>NW_024080710.1:2464751-2893750 GCF_003009895.1 Hyaena hyaena | reverse complement strand
GTTCGGCGACTAACAGGTTAACTTTAACATTAGGTAACAGGGTCCTATCTATAGTTTCTATCTCCAGGCCTCTCCCTTAGTAATGTGGAGGGTGGTCGCTGGCCTTTCCTGATTGGGTGTTGCAAGGGTGGTTTCTCCTGCCTTGGGCAATGTGTAACTGCCTGATAGTTTCAGGAAAGCTGAAACTCAGGCCTTCTAGATCAGAGGGGAAACTTAAAGCCTGTCATGGAGTCAGTTTGGTTTAGACATTTAGACTTGTGGT
Organism: Hyaena hyaena; assembly: GCF_003009895.1. Taxonomy (NCBI): domain Eukaryota; kingdom Metazoa; phylum Chordata; class Mammalia; order Carnivora; family Hyaenidae; genus Hyaena; species Hyaena hyaena. Next base: position 2,893,488 of record NW_024080710.1, on the reverse strand, counting down.
CTTACTCTTTCTTTCTTAATTTCTTTCTTTCTTTCTTTCTTTCTTTCTTTCTTTCTTTCTTTCTTTCTTTCTTTCTTTCTTTCTTTCTTTCTTTCTTTCCTTTCTTTCTTACATCCTCTTAATGCCCCTTTTAGACTACTCTATTATCTTTACTTTCTGGGCCTGGAGTCTCTTTGTTTCTTTTATCTGCTGGCTGTCTTTGGTTAGATACCTAGGATTTTGTCCCCTTGAGCTCATCTTTGGCAGGAAATGTTCTCCATGAGACCCCTAGGACGTTGGATGGGGAAGGCATCTCCAGACGGACAGGGTTATGCTTGGTTTTGCTGGAACCTGGTAGATTCTCTTAGGTCCAGAAGGACCTTAATGCTAGCTTTTCAGCTCAGATTTCCCACACCCCTGCAAACCACACTGCAGACTTGGGGCCTTATTTTCCCACAGGAGCTTGAGACATGTGGCCCTCCTCTGGGCCCTGGCTTGGGCTGGGGATGAAGATTCTGGTCCTGTTTTATGGGCACCGTTGCCCTCAGCAGCTCTGACCTAAAAGGGAGCAGATCCAACTCTCTACATGCCTGAGGGCTGAGGCTTCACCTCTCAACTCCTCTGGCCAGAGGGCCTTCATTTTTTAGAGGTAACTAGTGTGCTCAAGTCTTCAAGGCCTAATAGCCACACACTGTTCTGAGTTGACTTAAGTTTCTTCCACCTCCTTCCGTTCTTCTTCTTAAATATCTGGCAATTAGAAAATGGCCTTTCTTATTTTTAGTTGGAATTTGTGTTAAAAATTGTGCTCAGCACTGAGGCTTTGGTGGCATAGGTTCAGTAGTATTCAGTAGCCCAGGGTCAGGCACAGAAAAGATGAACAATTACTTCCATCCATGTGAATCAGAAGTTTTACCCTGAGCGTGTGACACAAAGTAATGGGACCAGAGAAGTGCATCATGTTGGAGTGAGGTTGGTCTAGGTGCTGGGCCTTGGGGCCTGTGCTGGAAAGAGAATGGCAGTGACCATAGATGGGAGGTCCTGATGGAGTTAAGAAACAATGGGGTGGGAGGAATGAGTCCATAAACTGGGAGCATACACGGGGTTGGCGAAAGGGAGAGGTCTGAATCATGCAGTTAAGGGATTACAGGGCTTGGGGTGCATTCAGGGGTAGGGAGTGCAGTGCAGAAAGAAGGTGGGAGCTAAGAGGTCAAGGGTTAAGAGGTCATGGCATTGGATGGGCCATCCCACAAATGTTGAGTTTTGCTGGGATAACAGTGGACCTTGGGCTGCATGGCTGTCTGCCGTCAGAGGGGAGATGGGTGAGTTGAGGGGGAGGGAAGATGGTGGCACAGAAGAGTGGCAGGGTCTTCCCTGAGTCCTTGACCATGTTCAGAGCCCATGCACTTGGGCTCTGGTACAGAGGCTGGAGTGGGCCCCTGGCACAGACCTAGCCACCCTAGTGGTGAATCTGCTGTTAAACAGAAGGCTATGTGTTTGGTGGGAGGCTTGTGGGTTAGAAAAGTATGTGCTGAGGGTTTAGGGCATTTCATGCCTCTCCCGCCCCCCATCCCCTGCCAAGTACTCTCCCATTTCTCCAGGTTTTAAAGAAATATCTACAGTTTCCAGAAAAAGAAAAAATAGCTGTCACCATTGACAGAGTGGTATGTAATGGACATGCAATTAACTAAGTGGCAAGACAGAAGCCGCCATCATAGTTGTTCCGTGGCTCTGTTTAACACCGACATTTTAAAATGGATTTTTCCATTGGGCTAGTAAATGAATGTAAGCTCTGAGCGCCATCTCCTGGAACGATCTACCACATCACACTGGCCTCTGGATACCTCCTCCCCATCCTCAATGAGGCACCTGGGTACCTAATGCCCGAGGCTACAAGGCAGGAAGCCTCCTGGGGTGGGGGTGGGGGGACATTGGGAACACTATAGGGGATGCTCATCCATTTCCTCTGCCTTCTGCCTCCTGACCCCCCAGGGGACTTCCACTGACTTAGCTCCATTCTGGCTCGGCCCAGCTCCTGGCCCTGGCTCACCTAAAGCAGGGCCCCTACCCCTAGTCTTCTTCCTCTTTATGGCCTCCTGTCTATGTGGCAAATACCACTCATCACCAGCCATCTGCTGTCAGAGCCAGAGTTTGCTTCCCAGGGATGTCCACCACCCGTGGGTAGAGGAAAATAAAAAAATGAAGGTTCAGGATTTCCAGTTACAAGGAATTGCATTTTTGGATTTGAGCATCCCAGGTCAATTTTGGGCTTAAGGCTTGCGATGCTGGGCATTCTCTATGTCGTTGGAGGCCCTGAACTTCCACAAGGATCATGAACTTGGAGCCATGGACCCCAGAATGATGAGGCACCAACACCCTCTTCCTCAGCTCCCCATTCGTGAAAGGAGGTGGTGAGCCCCCAAAGTCCCTTCACGATCCTGCAGTCTGACCTGAGCAATTGCATCCTGGCCCAGCATTGCCTCAAATTCCCAGGAGCCTGTTGCGCAGGATTTGCTACTTGGGAGCCCCCACTCTGTGTGTGAGTTCAGGGGGCTGCACACATCATCACATTCAATCCTCACATAGCTGTTGTCTCTACAGAGGCGAGGGTCACCTGCCTGTGGTCACCCAGCTTGTCCTTAACCATGGAGCCTTTTATTATGACCTCTCCCATCTCCCTCAGAACCCACCACTTGATAGCTATTAGGGACTGCATTGTGTCCTCCCCAAATTAATCTGTTGATACCCTAATCCCCTAGTAAGTCAGAATGTGACTATTTGGAGATGGGGTCTTTAAAGAGATAATAAAATTAAATGAGATCATTAGCGTGGGCCTTATTCCAATATGAACACTGTCTGGAACGAAGAGATTAGGATCCGGATATACACAGAAGAGACACCTCTGAGGACACAGGGAGGGGATGTCCATTTATTTACAAACCAAGGAGAGAGGCCTCAGAAGGAATGAAACCTGCAGACACCTTGATCTTGGAATTAAGAAAATAAATTTATTTTTTAAAAGATTTAAAAACATGTTTATTTATTTATTTGAGAGATGGAGACAGAGAGAGATAGGGAGACAGATAGAGAGATAGGGAGACAGTGTAAGCAGCCGCCACACTGACACAGAGCTTGAACACATGAACAACAATGTCATGACCTGAGCCTGAGCCACCCAGGGGCCCAAAGAAAATAAATTTCTAAAAAAAAAAGAAAGAAAGAAAAGAAAAGTCTCTGCTGTTTAAGGCCCTGAGACTCTGCTACATTGTTATGGTAACCCATGCAAACAAATACCATCGGATGTGCATACACTGCATGTACCATTTGCTGTTAACTGAGCCCAGACTGCACATAAGGGAGCAGACCCCCGCCCCCCCCCCCCCCCCCCCCCCCCCCCCCCCCCCCCCACTGCCCAAGCCCTTCTCTCCCAGCCGGCATGGGCGCAGTCTGGAGGTTGGTGGAGGCAGCAGCCGGGTGTGGGACACTGGTTGGAGGGGCAGGTGCTGGGGGCAGGTGAGAGCACATGCTGAGTGGCTCTTCCGTGCTCACATGGCTCAGCTCCCTGGGGCATCAGGAAGACAAAGCAGTTGGGAGAAATGAGTGGGAGGGAGGGGTTTGGGGAGACCAGGGCCACTCCTGGAGGGACAGCTGAATTGGGCTTCTCAGAATGTCGCAGACAGCACTGGAGGCACCTGCTCAGCCCACCGTCATGCCGTCAACACTGTTCCCACACCCCGTCCTGGGGCCGACAGCAGCCATGTGCCCACTTGGGTGTCCTTCCCCCACCAGTGTGGCAATGGGGAGCGGCCAGTCAACCTGCGTAGCGGACCAGCAGCCAGGGTCCGTGGGGGATGGGCAGCCAAGTGCACAGAGAGGCAGAGACGGGGGCGAAAGCAGCAGGTGCAGGGAGGGGGGAGGGACAGAGACCAGAGGCCACATGACGTGGAGAGCAGGCCAAGAATTGTTCCCATGGACTTTCCAATGTCTGGAGCTGCTGGGACCTGGCTGCCTGTCTCACCGCAGGTCAGGACCCACACCCACCGTAGTTCTGTCCTTCTGGTGTCTGTCGTGAGCTCTGCCTCCGCACCGCCTGGAGGCAGGGTCAGGCTGGGCTCTCCTGTCTGCAGACCCCTGATGGCAGGATTTCTTAAACTTTTCCATGGAAACTCCTCAATTAATGGAGGGCATGAACGAGGTGGGGGTACATTCCGAAGCAGTCTGTGACATTTTTGTGAGCTTCGTGGTTCATCTGAAAGATTCATGATTTAACAACGGAAGTTGTCAGAATGTAGCTTTCACGTGCTCACTCCATCCTACCCACCCGCTCTGAGATGCAAAGCACAGCCCCTCAGGAGCCTTAGTCTTGATACAAGGTGGAAGGCAGGTTGCCTTCGGATCGCTTATCTCCTACTGCAAACAGCCAGGCAACACCCAGAGCCTGGCTGCCTGCTTGGAATGTGGAATGGAAAACAGAGAGAGTGAGTGGAACTGAATGGACATTTCCATAGTTGGCTTTACCATGTGAGCAGATCGCCAAGCACAGTGCAGGTGGAAGCACCACCCAGTGCCCGAGACAGTTTCCTTCTGTCACGCTGACCTCGTCTACACCCTGGGCCTGCTCTGGGAGTTCTGGTGCACAGGCGAGGAGGTGGGGGAACTGTTAAGGCCACAGCTTTAAGTGTGCATGCTCCAATATGGTGGCGGGTATTCGTGGGTTTCTGCTTGTGTGCTTGTGTCTGACCTGGGTGAGGTCTGAGGGAGGATCCTGGCTTCTGGAGGCACAGGTTTTGGCCCAGGCTTGGAGGTCTGCTGTGAGTCCACATGGGCTGCTTCACGAGACACCAGCAGGCATTCAGAAAATGTCTAAAGTAAAGAACAAGCATTGCCCAATATTCTTTGTAGATATTTCAGCTTGGGACGGCTCAGATGTCAGACTTGTTTTCTCAAGATATCTTGTTCCCGGTAGGAGGGGGAGGTGAGAGGCCAAAGGCAGTCCACCTGCAAGTCAGCTGTCAGTAGTGGGCTATGCCCCTTTCTCTCTTCACTAGGTGAGAAGCCCCCTGCTGATGACAAGCCAGAGGCCCTGCTGGGCTAGAACTGGGGAAGGCAGGGCAGGAGCCCAGCCTAGGGAGGGGTCCCCAAAGAAACTGCCTTTTGCTGCTACCTCCTGTCACTACCGGAAGTGAGGCCAGGGTCGGTGGCTGTGGGTGGCCAGGGGCAGGCTGATGTTCCTCTAAGATGTCCACGCCTACCTCCCTCCTCAGTTCAGAGATGAAGAAGGTGTGATGAGACCTAGTTATTATTGGCTAAAAATAAGAAGGCTCTCGATGTCCATTAATGAACAGATTTCAGTTCATGGTCACGTTAAGTTCTTTTATTAAATCACAGACACATTTCTTCATATAGGGTCACAGAGACTGCGAGATGGGCATGCACCATCTTATGGTTTTATATGGATACAATGTTGGGGCACAGAGCTGCTTTCAGAAAAGTGTCCTTGAACCTCTCAGGCCAGGACAATACTTTCACGCCAGTTACAGACAAAACAAAATATTTTACTTCTCGAGAAGAGATAAAAATCTCTTGTCTGTACTTTCATGCTGTTTTCATTCTCTGTCCAATAAAAAGAAAAGGTTCACACACTTTTCTTGGTATCATGAGTACAATAAACATTTTTTCCCTCTGATTCTTAAAAGACCCACAGTCCTAGCCACCTTTATAAAGCTGTGTATAGGTGCTCTTGGCTCATTTGTGTATGACTCATAAGGACCAGTGGCTCAGTGAAGGCAGTCTAGAACCAGTGGGTCCCATCCCCCACTGCACAGGCATCTGAGACCCTTCCCCATGGGGCCAGCCCTGTGCCGCCTGCCAGCCTTGTTAACGTGCTCTGTGTTCACTCAGCTGGTGATTTTTACCTTTGTAACACGAAACCAAACCAGAGCATTGGCTAAGGCCTCACATTCCATGAAGGACCTCAGCAAGTGAGGCATAGAGCAGTTGCTTGTAATCTTCGAGCACCTATCATTGCTCTGGAATGAGTCGCTGAATGAGGTCCCAGTGAAACTACTGAGTCCCACACCACAGGGGTTAAGCGTGGGACTCCATCTTGGGCTGGCTCATTTCTCTGTGACACCCTGTGCCTGGCATTTGGGGCCAGGAAAAAGCTTCCTATAAACGGCTTGCAAGACAGATGTGCTGGCGGAGGTGGAAAAGGCCCACCATGTGGGGGGATGTGTTCTCTGCCACCTTTTCTGTCATGGCAGGACACTGATCTGGGGCTCAGGCTGTGGAGTGGACACTGTGGACACTCAGGGCAGAGGAGTGGGGGCGGGGTCCACAAGTAGGAGCAACTCCAGGTATAAATGCTTTGGAGAGTTACCCTGCGAACATTCTCCACACATACAGCCATTTCAGGAAAACTTTATCTTTTCTTTCTTTCTTTCTTTCTTTCTTTCTTTCTTTCTTTCTTTCTTTCTTTCTTTCTTTCTTTCTTTCTTTCTTTCTTCCTTCCTTCCTTCCTTCCTTCCTTCCTTCCTTCCTTCCTTCNTCTTTCTTTCTTTCTTTCTTTCTTTCTTTCTTTCTTTCTTCCTTCCTTCCTTCCTTCCTTCCTTCCTTCCTTCCTTCCTTCCTTCCTTCCTTCTTTGTTTCTTTTGTTTTTTTTTTTTTTAATTATGGGCATCACTCTACAGCCACTTTAATCAACACAGACTAAAAATCCAAACCTGGTTTACTTTTTACCTATACTCATCTTACAGAAATTCTACTGAAAAGTATAATCATGACATTCAAGGACATGAGGGTGAGGGTGCAGAGTCCTTTAATTTACTTCAACATAGGTTGGAGATAACTGGTTGTGGTCTTGCAAATGGCAAATGACAAACAGGGGAGGTTTACATTGTCTAGGGAAACAGAGGGGATTCTCTAAAATGCTTCTGGGCCTAGGATACAGTCAGGGGTGTCTGGAAAGAGAAGTTGCCCTTGGCAGCTGCTGAACTTGAGGGGGGTTTGTCTCCTTCTAGGACACATTCGGAGTGTGGGTAGTGAAAAAAATAAAACCAAGAACGTGGAGTGAAGGAGGGTGAGAAACTCAAGTCTTTCTCTCTACACAAAATTAGGGAAGGAGATGCAGGATTGGATTCCTATTTCAAAGACATGTTGGGCTTTTTGCAAAGAGCGGAATTTGGCTACAATCCCAGGTGTCCCAGCCCTTCGTGACAGATGAAGAGCAGGCTGTGGGGACTGGGTCATGTCCCTGTCTGCATCCACAGGGCACCGGTGTGCTTTGTCCTGGATGGAAGCAGCATAGATATGTCTCATCCAGTGGAGCGAACCTACCAGGTAACAAATTCTCTTGCTGATAAGCAACTAATTCCAACTCCTTTTGATTGTAAACCAAGACTCAATACGTATGTCTGATTCAGTGCAAAACGGGCTCTTAATAACCTTGGGGTTTTGGTGCGTTGGAGGCTGGGTTATGGGGGTGGGAGTGACAAAGTGGTTCCGCAGAGTGCCCGGGCAGAGGGGGCCATCAGTGGCAGCATCCTGGAGGGAAGCCGGGAGCACTTGCGTGACGGGTATTGGTAGCATGAGTAGCAGCTGCTGATGGGGAAGCACTCCCGGCTGGCGGGAAGGCAGATGTTTGGGGCACAGGTTGAAAGGCAGATCTTTGGGGCGCAGGGTGGAAGGCAGATCTTTGGGGCACAGGGTGGAAGGCAGATCTTTGAAGCACAGGGATACTTCATGCAGGGCGGCTTCAATCGGGCAAAGTTGAAGCGCCTCTGTAGGGAAGAGAAGAGAGAGAAGATCACTGAGAAACCAGTGGAATTGGGACCAGAAAGCCATGGTTTCCCTGGATGCTGGGGCCTGCCAAGCTCCTCTCTAATCACACCTATGCTCTTCCTACTGCCCAGGTCCTCAATGATCCCCTTGCTGGATCTGTCTGGGCCCATTGGTCCCCAGAAAGCCCCATCAGTCCCCATCGGTGTGCCATGTAGTGGGCAGACTTTAGGCTTCTGCGAACCCATCATTCACTCAATAGTGTTACCTTGAGTACCTGTGAATGACAAAGAGCGCTGACCACTGCTTTCTCTTACTGAGACTGTCATTGTCATCACCCTACTGCTAAAAATTCTTCCTAACCCTTTAGAATAATCTTGGTTTTCTCTCCTAATGTAGTCACATTGGAAAAACAACACACCTAAAATCCCTTGAATTTCTAAGTATGTTCTTAATGAATCTGGGACACCTTGAGGCTGACCTTGTCCTTTCCCATACCCACACGAAGTTGATACAATGAAACCTTCAAGAACAGACACACCCTTGGGGGCCTGAACTCCCTTGTGCAGAGCGAAGCCAAGCCCAGAGATGGGCAGGGCATCCTCGCTGTGACTTTCCCTAGCAGGAGAGCAAGGGAAAAGTGTCACTTGCTAGGCCACTTTCTATGTAACATCCACTTAGGTTTTATCAAGTTAATATTATCTTTTACAGATAAACATTTCAGCTTCCCCTGATCATAAAAGTAACACTTGCCTGTTGTGGAGGTCCCACGCAATACACACAGACATGCACAAGGAAATAAAAGTTGCTTATTTACAAATCATCCATGATAACCACTACGAATGGAATCCTGAGCTCTCTGCAGATAGCAAGTTCTTTGATCATTTAGCAGCAATCCCTTGATCTCAACTCCTTAGTTGGCCATTCTCACCTCCAGACTCACAGGCATGGCTTCTTCTGCCACCCTCCTGCTGGCCCTCCATATTGTCCATGCTCACCTCCCCTGCCTCCTTTTCCCCAGCCTCCAGGTCACCAACCCTACACTCGGGGCCTACTCAGCCCAAACCCTGTCTTGAGCCACGTGCGTCTCTTGCTACCTGTCCATTTTCACCTTTCTGAGCACGGACTGCCATGTAAACCCTCAGGCTCCCTTCTTAGGCCAACTCAAAGGTCTCTATTCCCCTGCTCACCTGGCTTTGCACTCCCCTGGTCCAGGCTGCACAGAATCATCTCCAAGGGGAGGTTCCCCCCGGTTCCCACTTCAGCTATGTGTCTCCACTCCAGTCATCCTCTCCAGTACCAGGCCTGTGGTCCGTCATATCAGGGCCCCTCCCCTGCATGGTGACCTGAGCTGTGGCCTCCATATTCCTGGGCTCCAGGGCTGTCCTCCCTCCTGGCCTCTCCATTTCACACAAACAGACAGACCCATTCTCTAATGCCGCCTCTGTCAAACCACATTCTGGTGCTGAAGAGGGGAACGTCTGGTCCGTGGCCCAGAGCACTGCAGCTGGGCCTGTTCTCAACACCTCAGACTGTTTTGGACTCATGGACAAGGTCTTGGTCATCTGACAGGATGCTCACCATGCTGGCCCCAGGATCACATCAAAAACTCCCAAACTCTGCTTAACTGTATTTTTTTTTTCAATTGATTCGTAAATCAGTTTGACCAAATTCCCTAGACATGGTCACTACAGTTCTACTGAAGCAGAGCTAAGCCCATGATTCCTTTGGGAAAGGCTGACAGTGTGGTCTAGGTTTTCACATTCTCAAATCTTCTATAGCAGCAAGTGAAGGCTTGTGGTTTCATTATAGGTCAGGACACTTGGTGTTACATGTGTGCATGGGTGTGTTGATATTAAAAAGAGACTGGATTGTTTTACTTTTATTTCAGGCTCCTTTATTTCTGCTTACTCACTCCAGAACATGAACAGATTATTCTAGACCTAGAAACTGCTGTGGGATCTCTTCGATTTCATCAAGAGATGGCTGTGGGGCACCTGTGCTGAGGCCCATCCTCTCCCCCATGCCTGAGTCCACCTCTGGGAGCTGCAGGCTGGATCTTCACACGGAATGCTGGGAGAAGAGGGGGGCCCATTGTGGTGGGGGGAACCCAAAGGGCCGCAGAGCCCCTGAGTCTGTGGTACAAGTGTCACGGGCTGAGTGAAGGGGTCTGGAGGTAGAGGGGAGTCTCCTTCCTCCTGCCTCTCGACCATTTGATGATCTAAGCCAGTGACCAATTACTTCTTACATCAGTTGGGTGCTGCGCAGTGCAGGGACTAATCTTGGATCCCCTGAAAATGGTTGGTTGCTAGTCCTAATCTCCATGCTTTGAGCATGGGCTCCACTATGGCATTTCCTGCTACTTCATGGGGAATGTGTACATGTGTGTGCATGTCCTTGTACATGCTTGGGTGTGTGTGTGTGTGTGCGTGCGTGTATGAGTTTTGGGTCGGGGTGAGGGTAGGGTTGTGAACTTCTCAAAGTTCACTGGCTTGACAGACAGCTGTCAGGTTCAGTCTTCCTGGAGAGGTGCAACCATGTCCCAGCTTTGTCACACCCCCTCCCTGATGGAGCTCCCTCCATGTTGTGGGCAAGGACGGAGGACTCAGGAGCTCCTTGGGAAGAATGCATCATTAGGCCAATCTGTATCCAGGTTCTAATCGTTCCATGGAAAAACTCTTTCTCAGCAAACATACATGAGCTCATATTTACAAGGTCTGTTATCAGCATATTATAAAAATAAGATAGTCACATTCACAATTGTTTGCACATCTAAACACTGCACTATGGACAGAAGTATATCCCAGATGTTTCCCTATGACTCTGACAGCATGACATGGGCATCGTAACATGGACTTGGATGTGAACCTTCTGGGGGTCATTACCTGCCCTGCCACACCCCTCCACAGCCGGGTCACAGTGAGTCCATCACTAAAATTCAGGGGCTCAGTTTCCACAGCTGTGACATGCAGAGAAGGGACAACCTTGCTGGAAGAGGGTCAGCCACACTGGCAGTGAGGTGCCGGCTCCTGGTACTGACCCTCAGGCTTCGGGGCAGGTGGCTGACTGTGCGGGGCCTCGGCTTTCTCCCTGATGGAGTCGTGGGACGATGAAAGAGTTAGTTGTATCAAGCACATAGAACAGTGTCTGCACTCAGGAGGCTCTGTGTCACTGGCAGGTGTGGTCCCTGCAGGGTGGATGTGAGGAGAAAGGAGGTGCAGTGCACAGCGCACTGTGGGGACAGAAAGGGTAGGTGCACTGGGACACAGCTCTATGACGGTGGGCATCACGTGCAGTGGGGGAGGGTAAGGTAGGGCACTGTGGGCCAGACTTCCCACAGTGGGCGGATCTAGCTGTGGTCCTGTCGGGGAACTGATGGGCTTTTTTTCCTGGGATAAGGCAACAAAGGAAGAGAGTCAGGACATTGAATGGGAGCCAGGGTTTGGCTCAAGATTAAGGAACTAGAGGCACTTGTGGGGATGAGCACTGGGTGTTGTATGGAAACCAACTAGACAATAAACTATTAAAAAAAAAGATTAAGGAACTAGACTGAGTCTTGCTGGGACATTTTGTATATGTGTGTGGGAGGAGACGATCCTGAAGAAAACAGCCACACTCAGGTCTCCAGGAGGATGGTGGGAGGGACAAAGTCAGATGGGAAGGACCGAGGAGTGGGAAGCGAGCTCACACCCACAGGGCCTAGTGATGGGCTCCCAGCTCTGCTCAGGATGAACAGGGACACCCAGATGGCCCTGGAGGCTGCCACTCACGCTCTGGGCGGCCTCTGCTACTTTGCTGGCCTCTCAGGACTGTGTTTTGCCATCAGCAAACACACGGGGTCCCTCTCACTCCCAGCCTGAAAGAGTCGTGGGCTGGACTCCAGAGCTGGCGTGGCAGGGCCGGGCACATTGCTGAGCAGCTGTAAGTGCCCCACGATCCAGGATCCTCCCAGCGGGGTCTGGGAAAGGGACCACTCCAGAGGGTTGCCCAGTGCCCCTGCCCTCACCTCGATGGGTAGGGACGGCCCTTTCTAGTGTCTCTCCCTTGTCCTCCCTCTGGTCTCGGGCCTCCCTCCATGGCTTGCTCTGTCCCTCTACCTGGAGCAGACGCTGCTGCGTGGGTTCAGGGCACAAGGCTGGTGTGGTGTTCAAGTGACCATGATGGGCCTGTGGCCCTGGGAAGAGGCTCTAGGTGACTCAGAAGGAGATGGGCTTCTGTGCAAGCACGGCTGGAACCGTGAGCTCCGTTCAGACCCAGAGCCGGGAGCCCAGGGGGCTCCTGTGGAGCCTTGAACCTCTGACAGCTGCCGGGGTCCTGCTGGGTGTCAGCATGCATCTGGGTGTCTCCTCAGCAGGGTCCCGACCTCAGGCCTGCCCAGGACTCCTAATGCTCAGCTGGCCACCCAGGAAGAGTCATGTTTGCCTGAACCCAGCAGATGCCTAATGCAGCCCTCACTACTGATACTGGGGACAACCACGTCCCACAGGCACCTAGCCCCGTCTGAGCAAAGGGGAAGCCAGGGGGCCAGGAGCCTACTCTTCGTGGGTTCTAGGTGTAAACCCTGCATTGGTTTTGGGGTCACATCATGGTTTCATGAGCACTGACCTGATGGAGGCAGGGTATTGAGAAGGGTGGAGCTGGGCCTTGGGGTACAAATCCAGCTCTGCCACCCACAGGCTCTGTGACATGAGGCAAGTTGCCTGGCCTCTCTGTGCCTTAGTTCTCCCTTGGTAAAACAGGCATATTAGTATACATGCACGTACAGTTACTGGCAGGATTGAATGTGAAATTATGGAGAGTTCTTAGACTGGCAGCTGGCACAGGAGGAAGTCTGTAACAATTAGCCTTCACAACTATTAAATTCCAAGGAAGACACCTGGAACATGCAGGCCTCTCCCCGTTGTCATAGGCGTGGCACATGGAGGGACTCCACTACCCGGTAAAAGCGGGCGGTGTTGGCCAACAACATGGGGGTGCCCCCATGCCCTCCAGCATTCCCGGCACATGAGGGAGCCGCCCAGGAGCCTCAGAGGATGGGGTGTGGAGCAGGCAGACCCGCAGATGGGAGCCCCGTGGGGAGGGACGACGGATGGGGGCCAGGAGAACTCGCTGGCGTGCCTCCCTCCGGCCTCTTTGACCTAAGTTCAGAAGCACTGGGCCGCACTGTCTACAAGAAAGCTTCCTGTCCTTGTGACGAGGCCCAGAAAGGAAATGCAGGTGCCCCATCCAGAGTCCGCATGGGGGGTTCAGGAGCCCCAGGCCTCCTTGTCGGGGATCCTCCTGGGCAGACGCCCAGAGAGTGCTCTCTGACCCCTAGTCCCTGAGCGCGGTGTTGAGGGCAAAGAGCAAAGGGCCCTGCCCTGGGGAGCATCCCCGTGTCCCAGCTTACCTTGTACCTGGGCTGATACCACATCAGTGGCGCCTGGTTGCAGCTTTGAACAAAGTCACACAAGGTATCCAGTTTGCCCTGAAAAGGAGACGTGGCCATAATGGAGCTCTAAGGCACGGCCATCACCTCCAGAGGGGTAAAGTCCCCTCTGCTCGAGACGGCTCCGGAGGGCTCTGTCCCTGGGAACACACCAAGGCAGCCCTGCACTCCCCACCTGGGGCAGGGGCCTGGTGGCCTTGGGTGTTTCGGGGCAAGCAATGTCACTGCGGGTCCCAGATTATTTTGGAACCTGACGTGAGTGCAGATCTCGTGTGTAGGACGAGAAGGCAGGGGCCAATGTGGGAGGGAAGGTCCAAGGTGGGGGATACATGGGGCGCACAGGGGGAGGCCCCGCAGGGAACGTGATGAGGGCATCGGGAGCAGAGCGCGAGCTGGGAGAAGGGGACAAGGGCCTGCCCGGGGGCTCACCAGGAGCAGGTGGGGACAAGGGCTGATCTCGGGGCTGCTGGGAGAGAGGAAGGGAGGAAAGAAGAGGCCCCGGGCCCAGGGGCAGGTGGGCTCCTGGCTGCAGGACCTGCAGTTCAGGCCTCTCTGGGCCCTACTGAGGGGGCCGGGGGGCTGCGCCCTGTGAGCAGGAATGAGCGCCAGCCCAGTGGCCTGTGCCCCCTCCTGCTGTTTTGGCTTCTCTGAGCCCCAGGCTGACCGTCAGCAGTCTTTCCAGCTGCCACCTGAGCTCCTCACAGGGTCAAAAGCAAGACACCTGGACTAATGTGCCTGGTCCCTGGTGGAGCACTTCCAAAGGACGCGTCACCGCAGGTGCAGGCCCGGGAGGAGGGCAAAGCCCAGGAAGGAAGATTATGGGGTTCCTCCTTCCTCAGCCAGGGCCGCCTGGGGCCTCCCCACCCTGTCATCACGCTCCCTGCAGGGCTGGGAGCCCACACAGGGTGCGGCACTAGCACTTCCTGGGCTGAGGATGTCTCCCCACAGCCTCCTCCTGCATGAGGCCCTGTCCCCGTGTCACTGTGTCCCAGGACAACGTAGTTAGCTCAGTCCCTCACTCTGCTGAGCTGACTCACACAAGGGATGCTGGTGCCACTGGCCTTTCGGGTAGTTTTACAGTGGAACAAACTTTGCTCAGAATTTTCCTTGAAACAATTTTTCCCCTGAGCTGTTGGGGACTGTGTGTGGTTGAGCTTGTGTCTTACTCTTCTGCCTGCGGCCAGGAAATCGGAAGCTAGTGCTGGAGCTGCTGACAACCTTCTAGACAGCCTGGGACTGGCGGGCGGTGGCCAGCCCCCGACATCTGCAAACCTGGGCCCCTTCCAAGGGGGGGACCCTGGTGTGGGCCCCCATGGTGGTGGTGACAGCAGGAGCCCTCACACCCTTTGCCCTCTTCCGGGCCCGGGATCGGGATGGCCTCTGCTTCCTCTCTGGTGCCAAGGGATGGATGTAGTGCCCGCAGAGCTCATCTCCACCCAGGCCACGCGTCATGTGGGGCCACGGACCAGCTGCCCTCCCTTGTCCCTCAGCCCCACCTAAGGGTCTTTCTCACCTCTATCCGTCTAATCCTGCGTCCTCGGCACCTACAAGGGGCAACCATCGGGCAGGGCTGTACGCATTCCCTCACTGGAGCCTAGGAAGAGAAAGCACAGTTTGCTTCTTTGTCTGGCAACTCCTGGGTCAGACACATGCCACTGTTGCCCTAGCCACTGTCATGCACTGGCCACTCAAAAAGGGGAAATTGGAGATTTCATGGACAAACGAGGAGCACTCTGTACTGTGACAGTGTCCTCCACGAGAAAACAAGCAAACTCCTTTTGTGTGCAGATATGGCTTTTCTGTAAGAGACCAACACAGTGTATTGTGTGTTGTCCCACTGTGCCCTGGTGCCGTCCTTGGTGGAGAAGCCTGGTCCTGCGGCTATCAGTGGACAGGAGGGGTGTCAGGGTAAAGTCATTTGTGGAGGACAGGGCTGCGTTCACCTGACCCTGGCACCTGCAGCCTCCTCAGGTCATACTGCAGCCAGCCACCGTACAGCCCGGGACACTGAGGCCCGTGTGTACCTGCTCTCAGGCTCAGGTCCCCTGATTCAGGACTCTGTGTCCCTGCCACTACTACTTTGGGCTCTGTTTGGGTCCCCACTCTGAGCGAGCCATACCTGCTTCCTGTGCTCACCTGGCCTGGGCCTTACTCACATTTGGTACCTGGTAAGACCCCTTCCCACCTCCCCAGCTCCGGACTCCCTAAAGCACCAGCAGCCAAGCCTCTTGCCCTGCCAGGTGGCGATGACAAAGATCAGTGCAACACACCCCAACATACATCAGAGCCTGAAGGGGGCCACCTGGTCCTGAGACCTGAGGCTCTTTTTCCAAGAACTCACCTGAGACCTGGCGAAGGTATAGCTATGAACTATCCTTTGGGAACTGATGGAAGCTCCAATATTTGGGGGTCTACAGCCATTGGTGAAACAGGCTACCCCAAGTTTCTAATTGAGTGACACAGTCCTCGATCGGGCTGAGGTGCATACTTGGGAAGGGTGTTATGAGTCCTAAGTCCTCCTGAGGGCCCTCTCTGCCCCTCCCTCACCCTCTTCTTTCTGCCAGCTCTCCCTGCCCAGGTAGGTGGCAGGTGGTGGGACAGGGGGTGGAAATATCCCACAGGCAACAGGACCCCTTTTGTGAAGGCCAGTGTGGGCACTGGGCATGCTGACAACATGGGGACAAAAATCATGACTCACCAATATTATTTTCGGCATTGGCGGCGGCCTGCAGGGCTAGAATGATAAAGAGACATGAGCACAGGCTGGAGGAGCATGGAGGGTACTGGCTCGGCCATGCAGACAGGAGGTGACCCTACTCAGCAGCAGTAACACAGAACATGGGCTTTGGGGTGTCAGCCTGCGAACCCACTGTCTGTGGGATGTGGCCAACCGGCCCCACCCCCCTGAGGCTCAGGCTCCTGGGTTCTCAAAGGGGAATCGGACCGCCCTGGGTGGGGGGGTGGACAGGGAGACCCCCAGACTAGGGTTCCTGGGCCCTGGTGGAGGTGCCCCACCCAGGAGTTTTCATCAGCTGCCCTTCCACCTTCCATCACATGAAGACAAGAGAGCACGTCCAATTTCCTTGCTCCTCTCCCTTCACCTCCCACAGCCCGCAGCCCTCCCTGGTCCCCGTTCTGTGCTGACAGCCTGTAGCCCCACTTTCTGTCCTCACAGCTCCCCCTCCACAGCAATCAGACCCACTTCTGCCTTGCTGCTTTGCTCTGGCCCTTCCCACCTCTGCTGTTCCCTCTTCCTTCACCCAGCTCTGGCCCACGTCCTTGCAATGCCAGCAGCCAGCACGTCTTGCCCTTCTCCCTCCCGCGGGGCCAGCAGCTCTCCTTTGCTAGGGCTCTGATGCCACAGCCTGTGAAGGTGACACTTTACCCTCCACCCCCAGGGACCAATAGCAGAGCACACACTAGACTGTGAGCTCCTGTGTGCAGGAATGTCTCCGTGTGCCCAGTATGGGGCCCATCACACCCTGCCCTTAGTAATGACTGAGGAAGGAAGGAGGGACACACTAGCTGTGTGCAGAGACCTGTACTGGTTTCCAAGGCTCAGCTGCCCCAGAGGCCAGGAATCGTCCCTGCTGGCAGGATTGTCCCTTGGGGCTCCCAGTGCCTCCTGTGGGTCCCGCCTTCTTCCCTCAGCAGCAGAGACCTCTTCTGGTGCTTGGTCTCCCTGAGTTCTCCAGAAGCCTGGCTGCTGTGAGGCCTCCCTGGTCACTGGGCTCTGGGGTGGCTTTTCCCCAGCGGACAGGGCAGCTCACAGGCCGCCCCTGGAAACAAGCATGAAGCAGAGGAGCCCGGAGACACAGGCTGAGTCTCTCTCTGGGAATAGAAGACACAGTCTGTGCCTCTGTTTGCTCATATGATGACCCGGGAGCTCATGGGAACCCGCCCACTGGCAGGATCATGGGGCAGGGGTAGGGGCTGTGTCCGTCACGTTGCTGGCAAGCGCCTGGAGAATGGTAATATTGCTCAAGACATTATTTACCTTGTTGCAGCAGCATCGGCAGAGGCAGCAGAAAAGACACAGGAATAGAAGCCCAGCTGGGAGGAGCCCAATCAAGTATAAAGATGGGATTGGTGGGAATAATGATGGAGGTGTGTTTTCTGGAGGAGGAGGAGACGGAGAGGGACCTCCCTCTTCGGGTGCCCCATTCTGAAAAAGGCACACATAAAAAGTCTGGGGTAGATCTGGTCGGGTCTCTTACTGGGTGCCTCCCCAGCACCTCACACCAGGCCTGCCCGTCAGCCTGCTCCCAGTGAGCTCAGGTCTCCCCGCCTCCAGGGAGCACTGAGGGCCCCGGGGACAGGACCGCACTCACAGAGCCGCTGTGGAGCCCTGGGCCGCAGAGCACACCGCTGGCTCTGTTCAGAGGCTCTGGCACAGAGCCCTGACGGGGAGTTGAATCCTTGGGGGGGAGGGGTTGATGAGCCAGTCTGCACGCCTCAGCCGCACGCTGTGTTGCCCCTCTCCTAAACCGAGTGCTCTGCTTTCCCTGAGGCGGGGGAACAGGAGGGCACAGAGTGTGCCCAGGAGTCAGGGCAGCTGACCAGGGAAGCAGGGTCGGGGCCCATGGTGGCACGGGTCCTCCTGAGTTCTTTCCTGAATGTGCCCGCTGAGGGTGGCCTGTCAGTCAGACTCCTGATGGGCAAGTGGCTGTGTGTGGTCTCGGATCCATGAGTGCCCGTCCTGGCACAAGTGAAGACACAGTCAGAGGACTGTCAGCGCTGCTGGAACCCTCCCAGACAGGACCCTAGGCTAGTGGCCTTTAGGCAGGGGCATCCCTCCTCCCAGGTAGCCCTCTTCTCATGTCTGATGTGCTCTGTCGCCCACGTCATGCTGCCCTGCACCAGTGCCCAGATGACGTGGGGCTCTAAGGAGTGGGCACCTGGGGGCAGCGCCTTCCTTCCCACATGCCCGTCCCTGAGCTGAATCCCAGGCCCTCCCCACAGCCTGGCAGCTTCCCACCATGTGCAGGAGAGCAAGGTCCCACAGGGGTCAGAGAGTTAGCAGCGAGGGACGGCTGAGGAGCACGAGAAAGCAGCAGAGGCGGACGGGAGGCCGAGGCCCTCTGCAAAATGACGAGGGTGTTCCCCACGCGGGCTTGGGCTCAGGGCAGTGCTGGGGGTGTGTGGGTTCAGCCGTATCAGCAGCTGCTGAAACACACCTGACTGCACAGGGCCACGGCTGGTCCTACCCTCCAGACCCCCCGTGTCTGGGGCCCGGATCTGGTGAACCCCACTCCCCCAGAGGTCCTGTATTCGGCTCTTAACCCACCAGTCCCCCAGCCCCTCCCACTCGCCCAGCTGGGATGCAGAATGGGGCCCAGAGCTCCCCACTGCGATCCTTGGGCCAGCGGAGGTGGCAAGGGCGAGGCAGGGCGGCACAGCCCCAGCACCGATTCTGGACTCTGCTTAGAGCTCTACCTGTTCCCTTTCCTGTGCCATCAGGGACACCTGGTCCACAGAGAGAGCAGAGGTTCTGCAGGACCTGGACGGGGGGCTACACCGCAGGTGCCCCTGTGGAAGTGCTCCCAGGGCGCCTCCCCAGCCCGATGTGCGGACAGCTTGCCGATGAAGGGCTGAGGGCCCCGTGCCGGCTCTGAGCCTGGCCCAGCTGCCTGTCAGCACATGTTCCTTTCTCAGGCCCTTCGCACTGTGTCCCCTCTCCTGCTTCCTAGGCGGTGTGCTCCTTAAGTGGAGGTGCTGGGGACGGCCCCAGGATGGAGGCTACAGCCTTACCCTAGCACTCACACAGTCCTTGGTGGTAATGTTAGCATCACTCTTAATGAAGCTCTTGGCATTATTCAGGCTAATTTCCACGTGGATCAACCTACAACACAGAAATTGCGGAGGTACAAAGAGCCCCAACAGACATATTTCTTGCATTCCGCTGGAACCACATCCCACATTTCTTCTCATTGTAAGTGATCATTAGGCATTGGGGCCACCAGTGAGCACAGGGCATGGGTAAGGGGAGCTCACCCCCAAGCACCTGAGAGCAGCCTCTGCAGTGAAGGCTGCCTGGGCATGAGGAGCCCTGCATGGGATAACATGCCCTCGTGGCCATGGGCTAGGTTTCTAGGCAGGGCGGATTGGTGTCACCATCGTGACTTTTCTCCACTTGCAGAGTATGTTGGCTTAGCTCTGATGGCTACCTGGAGCAGAAGCCTTCCCCAGAGACATCATCTCCAGGGTCTTCCTCCTCAGCAGAGACTGGGCTATAGCAGATCCCTGAGCCCCTCAGGTGACCACCAACATGGAGAAGTGGAGAGAATGCCCTGAGACTTTGGGAGACAGACACGTGCTGCCCCAGCAGAGGTGACATCCCACATTCTATATGCCTCACAGTGGCAAAAACTGCACCTGTGGCCCCTGACCTGGGCACTTACTCGTCTGGTTTTTCTACCCTTACTCCTGGGCATGTTATGGTGTTATCATCCACAGCGCTGACTTTTTTATCTAGGAGAAAACCACAAGAGAATGTCAGTGGGCATGTCCATGCATCCATCTCCCCTCAGTTGGCCCTGGCGAGCAGATGAACACTCTGGCAGATGCCAGCTTTCCTTTGCTGCCTTCCTCGGAGCCCCTGCCATGCACCAGGCCCTACGCAATGCCTGGCTAAAATGGAAAAGGCAGCCTAAGTCCCTGCTCTCAAGGGGCCTACATTTGAAAGATAGGAGGGAGACAGACAATGAAATAACTAATAAGGAGCAAAATAAATGCAGAGAGTGCCAATTTTTGAGACAACAATAAACAATGGAAGGCACGGAGAACGGAGGAACGTGGCACCTGTCCTGTCCCTGAGAGACACCATTTCCCTTAGGAGACTGAAACATTTATCGTGTAATGTTGGGATGTCTGGAGGTAGCTCTGGGTTTACCAGTTGGCTCTGCAGTAAGATGTCACCGAACAGTCAGGTCAAATGAATGCACTGGGTGCTCAGTGGAAGAAAGTCCTACTGTACTGCCTTGCTCTTTGGGGAGGATTATATCCATCTCAGTGTTGAGGGCACATCTACGTATCCAACTGCGGGCTCTCTCTGGCCACTCACCCATCATGGAGGAACACCTGATGCCTGAATATTTCCCAATTATAGGCTTACAGAGGTACCATGGCTTAGCTCAACTACTGCAGTAGAGGAAAAGAAGCTGAGAAGAGAACCCTCATATGGTCAAGGTCAGACATGTGATGTGTGCCTGTGCCAGGATTCCAGGACCCAGGCGTGGCAGCTGGCATCCTCTCTCACACCTGGCCCAGACTCAGAGCTCCAGGGCTGCCTGTTTTTCTGACTAGCAGAGTTGATGGATTCGGGTCTTTATCTTTTAAGGCAAGTCAGAGCTGAGCCAAGGGAGGGGGAATGCAGTTCTGGGACACACCCAGCACACCACAGCCATTCTAGGCAGGGGTAAAGCCCTGCTCTGAGAGGCTCTTGTGGTGTTGGGTATTGATGACTTCCCAGCTTTGAGGTATAGGTCACCAGGCTTTCCAGCCAGGTCCCGCCTTCTACTTGTCCACGCTGATCTATCCTCACAGCACCCATAGTGAATGGCCAGCAAGGGCTTTGAAGGCCTGGCTGGCTGAGGGGAAGACAGCCTGTTGTAGGGAATTTGTCACTTCTAGGCACCAAAAGAGCTACTTACCAAAGAATTTATTAGTGCCGAAGCGGAACCTACAAATAACTTCCTCCTTGTTTGGTGCATTATTAAATCCTTTTCCAGTAATCATCACTTCATAGTCTTCTGCAAAGCAACATTCAAAGGACTGTGTAAGGTGGGGCTGAGGACTGCCTTTCTCCTGTCTTACAAGGCATGTCCCCCCAAAAAATGGAATTTTTAGGGATTCCTGCAAGGAAGCAAACATGTCAAAACAAACATGTCTGACCTCTGGAGGTCAGACCCTAACCCAGTATAATAGAGGGTCCACTCTAAGTAATAGGGGAGCCTTAGGCTGTTGGGTATCTTCTCATCTTCACCCCTGATACTTGGAGCCCATTAAAGGGACCCAGCCCCATCTTCTGTATATGTTAAGATTCTGGGAACCTGCACAAAAGAATCCCTCATGGAAGGAGAAGTCCTGCCTTAGCTGTGCTTCTGGAAGTCTCCCATGATTGCTCTTCCACTGCCTCTGCCTGAGGCTTCATGGACTACAGACAACTCACCTCGGGTTCAGCAAGCACTTTCTCTTTCAGTGTGGAGACACTGATATGCTAAAGTGCAGGTCTAGGCCCTTGACCTACACCAGGCTACTGAGCCTCCCCTGAAGCAAATACCAGTGGATAGAAAGGACAGCTGGTAGACCATTTCCCTAAGGGTTTAGCCAAGATAACATGTAGGTCTTTAACTGCAAGCCCAAGGTCATTAGCCTCCACCTCTCAGACTGGTTTATTCCAATCCTGGAAGCTTGGTTTGCCCTAGCTCAATTTATTTATTTCCACACACTAGTGCAACCTTGGACCTGGATGTTCTGATTCCTCCTGCTTCAGGTCTCCCTGCAGCTCCCATTGGCCAGGGCAGTGTTTGCAAATTTTCTGCTTTGAAGAAAATAAATTCTAGGCCTGTGGCTAGTTGCTGAGTGCTGACTGGGTTACGCTTTCATGTGTTTCCCCAAAATGGGTATCAACATTTAAAGTTTGCACATTTTCATTAAAAATCCAGATCACTAGTGTTCTTGGAAAATGGGAACACCTGGAATTGGTGGGTTCGTATTTCTGCATGTCAACGATTGGCTGGGCCAGGGGCCAATGCCCCATTCACATCATGGGAGTTCCTCAGTGGCCAGCGCCTGCCTTAGCGCACTACACCTCACAAGCAGCCAACCATCTTTGGCTTAGCCTGATACACGCCTCCTGTTCATGGCACCAGCCTGGCCCCTGGACCAGCGGAGGCTTGATGTCTCTAAGTGACACGTCCTCTCCCACTCATAGTAGCCAACAGTACAATGGTGCTTTGGACTCAATTGTGCCAGGCTGCCTGCTCAAGGCTCACACTTCATAAGGACCCTTCCCACCATGACACAGGGCTCTGTGATAGTCCTGGAAGGAGCAGTTCGGTTTGTCTCCTGTAAACCCTTCTGCCAGCCTTGCTAGGGCCACCTTGAGCAGAGCTGCTGGCTCTCAGTCTCATGGTGAAGTGTCATCTGAAATTTACATTCTAGGATTTTTTTTTTTAATCACAAAGAAGCATTCCCTTGCAAGACAGAACAGTAAATCGATAACCCACATTGTAATTAGATACAGGCAGAGAAGGGAAAACTCAGTTGGCTGCATGTGGAGAGATCAGTCTCCAGGGGACGTAAAAACAGTGAGTAGAACCTTCCTGCCACAAGCACACAGGCAGAAGGAACCAGAGATGGGCAAATCTGTGCCAGACCCAAGGCATGTAACGCCAGTGTTCATCAAAATGGCATTCCTCACTAACTGATTATATGCTATGGGCCATTCTACACTTTCCTTAACCTCCAACACCCATGAGCTAGGCATTCCTACCCCAGCTTGAAGAGAGGGAACCAGATGGCCTTCCCTGGATGCCTAGCAGGTACAGGGCCAAGATCTGACTTCATGTACCCAATCCAGGACCTACTTCCCCCGCTCCCCTTTGCTCTTCGGTAAAGGGGGTTCTGAGCAGCTATCACAAGGTTGCTTCAGAGGGATGGCCCTGCAGTGCCTGCACTCCTCAGGAAGAGCACATGCTGTCCCTATGCCTGTGACCCCCTTCCCAGCTCTTCAGCTCTTTAGCTTTTCAGCTCTTCAGGCCCTGCTCAGTCATCACTTCCCTGCAGCAGTGCCCACTGTGTCCCCAAGCACTGCTGCTCTGAGAGGGTCTTGTCAATCTAGCAAGTCTCAGTAAGTGGGAGGCAGTGATGGTGTCAGATTTTTGAGCAACAGAGACATGGGGTTAAAGGATTTTGCTTTGTTCAGTAGCTGCTCCTTCTGCTCCAACAGCCCTCACCCAATTCCTCCAACAGTAACACACACAGGAGGAAAATGAAGATAAGGATGGATAAACATTGGCTTTCAGGGAGCTGTCTCCCAGGTAGAGTTCCACTGTGTACCCACTCTCAGGTGGCACAGGGACCATCCAGCCCCTGGCAGGGAGACCGATCCTTCTTTATGGAGAGCTTTCTTTCTGGAGGAAGAGTTCTAAACCAGTCTTCCCAGGGCTCCAGAGGGAGGAGCTGGGAAGGCAAGCAGCTCCCTGACAACGACCGGAGGAAGCCAAGCAGTGAGCAAGGACAACTGATGCTGAGACTGACAAGGTCATCTAGTGGAAGTGATCTGCCCTGGGAGGGCCGGGCTCTGGGAACACCACCTGCTGCCCAGCACAGGCTCTTTGGGAGAAATTCGACTCAACTGACCAACTTTTAACCTGTGTGTCCTCTTAATGCCACAATTCTGGAATTGACCCAGGGAATCCTGACCCATGCCCACAGAGAGGTGAGCCTCAGGTGTGCACAGCCTGCTGTAGCCACATGTTAGAAGCCACCACAGTATCAACCAGGGGAGACTAATGAAATTTCTTCCATCCATGTAATGGAACATGTACAGATGGTGGAAAATGTTGTGAACTAAATGATCCCGCTGATGTAAGAATACTTTGAAAAGCATAGTTAGATAGGTATGTATGTCTTATGATCAACTATTTATAGTAGCTATCTCTGGGAGCCAGTAGTAGTAGAAAAAGGGAACCTTATCAGAGAGGAACAATAGCTATCAGTTGGTGGTAAAGGTGGCTTTGCACTGCATAGTGGGCCCTGCCTTTACCCTCTGGGTCCTGCCCTGTCCTTTGCACACAGTGAGTCTCCTGGCCACCCTGCGGATCTTGTCCACCGACTCTCAGAGGAAAGCCTGCCTCTGCCTTGTGCCCTACTATGTGCCACCACTGATGTGCCCTGGCTGTTGTAGACACTCACTCTGGGCCAGCCACACACAGGAAAAACAATGAGAAGGTGCCACCTCTAGCCTTCTTCCCACACACAAAAATCCAAGCATACCCAGCAAACATAACAGGAGTGATGAATCTCCAAACCACGGAGCCGAGATGAGTGGCCAAACAGAATGTTTAAACACAATGTTCATACTGCATGAGTCTCCTGAGAAGATATTTTAAAGGAGCAAACTGCTTATGGAGGTAAAAACTGAGAAGAATATGGATTGGGGACAAGGATTGCCTGGCAAGTGAACTGAGGGGATTTTCTAGGGACAATGGTACATTCTGTCTTTCTGGGGTGTGCATTTTTCAGAAGTCATCAAATGATACACTAAACTTTGCTGCAATTTAAGGAGAGCTCTTAAGAAATATTTGTATAAATATAGATATGCAGAATGGCTGGTTTTGGAGTGAGGTAGCCTAATGTTTGTAATTGACTTTAAACACATAAAAAAATAAGATGCATTGTGTGTGGGGGGGGATTGGGTATGGGTATGCGTGTGGGTGGGTGGGTGTGAGTTGGGGGGGGAAGTACCCTGGATAGGTAAACAGTAAAGAAATATGCTGAGATATTAAATATTAACTGCAAAACCCAGAGAGTGGAGACAGGGGTGTTCATCGTACGGTTGTTTCCACTTTGCTGTAGGTTTGAAAATTTCCTTCGTAAAAGGTTAGTAACACATCAAGGAACTGACTGATAAGAATAAACTGTGACACAGCCAAGCAGAAGTCACGGCACATTCAAGGTGAGAAGTGACTAACGAGAAGGACAGACCAAGGGCTGCAGGAATCCAGAAGGGCCAGTGAACCAAGAAAGGGACAAGCGTGGGCCTCCTGTGAGTGTGGCATCAAAGGATGGGTAGGACGGACCCTGTAAAGTGGGGGAGGGGGGCTTGCAGGAAGCCTAGTGCCACCCCTAGCCTGAGAGCTGACGGAGGACCTGGCCGGCCCTGCTGTGAGGCTAGGGGCCTCAGACTCCCAGGCCAGCCTGGGTTTGGGGAAGGGGCCTTCTCAGTGCCCCCAGGCCCTGTGCAGAGGATGGGCTGGAGCACAGGCCTAGAGGCAGGAAGGCCAGCAGAGGCCTCTGCCTCACCCCGGAGAGCGTCCTGAAAGACGGAAGAGGCCGGGAGCCTCGTGCTCATCCCCTGTCTGGCTGCTTCCCAAGGCGCCCTGGCCCGCTGATTTATTTCAAATGACAGCCTGATGAAATGGCTCCTTCTATTTCATTTGGGGTCCGGTTCCTGCCTGGAGCTTTGCCTCCAAGTGACCATCATGTTGTGTGGCAGCTTTCGTCAAGAAGGCAACAATTTAAAAAGGCCAGAGCAGGAAATGCTGAGCTAAGCTGTCAGCGGGTGTGTGGTAGGCACCTGTAACCCCGGCCAGGCTGCCATGGGGGATGAACAATGACTGACGTTTGCACCTGCAGTTTGGCAAGCTGCTCAGATGCCGTGACCTGTGTGTGTATGTGTGTGCAGGGGACATAATCAGAGAAATGAAGCTGTCAGGTCGGCTGTCTGGCTGGGTGCTTTACAGCAGAAGCAGGACAAGAGCCTACTTGTGTGGGGTCTCCTGCCCACCTCCAGCCTTGCACTGCAAGGTGGTTATGAAGATGGGAAGAGTCAGACAGCTACTGCCAACTGCTGGCTCAGCTGGGGATGCTTTCATTCCGGTGATTTTGCCACTCCCTCCTCATGAGTTCAGCCTTGGGGCAGTGGCATCAATGATGATGGGAATATTAGTACCACTACTATTGGTTAGGGCTTCCCAGCTTCTAGATCCTGTGCCAGTCCTTGCAAAATCAACCGGCCTTACTGCTTACAAGAGATCTGCTAGTGGGTGCTGTTGGAGACCAAAGCGGGGCTCACAGAGGTTTGGTAATTTGCTCCAGGTTGCATGTCCATGGGCAGCAGAGCCAGATCTGAACACAGCTGTGTCTGACCCTACGGTCTACTGCACTCTAGCCTTATAGTTAAGAACACAGAGGCCAGACCCAGCCTCGGGCCTGCAGCCGCCTGGACCCAGCTGCACGTGCTGTTGCCAGTGGAGTAAGTGTGCTTCTCCATCCTCCTCAGCAGTACCCGTCCCCACGATGAGACATTAAGCCTGTACACACAGAACTCATCACAGGGAGGGGGCTTCTAGCACAAGTCATGGCCCAGGACGTCCTCACCAGACTGACTCAGGGACCTCTGGAGAGGGAGAGAGGGCATGCTTGTGAAATCCCCGATCTCAGGGAGAGGTGTTCCCCATATAACTATTGGGTGTGTGGTTAGCTGTATTTGTGTGGATGCCTTTAGTCGGGCTTTGTTCCTAGTATGATGCTGGCCGTTGAGCTGTATCCAATTCTTTTATTCATCCGTTGAGATAATCATGTTTCTCCTTCTTCATGTTTCTGGTGTGGTAAGTTACACTGATGTTTCAAATACTGAATTGACTTGCATTGCTGGGGTTGTCCCTAATTAGTATTGATGTACTGTTATTTTCGTATGTTTCGGATTCCATTTGTTAGCATTTTATTGAGGGCTTTCCAAATATACTTTTTCTTATTTCTTAAATTTTTTGGTTTTGATATTTAAAAAAGTTATAACATGAAACTTATTGTGGTAATCATTTTGCAATATGTTATGTGAAATCATGGTATATTTTAAACTTATACAGAGAGGTATATATAAATTATGTCAAAAGCAAAAACATGGGTGCCTGGGTGGCTCAGTCAGTTAAGTGTCTGACTTCAGCTCAGGTCATGATCTCATGGTTTATGGGTTCGAGCCCCACATCAGGCTCTGTGCTGACAGCTCAGAGCCTGGAGCCTGCTTCAGATTCTGTGTCTCCCTCTCCCTCTCCCCCTCCCCTACTCATGCTCTTTGTCTCAAAAATAAATAAAAACCAACCAACCAACCCCAAAAGAATTACACACATACCCACACATCATCCCTGACACCAACACCTCACAAAATGATACACTTATATACCCAATGCACACTTCTATACAACCACCCATGCATTCACACACCACACATTGAAACTGCATGCTCACATCACACCCACCACACACACAGCACACACTCACAACATACCTCCCTGTGTTTACAACAGTGACTCCAGCTCTTACCTCCTGCACAAAAACTGGAAGGCTCCACGTCTGTAATTTCAATACATGCCTTACTTGAAAGCTGGAAGAGAAAGAGGCGTGGCAGGTCAGGGACAGTGCCCGGGAGGTTGTGGCGAGAGGTCACCCTATCCCCTTTCTCACAACTCTTACTCACTGGTTCTACGACGTATTTTAGTTCCTTAAATCCATTGTTCACTCCAATCATGTGTTGCGGGCTGTCTGCAATTTCCAATAGCTACAAGGGAGAGGAGGTGTCTTGGGCGCATAGATAGGGGATAAGGACACAGAAGTCCCCATCCCAGGAGGAAGTCTCTTATTTCATGCCATGTTAGACTCTGAGGAGTCTAACAACAAAATCAAAGACTTGGCCAGAAGCCCATCGTTAGGGAAGGGAAAGCCCTTACACCTGCACTTTGGGTGTGGAGGTTTTGACATGACACTTGTTATTCATTTCTGGAGTGGCTATCTGTTGTCCAGACACTAGGGGTGGGTTAGAGGAGCATCCTCAGGCAACCCTGGGAAAGCTGCCTTTGAAAGTTCCACATCTAGGCTCACAAGTGGCACCTAGTTACCTGTTTGGAATTACCTGGTCTTTCTGATAGTCTTTTACACCAATGGCTTAAACAGTTGACCCCATTTCCCGAGACTTTGCAGCCTAAGAGAACGAAAGTGTTGAGTATAAATCACCAAATATGCAGAGCAAAATACTGGTAATGATGGACTGGACTCACTTCGGACTTAGTCTCGTCAAAGGCCGCTGGCTCCAGTGTTCCATCGGTCAGAGAGATAATCATGGAGGAAACTTTTTCTTCTGCAGAAAAAGTGAGTGGCCTGGTCAGTAAAGGCACCCAAATGATACTCTGAAGGCTGCTGGGTCCATAGCACTGCTCCTCATACCTCCTCCTCCAGAGTACAGGCACCCGGCATAAGCACCCACTCTCAGAAGTGCCTGGAGGGCTAGCAGTCCAGTCCTAGGGGAGGAGGGCCTTAGCCAGGACCCACGTTATAGATGGTACTGAGTCCTGCTCTGGCCCTTCCTACTGAAATGTCATGATGACCAGACATACAACCTTTGCCCTGAAAGGCAACACCATTGACCTCACTGGACAAGCATCAGCCTTTTGGATGAGCAAATGGAGTGACAGTCAGACTCGACCGTACAAGGTGTCCTGCAGCTCAGTGGAAGACGTGGCTCTGGCTCAGGGAAGCGCCTGCAGGAAGACCTGCTGTATCTGCAGGCCCAGGGGTCCAGAAGGTGAGGTTAGAGGCTCTCAGGCTGCAGATGCCATTTCCAGCTCAGTGCCTTCCCTACCAGGCCTGTGCTTGTTTGCTGGCAAGGACTGCAGCTGTAAACTAGATGAATATGGTTCTGAGCAGAGCACAGCCATTTCCAGTGTTGGAAACAGTCACAGAATGACATCAACCAAAGGGAAGGAACCACAGGGAAAAGGCGTCAAGGCCAGAGATGTGATGGAGACAAAGTGGGCAGCAAGGGGGAAATCCAGCTCTTTTTTCCGAAAATGGATCCTGTCTGCTGTTGGTGCCCCTGGCTTCCTGTTTTCTTGTTCAGGCAGCCCAAGTGTAGGTCAGTCACCTCACAGTTACCAAGAGCCTAGAAGGTATGCACATGATCCCATGTGGGTCTGAGACACATCACTGGGGTGGTTTTCATCCTCACTGTACAGAGGAGAAACCTGCGGCACAGAGAGGGCAAGCACCTTGCTCCAAGAGTCAGCGCCAGAAGGGGCTGAGGAGGGTCTGCACCAGACCTCGCTGAGGCCCAGGCCTGCCTCTGTCCTGCCTGCAATGAAGTCACCGGGAAGCTTACCTCCAGAGTTTGCTTCACGAATCTGCTCATTTGCCTGCAATGAAATGAAGGAGTGTTGGAGGAGGGCGATGGGAGGACCCAGAATACTCTAAGGACTCCATAAAGCAGAGATCCTCAAAGCTCTAGATTTGGTACCTTTTTAAATCCTTCATGCATATTTGTGGCTCCAGTAGGCACTATATTCCGAAGTTTACTAAGACCATCACGTATTACATTTCTGAAAAAGAAATCAGAAAAGGGATTGTGGTGGTATGAGGTGTTGACTATTAAAAAGAGCCCAAAGCTAACCTTTGTGCACTGCTGGTGGGAATGCAAACTGGTGTGGCCACTGTGGGCAAAATTATTTTGAGGTTCCTCAAAATATTAAAAAGAGAAATGCCATCTGATCCAGTAATTCTACTACTGGGTATTTACACAAAGAAATTGAAAACACTAATTCAAAAAGATACATGCACCCCTATGTTTATTGCAGCAATATTTACAACGACCAAGGTATGGAAGCAACTCAAGTGTCCAGTGATAGATGGATATAGAAGATGTGGTGTATACATTCAATGGAATTTTATTTAGCCATAAAAAATAGTAGGTCTTGCCATTTCCAACAACATGGATGGATCTAGAAGATGGTATGCCAAATGATTAAGTCAGACAGAAAGATAAAATGCTATATGATTTCACTTATATGTGAAATCTAAAAAACAAAACAAAGCAGTAAACAGACAAAAATCAGAAATAGACTCATAAATACAGAGCACTATCTGGTGGTTGCAGAGGGGAGGGGAGAGTGGGGATGGACAGAAGGGATGAAGGGTGGTGGGAGATACAGGCTTCAGATTATGAGATGAAATGTCACAGGAATGAAAGCTACAACAAAGGGAATATAGTCAAGGATTTTATAATAATGTAAGGGGACAAATGGTAGCTACAATTGTGGTGAGCACAGCATAATGTATAGAAGAGTCAAGTCACTGTGTTATATGCTTAACACTGATGTAAAACTAATGTGTGTCAGCATACTTCAATTAAAAAAAACAAAAACAAAAACAAAAACAAAACAACCTTAAACTGTCCTGGAGCCACTGTGCATTGTACAGACCTGCCTGGTCAGGGCAGGACACAAGTCAAATAGCCTGGTCATGGTCTTATGCACTGAGTCCTTAATATGGACAGGACTTGCTCAGACCTCCTCTGTCCCCCATCTGGTGAGCATGGGCTGGGGGACGCTGCTCTGCTGCTCCCGTGGGTATGGCCTGGCTTTCTCTGCACTCACCGCAGTCTCAGGCACACTACCTGGGGGACCCTCAAGGGCCCTGCCTTGACTGTCCAGGGTGACTGTGGGGCACACTCCTGGGTGTGCCACTGTGAGTCTACACTCACGGTGTGACTGGCAGGACTGCTAGCACATAGTGGGTCCCTCGGGGAGACACACTTTCCTTCAGCAGGTAAGGCTGAGTTTGGAAGAGGTCATCCTGCTGACGCCCCTGCCCTGTCCCATCTTCTCCTGCCACAGACCCCTGAGGTTGGCTCATCCCCCACCCCCAAAGTGGCCCCGACCAGGCCACTTTCCCTTCTGAACTGGTGCCAAAGGAAGTAGCAAGTTGCTTGATGAGAGCGCTAGGGCTCCTGGGTTCATGTGCTCCTGAAGAAAAAGGCCAAAAGCTGGGGAAGTGGCTTGAGGGCTGCCCATGCAGGTGGAAGGGCAGTGATCTGCTGGCTGCCATGGGTATGTGGCCACACAGCCGCTGTTAAGGGGGATTTCACAGGTGGGACTGGGGGCCCAGGTTCAGACTTATCCCATGTGACAAGCCGAGCTGGCACAGCAAGGCTAGCAGAGCGTGGGCCCTGAGAGGGCTTCTCACTGTGGGGAGTGGAGATGTTGCTGTGGCGTGAGACCTGAGAGCCCCAGGCCCAGCCCTGCCCGGCCCAGGAGGTGAGGCCTGGCACCCATGGCCAGTGGAGGCCAAACCAGGTGCTGTCCCGCCCAGCAGAAGCACTCTCCCTTCTTCACCACATCCTGGAAGATTTTCTTCCAGCCCTTCTCAGTGTCTGGCCCAGGAGCCTCCAGGCCAGGCATTGTTCTTGCCCAAGCGGGTTCTCCCCAGGGATTGTTGCCCCTCCAACCCTGCTCCCTGCTCTGTCCATGGAGGGGACACCAGCTCCTTGTCTCTAGCAGTCCTTACTCTTTAATACCTGTCTCAACCCCTTGGATCCCTTCCACATCTTCCCTGTCATCATCATCTTTGCCATCAACTCTGGGGGCTTCCTAGACCCTATGCCCTTGGCTTCTCCAGAATCCAGAAGAAGCCCCCTTTTAGGTCGTGTCTCCTCAGCCTACTCTGTCCTAGCAGAAAGGGCTCAGAAAGCATCAAGCAGGGTCCCAGCCCTGCTCCCTGATCTCTGCAGATCCTCCAGGATCACACCTATATCAGGCTCTAGTGTCCCTTCCTGGATTCTCCCTGCATGCCAACCCCTCCCAGGCTCCCTGCCACAGGCCTCCTCAACTCCTAGGCAGTGGGGCATGTTTAGGAAGGCAAATCTCAGGCTAAACCCAGCTCCAATCAAGGTCCTGTGGGTTTTGGGGAGCTGGTAGCTTTAAGGACCTGATCTCAGTGTGAGCTGTCTTTCCATCTGCACATCTCGCCCCTTCCCACCAATGTCACACCATTTCCACTCCCCTAGGCCCCACTCCCACTCCTGAACCCCGGTTTGGGGAAGATGTCACTGTGTTCACTCTCCAGAGAGAACCAGGTGGGGCCGCCCTGAGCCCCCACACAGATTCTCACATCTGGGCCCTGAGCCCCCCACCTTGGAGGAGGCAGAGGTCTTCCCTTCCCCAGTGCGCAGCTCCTCCTCCAGAGTCCCCTGCCCAGCAGCCCTGCAGCTCTCTGCCACCTGCCAGTGTCTCTCCCAATGGAATTGCTTCCTTCCACTTCAACCCCACTCAGGTCTCTCTGTCCTAATGCAAAACCCCACCTATGCACAAATTGGTGCCTCCACTAGTGCTCGAAGCAGCCAATCCTCTCCCTGCTTGTCCCGGAGTCAGGTAGGAGAGTGCTGTCTCCAGCACTGATACCACCACACCCCTCCCCTGCAGGCTGGCTGTTCACTCTGTTGCTCTTGGCTTCTTTCCATGGTCCTGAATGGCAGCTCTGTGCCACAAATACTGGGACCCATCTAGTTCTAACGGTGCTTAACCTCTCTTTGATGTTTAACTCTCTCTGGATTGGGCTCCAATCATTTGTACCTTTGAGAATCTTAACCTCTTTAACCAGCTATTCAGAAGCTCCATAACCCCCAGCTTACAGGTCTTTGGGAAAACTGGTGGACCCATCAAGGCGAACTTAGGATGTGCTCATGCCTTTCTCAAGTATCAAATCCCAGCCTGATGTTTAGGACCCTACTCTTGGGCTCCTGTATCTCAGACCCACTTAAGGAGCAAGATCCCCTTCACTGAGACCATCAATACTTTGATGCTGCTCATCCTCTTCTCCCTGGTTATGACTTTGCCTCACTGGAATTCCCACTGGCCCAGGGTAGAGACTGACACACAACAGCAGGTCCTTAATGCAGGTCACTGTTCATAAAGAAGACATACACCTGCTCCAAAAAATTCTGGGAGTTCTCACAGCCAGCCCATTCTAAGAACAGGGAAGAATGCAGAGAGGACTCAGGCAGGTGAAAGGCAAAGCTTAGAAGAGGTGGAGATGGTCTAGCTGTACAGGGTCGGCCATTATCAGAGCAGCCAGGGGTCTGAGAGGGCAGGGGAGCTAAAGCTGGGTATCATGGTATACAATGATGGGAGTCCAGGCCTGCCCAGTAGGCTGCATACCAGTAGGTTCCCCACTGTGATCTCAAGGGACCCATTTTCTCCCTGGCTGTCTCATCAGTCTCACCCACTGGGCCTGTCTTGGGGGTCAACGTCGCACTTACTTATCTGAGGAGAGTTTCATGATGGTGTGGCCCTCTGTGGAGTAGGTGATGAAGGATATCCGCATTTTCGGGCTGGGAAGGAAGCACATGCTTGTGAGAAGTCATCAACACAGGCTGCAAATGATGAGTGAGCAGCCAGGGAGGGGTGCATGACAGTTTCCCTGTCCCACCCCATTTCTTATACTCTGGGGTTCATTTCCCAAACCCCAGAACTTCCTATAACCTTAGTAAGGAATTCTGAGGTCTGTAAGATGTGTGGCCTTCCTGGAAGGGAGGGAGGAGCGTCCATCCTTACACTTACAACACCCCAGTAATGTTTGTCTATTTGCCTGTCTCTCTCTCTCATGTGCACATGCATGTGTGCATGCACACACACACACAGGCACTCACACAGATAGGTGCTCACACAGACAGCCACATGCAGGAGACAGACATCTACACACTCCTGCAGGAGGGACTCCCATTTGGCCTCTCTTCTTGTAACATTCTTTGGAGCTTCACTGCTCTTCCTTCCTTGCCTGTCTTCCCCACCTCAACTCTTCTCATCTCAAAGAAATTATTTTCCCCCTTGGAAGCCATTCATATGTATCCCCCTCTTTCTTGCTCCTTGCCAGTCTTCTGGTTTGCTGACCCTTATTATCCCTTGGCTAAATTGGTACCATAGGTCCCTAGCTGAACTCCCTACTGCTTTTAGCTCTTGTTCCCACTCATTTTACCCACTTTTGCCAGACTTTTCTTCTTAACACACCACCCTAATCATGTCAGACCTCCAATCAAGAATCATCTTGTGCTCCCTATTGCTCACAGCAGGAGATCTAGGCCTTGTGGGCTGGCATTATGGGCTGCTACAGCCATGGCTCCAACCTGACATGCGCAGCCTCATCTCTCAGCCCTTCCTTGAGTTAAACCTACTCTGCTGCCAGACTACTCACTCCACAAGAAGTCTCCTTGATGGTTCCTGTTACCCTGTCTTTCCCATCCATCAAAGCCTACTTAATGTTGCCACATCTTCTGGGAAGTCATCCTTGAATTAAAATTCTTGCTTTATCCTTAAGCTTGTCATATAAATCCTTTGCCTTTTCTTTTGGCCCCTGACACCTTAAGCCAGATGTTCAATTATGTTACTGGTCTGCCTGTTTCTTAATCTACTAGGTCCTCAAAGGCAGACTGTGTCCCCAGTCATATGGCCTAACTCTCAGGCAGTCGCCACGTAAACCTCCTGGGTCCCTTGGAATCACTGTTATTCGTTTTTCAGCTTCAGAACTTCACTCTAGACTCTGTGCTCCTGCCTAGAGGGACTCCAATGCCCACTGAGTCCAAACAGCTCTGTGCTGTGTCTAGCAGAGGAAATCACACTATTAACACAGAGAAGCCATACTTTTCAAACTTCTTGACCAAATCTTCCACAAGGTTGTAAATGTCCATCCAGTTGTTGTTCACACTGCCTGACCTGAAAATGAAGAAACGTGAGTGAGAGGGATCAGTTATGTCTGCCCTCCTGCAGGCTCTTCAGCAATCTCCTTATCCCTACTCTCCTCCACATAGCTGAAGTCTGCCACACATCCTCAGTGACTTCAGTGGGCCCCCACCTGGTGGTGACTTTCATCAGTGTGCATTGTAGGAGACTGTGTGCTTGGGACTGAGGGACTTCAGAGATTGAAGGACTTCTGGTGGCAAACCAGGATACTTGGTCATGCTAGGTGGGACTGTTCAACAAGAAATGAGGGGGGATGCGTTGGTTGGTAAACCCTCCAGCAATTCTGATTTGTTGGCTCTCCTGGTTGTCCATTGTCTCCCAGATGTCTGCTCCTCCCCTGCTCCTTGAAGGTGTGTTTGGCTGGGTGTGAGGCAGAGCTCTTCGGCACCACATCCCTACAAAATGCTCTTGGCTTTTCCTTTCTATTATTCCTTCTGCCTTTTCTAGGCTATATCTAAAACTGTCAGTAGATGATAAGAAAACTAAGGATAGACATTTCTTTTTTTTACAAATAGTTTATTGTCAAATTAGTTTCCACATAACACCCAGTGCTCATCCCCACGAGCACCCTCCTCCATGCTAAGGATAGACGTTTCTAATAATGTCAGGATTATTATTCATGGACACGTATGTACCAGGCACTTTACATGCATGATTTCCAATTCCAGAACAATCCTGTGATATCAGCATTATTCCCATTTTACAGATGAGATTCACAGGTCAATGCATTTGCCACAATTTCCATAGTTAGCACGGATCTGAACCCAGATCTAATGTCAAAACCCATGCTCTACCCATTGCACCCAGGCAGATCAGGGTGACTCAGGCTGAGCTGGACAATTGCTGGGTAGCAAATTATTAGACTCTGACAACCAACCTATGATGTGGACTTTATCTCAGACACTTCCATGCTAAGGTGCAAGACAATTTTCTTAATTAATGGTAACCTTTTCCACACTCCTTCTCATTACTTTACTCTCCTGTTTTCCGCCTGTGTGAAGAGGATCTTCCAAAGAAGATTTACAGGAAACAAGAGTCTTCAATTCACCTACTCAGTCTGGGGAAGTTTCCAATTTGTGATGCTTTTGAAGAAAGGTTTAGACTCTAGGACATAGACACACATGAGTATTCATGGGCTATGGAAAATACCACAGGGAGTTATAGATCCCTAGGAAGCAGGCAGTATGGAAAGCAACTTTGTGGGCTTCTAGCATGGAGAGCTCCAGTCATGTTCTAGTGACTCACTCTTAAAAGAAGATGGAGATGATTAGCAGAAGTTTGAAGATATTGCTATCATTGAAGCTTGAGGCCAAAACACTTCAGTGATACAACTATGTTGGGAGAATAGAAAGGATAGGGAAAAATCACATAGGGGAGCTGAGCTACGAGAAAGCTTAATTCCCTTTCCTCATAATAAGAAGTCAATAGAGAATGAGTAAACCTCGAACAGCAAAAACAGCATCAGTACTAACATGTTATTAGAAACAGAGTCATATTACCAGAAGAAAAATCTGCAAAATGATGGATAAAAACACAAGTCCCAACTAATTGCTTTCTGCCAGAGACTAATTAAGCTTTAAAGACACAAGTAGGTTCACCATGAAGGAATTCAAGATATTCCATGCACGTGAAAACCAAAAGAAATTAGTTATACTTATATCAGACAAAATAGACTTTAAGCCAAAAATGGTAACAGGAGTCAAGGAAAGCTATTATATAATGATAAAGGGGTCAATACATCAAGAAGATATAACAGTCATAAATACATATGTACACAACATCTGAGCACCTAAATATATTAAGCAATACTAACAAATCTGAAGAGAGAAAAGATAACAATATAATAATAGCAGGCAACTTCAATGCCCCAGTTTCCGCAATGGATAGATCATCTAGATGGAAAATCAACAAGGAAACATTAGAATTGAACCATATCATGGTCAAATGGACTTAATACACATATATAGAGCATTTCATCCAACTGTTGCAGAATGCACATTCTTTTCAAGTAACCACACAGATTCTTCTTCAGGATAGATCATATGATAACACACAAAACAAGTCTTAGCAAATTTAAGAACACTTAAATCATAGCATATATCTTTTCCAACTACATGGAAGAAAAAACAAGAGGAAGAGGCTCCTGGGTGGCACTGTTGGTTGAGCATCCACCTCTTGGTTTCAGCTCAGGTCATGGTCTCATGGTTCATGAGATCAAGCCCCACATCAGGCTCTGCACTGACAGCATGGTGCCTACCTGGGATTCTCTCTCTCTCTCTCTGTCCCTTTCCTGTGCGCGCTCTCACTCTCTCTTTCTCAAAATAAATAAATAAACATTAAAAAATCAAGAGGAAATATGAAAAATCTACATTTATGTGAAAATTAAAGAACATACTTTTGAACAACCAATGCATGAAAGAAGAAACCAAATGAGAAAAGAAAACCTTAAAGGTAATGAAATAGAAACAAATAGCAAAACCTACAGAATGCTGCAAGAGAGTTCTGAGAGGAAAATTTATACTGATAAATGCATATATTAAGAATATAGCAAAATGTCAAATAAAATATCTTACTTTACATGTCAAGGACATGGAAGAAAAGAGAACAGAGTTAAGCCTAAAGTTAGCATAAGAAACAAAATAATAAAGGTGCTGACATAAATAAATTTAACTTAAATTAGAAATAAAAGAGGAGACATTGCAACTGACACTATAGAAATACATAGGATCATAAGAAACTACTCTGAATAATTACATACCAGCAAATTAGAAAACCTAGAACAAATGGATAAATTCCAGAAACATGCACCCTGCCAAACTTAAACATGAAGAAGTCTAAAATTTGAATAGACCTATAGCTAGTAAAGAGGGCGAATCAGTAATCACAAATCTCCCAAAAAAGAAAAACCTGGGACCAGATGGTATTGTAGCGTGACCAAACATTTAATGGAGAGGTAACACCAATCCCTTCCAAATTCTTCCAAAGAAGTGCAGAAGAAAGAACACTTCCAACTCATTCAGTGAGGCCTGAATTACCATGATATCAAAGCCTGACAAATACTACAAGTACAGGCTGATATCCTATAGGAATATGGGTGCAAACATCCTCAACAACATCAAAAATCTAGCAAACTGAATTTAGCAGCATATTAAAAGATTTTTATTCCATGACCAAGTAGGATTTATTTCCGCGATGGAAACATGGTTCAACATGCAAAACTCAAACAATGTATTAACAGAATATAATAGAATTAGCAAAATTAATAGACTGAAAAAAGTCCATACTACATGATCATTTCAATTGATGTAGAAAAAGCATTTGACAAAAATCCAACATACTTCCTTCATAAAAATACTCCCACTAGGAATAGAGAAATGTTCTATGAGAAACATAATAAGGGCCATAAATGAAAAGCCCACATATTGATGGTAAAAGACCAGAACATTTTCTCAAGATCAAAAGTAATACAAAAATGCCCAGTTTTCTAATTTCAATTCAATGTAGTACTGGAAGTCTAGCCAGATCAATTAGGCAAGGGAAAAAAATAAAGGGATCCAAATTAAAAAGGAAGGTGTAAAATCATATCTGTTCTTGGATGATATGATCTTAATTGTAAAAAAAAAAAAAAAAAACAACCCTAGATTCCACACACAAAAAACTATCTGAGCTAATAAAAGAATTCAGCTTAGTTGCAGGATACAAAATTAACATATAAAAATCAGTTGCATTTTGATATACACTAACAATGAACATTCCAAAAAGGAAATTAAGAAAATAAATCCATTTATAATATTATCAAACAGAGCAAAATACTTATGAATAAATTTAACCAAAAAGGCAG
Source organism: Hyaena hyaena (assembly GCF_003009895.1). Lineage (NCBI taxonomy): Eukaryota > Metazoa > Chordata > Mammalia > Carnivora > Hyaenidae > Hyaena > Hyaena hyaena. Next base: position 2,855,183 of record NW_024080710.1, on the reverse strand, counting down.
ATTAGTATACTGAAAACTATAATATATAGCTGAAATAAATTTAAAAATTTTAACATTTATTTATTTATTTATTTATTTAGAGAAGGGGACAGAGAGAGACAGGTGTGGAGAGAGAATCCCAAGCAGGCTTCACACTCAGCGTGAAGCCCGATGTGGGGGTCGATCTCACAATCATGAGACCATTGGCTGGGCTGAAATCAAGAGTCAGATGCTCCACTGACTGAGCCACCCAGGAGCCCCTATGGCTGAAAGAAATTTTAAAGACACAAATCACTGGAAGAACATCACATATTCATGGACTAGAAGACTTCATATCCTCAAGCTGGCAATACTAGCCAAGGCTATCTACAGGTTCAATGCAATCTTTATTAAAATGTCAATGACTTTTTTTTTTGGCAGAAACTGAACAATCCATCCCAAAGTTCATATGGAATCTTAAGAGACCTCAAATAGCTAAAAAAAGAAAACCTGAATAAGAGCAAAGTTTGCGGACTCACATTTTCTGGCTTCAAAATTATTACAAAACTATAATAATCAAAATAATGTAGTACTGACAAAATAGTGTAGTAAAGACAGACATATAGAATAATGGAATAGAAAAAAGAGCACAGAAATAAACCCTCGTATATATGTTCAGCTGATTTTTGACAAGGATGCCAAGGCCATTCAATGTGGGAAAGGACAATATTTTCAACAAATGGTGCTAGGAAAACTGGATGTCCACATGTAAAACAATGCACTTAAGCTCTTATGTAACCTACAAAAACTAATTCAAATGAATCAAAACCTTAAATTGTATGAGCTAAAAATATTAAAATTTTAGAAGAAAATATAGGGGGAAAGCTTCATGCTGTTGGATTTGGTAACGGTATTTTGGAAAGGGCAACAAAAGCACAGGTCATAAAAGAAAAAACAGATAAACCAAACTGTATTGAAATTAAAAACTATTGTACGTAGCCCCTCTGGAAAACAGTGTGGAGGTTCCTCAGGAAACTAACAATAGAACTCCCCTATGACCCAGCAATAGCACTGCTAGGAATTTACCCAAGGGATACAGAAATGCTGAGGCATAGGAGCACATGTACCCCAATGTTCATAGCAGCACTCTCCACAATAGCTAAAACATGGAAAGAGCCTAAGTGTCCATCAACAGATGAATGGATCAAGAAGATGTGGTTTATCTATACCATGGAATACTACATGGCAATGAGAAACAATGAAATCTGGCCATGTGTAGCAACATGGATGGACCTTGAGGGTGTTATGCTGAGCGAAATAAGTCAGGCAGAGAAGGACAAATACCATATGTTTGCACGTATAGGAGGATTAGGAGGAACTTGACGGAGGAACAAGGGGGAGAAGAAGGGGGGAAATGGTGGGGGAAAGGGAGAGAGGCAAACCATGAGAGACTCTTGAATGCTGACAAAAACTGAGGACAGATGGATGTGGGGGGGAGGGGGGGATGGGCATGGAGGAGGACACTTGTGGGGATGAGCACTGAGTGTCATGTGGAAACTAATTTGACAATAAACTATTTAAAAAAAAAAAAACAAAAACAAATGGAAACAAATAACCTAAAAAAAACCATTACAAAGTTGTAGGAATAATTTAATAGCGATTTAAATAACAGAGAGTTTGAATAGGATGTTGTGAAATAAACAGACTAGTGTGATAGTAACTTTGTAAGCTATTTTGGAAAGTAATTAAAAAACATGACTTCCTGGTCGAAAAAATAAAAAATAAAAAAAAAAATAAAAACTATTGTACATTTTTACTTATGTGAGTTACCTAGAATAGGCAAATTCATAGATACAGAAAGTAGAATAGAGGTTCTCAGGATTTGGGGAGGGATGAATGGGGAAATAATGTTTCATGTATACAGATTCCAATGACTTCTGTCCTCATCAAAAGTACATAAGCTATGGCTAGCTTGGGGGTTGTAAGGGTTTCTGAGAAGGAAAAAATAAGAGACATGGGAAAGTTCATCAAAAGTAGAGCGCAGATCAACAGACTGCCCTGCATTGTCCTGTTCTGTGCACCTGAGCTGGCGGAGAAGCTGTGAGGACACAAACATGCTGAGTATGGATGCTCCTTCAGCTGTCATCCCCTCTAAGACCCTCTTACCTTACCTAAAAGCAGGCCCTTCCTGAGGTTCCCGCCTGAAGTGACTGATGGCCCAGTCATTTGGCCCAACTTGGCACAGCCCTGAGGGAACCTTTTCGTTTCAAAGCTCCCCATGAATCAGGTGAGTCTGTCATGTCTGCATTGAAGCTCCACGGAATCCTACTTTTGCCCATTCCCTTGCACAGATATTGATGTCAAGGCATCCCCTAATGAGCATCCTGCACAGGCTTTGTCCTTGGCCTGGATGGGTCCTGAAGCTCTGCCTCTCTCCTCTATGTCAACCCCATTTCCTCCACTGGTACCACACGTGTGGGTGCTCCTTAGGTTCTGTCTGCCCATTCTCCTCTCAGTAGGCTCACTTGCTCTGGGCTCCTACCTGTTTTTCTCCAGCCTCACAGTCCTCCCGGGACCTCCTAGTCTTTCCTTTACCACTCCAGCCATGCTATCACCCTTCCCCTTCCAATCCATCCTTCCCAAGGCAGCCAAGAGGTGCTTTTGAAAACACGGTCTGATCCTTTTCTCCTCTGATAAAAGCAATTCTTTCAATAATGTCCAGATGCCCTTGAGGTGAAAAACACACCTCTAGATGTGCTCAAGACCTCAATATTGGCCAGTCCCTTTCCCTTCCCCTCCTTCCTGCTCCACCTCCCCAGGATCCTGTGAGGGCCTCACTGCTCAGGCCTTTGCACTGGCCACTCCCTCAGCCTGGAGCTCCCTGGCCCACCACCTCCCTGGTGCCTCAGAAAATACTGCAGGCACACAGCAGGGCACACTAGTTTTCATCCAATTCAACCTACCGTATGAACAAATGAGTAATGAGTCTAATGAATAAGGTGGGAGTGAACCACTCAAGACCTTCCTGCAGGTGACACACTATGTTTGCTTCTGAAACCACTGCAGGGACCCATTCAGCCTCAGGGGTTTTGGAATGGGCTTTGGAGGAACACATTCCAGAGTTTCAACTCCTGCTCCATGTCTTCCCATCTGAGGACTTTAGGGGGTCATTCCTGGCCCTGAGTGGCTTCTTTCTCTCACCTTGAAATAGGGGTCATAACATTTACCCACAGTTGCGAGGAGGACTCAGTGATGAAGCTGCTTTCTCCTTTACTCTTGTCCCCAGTACAGAGCAGCACCTGGCCTCCCTCATCTAATTTGTCTACATTCTTCAAAATAGATTCAGAATCTGGCCACTCAGCACCTTCACCCCTACCTTACTGGTCCACACCACCATTATCTCCTTCCTAGATTCCTACACCAGATACTACCCCCTTCCCCTCCCCCCCCCCCCGCCCCCGCACTGGTCTGCCCTTGGGCCCTTCAATTGTGATCTTTTCAGACCAAGATCTAATGGCATGCCCCATCTGCTCAAAAACACCCTCTCATCCCCCTTCACCTTCTAGTCTGTCAGCCCCACCTTCCCTGGCCACCTATTCAGAATAGGCCCTCCCTCAGCACTTCCCATCTTCCTGCCCTGATTCCCATCCCCACCCCCAGCCCCGTGCTTATCCCATCTAACACACTACTTCCTCTCCTTTTTTATTTCTTTCCTCTCTCATGGAAACTCCAGGAGGCTGTTTGATGCCTTATCCCCACGCCCAGTGACTGACATAGAACAGTTGCTCAGTCATTATTTGTGAGTGGATGAATTGTTAAGGGAATGAATGAATGAACAGAACTGCTTATCACATGCGTGAGAGGTCCCAGAGAACCTCGCAGAGAGTCATGAAGCAGAGGCATTTGACCCCTACCCCACCACCCCAAAGGGCACGTCAGAAGAAGGCAGAGCCAGGGAGGAGAGGGGCCCCTGCAGTGCTGGGGAGTCCCCAGCCCCAGTGTGCATGATTTGCCTTCTCTAGTAGCATTTTATACTCATCCTCCACAATTCTATCTGATGCTGTGCTGGGCAAACTACCTCCAAATTCCCCTTCATCCTCATCACAGCCTGGTGAGGTGGGTATGAAGATCCCCATCATACATATGGGGACCCTGAGGCACACAGAGGTGAAGCAATTTGTTCAGGGGCCCATAACCGGTGAGTGCTGTCTGTCTGACTTGCACTCAGTGGTCATTATTCCCCTTTCCCCAAGAGCAACAGAGAGAAGTGCCTTAGCGAGTATGCCCTCACCCTCCAGGAATTCCTCATCAAGCTGGCCCTCAAAGGAAGTGTAAAGCCTTCTTCAACCAGACTGAGTGTGCATAGGCCCCAGGGAGATGGTGCTCTATCCCTGGGGTTGAGGAGTTCATTATGGTTTCAGACAAGCCTGGTCTGGCAAGCTGCAGGTAGGATCTAGCTGGACTCTTTAACTGATGGCCTGAGGCTGAGAAAGGGGTGTGTAAAGGCTCTTTCATGGGCACCCTCAGCTCTTCCTATCTGCACAATCCAGCAGGATTTAGTCCTGACACTTGCTATTCTGGCTTGTCAAGACTGAATGACCCAGAGAAAGGCTGTCAACCCCCTTAATGACTTTCTACCCCAGCCCTAATGCCTGAGAGAGAAATCGCTATCCCCCTTGGCTGTGTCAAGTATCACTGAGGCAAGACCTGCCCAGGGCAACTTAGAAGTTCCTTCACAAGACGGTGAGGAAGGATTTATTCCAGTGGGCAGGGTGGTTCCCATCTCTGCTGGTGGCTAGGCACACATCCCCCTAGTCATCAGCTTCCATGGAGAATAGAAGGAATCAGAGGCAGTACAGCCTGGGATGCCGCCTGCCATCAGGGCACACAGGAAGCCGAGTCTTGCCACCCCCACCAGCCTTGGGACTACTTCATCCAGTCTCTAGATGCCTCCCCCTTTCCATGAGATCGCAAATGCAAATTCCTCCCTACCCTACATTCTGGGATGGCTTTGAGGATGACAGGAGTGCTGTGAAAAGGGCTTTGGAAACCAAAATGTGCTTCAATGATATTATCGACAGTCATACCACTGATAGCATTGACTCAGTAAAGTTCGTTCTCAACCCAACAGACAAGTTGCAAATGGAACCAACCTCTCCAAGCATGAAGATCTGTCCCCTTTTGAGGGCCCCAAGGTGTCCAGCTTCCCTGGACAATATCGGGTCAGATCTAACTGTTCTGAAAGTGCCCACAAACTGTAACTAGTCTTTAAGCAGTTGAAGAAGAAAGCAAAACCCTTGAGAGGAAAACAAAGGACTTTCTTCCTTCCTTTCTTTCTTTTCTTTTAAATTTTAAAGTTTATTTATATATTTTGAGGGGGGTTGGGGCAGAAAGAGAGGAGGAGAAAGAATCCCAAGCAGGCTCCCTGTGTCAGGGCAGAGCCTATTGTGGTACTTGATCTCAAGAACCATGAGATGGTGTCCTAAGCAGAAATCAAGAGTCAGACACGGGCAGTGCCTAGGTGGCTCAGTCCATTAAGAACCCAACTGCGGTTTAGGTCATGATCTCACCATTCGTGAGTCCGAGCCCTGCACTGGGCTCTGTGTTGACAGCTCAGAGCCTGTAGCTTACTTTAGATTCTGTGTCTCCCTCTCTCTGCTCATGCTCTGTCTGTCTCTCTCTCTCTCAAAAATAAATAAATAATAAAACATTAAAAAGAAAAAAAGAGTCAGATGCTTAACCGACCGTGCCACCCAGGTACCTAGGAAAACAAAGGACTTTCCACACTGTGACACTATGAAAATGCCCAGTAGAAGCAACACGTAATCTCTCTGGGGGCCTGTAAAATAAAACCCACTTGGGAGGAAAACAACATAAGCAAGCAAAAAACCTCAGGCAGAAACTGAAGCCCAGCGAGCTTCTAACAACTGTTGAGAAGGAACTCCTAGCAATCTCCTGCCTCTCCAGCTATTTAAGGGACATGCAGGCCACAGATCCAGGCCATGCTGGGGGGGGGGGGGGGGCTGAGAACCACCCAGAAACCCTATGGCGGCTCTTTTTCCTCTCCAATGGGAAAAGTCCCAGAGAACAAATTTTGGAGGCATTCCTTCTGCCTCAGGAACAAGGTGGGGGGGAGCGGGGGGACACAGAAGTCCCTTGGTTCTGACCAAGGTTACCCTCCATCCCTTGGCTCACAGAAGCTGGCGTCCCCTTTGGCCACGACCTGCGCCTCTTGACTTCAGGGACCACACCACCCTGGGGCACTGGGTAGGGCAGGAGGCGCACTCACTTATCCAAGATGAAGTAAAGGTCATATGCGCTCTGGCAGGATTCCGATGTTTCTTTTACTCGGCTCTTATGGGAATAGTGGCCGCGGAAGTGGTGGACGGTTCCCCCATCTGGACGGAGGTGGTGGTGGAGGGTTCTCCTGCTCGGAGCGAGGCCATGCAGGTCTTTGGAGCCCCAGACGCTGTGCTGCAAACTTCCGGCTTTCATCAGCGGAGGCCGCAGCACCAGTAGCAGGAACAGCGCGGGGCCTGGCACGCCCAGGCCGTGGCCCCCCATTTTCCTGGCCGCCCTCCTGGAGCTGCTGCACGCGGCCACCTCGGTCGGCTGCCTTCGGGGACTCCGCCTTGGCTCCCTCCAGCACTTTTCCAAGGCCCACTTCAAGCCTCCACCTGCTACCTGCCCTTTGGGCAGAAGAGGCAAGCGGTTGGCTCTGGGGCAATGAGCCCAGTATCTCCTGGCCCTTCCCCCGCGCCCCTGGGGCAGAAGGCCTTGTTATGATGGACAGGAGGGTTGGCATGGTGACTTTGTGACCTGCGGCTCTGCTCAGTGTCCTGCCTGTTGACAACCCCAGGCAGGAGTCATTGGATCTTCGGATGGGGGGGGATAAGGTGAGGCCTCCATTGTCTCTTATCCTAAACCCTCACAGATGGCCAGTAAAGTCTCCAAAACTCTGCCTTTTTATAACTCAAAGAAGGCAGCTGAACTGGCTTAGATGAGGACATCCCTGTGGGTGGCCAGGAGAGTGATAGCTGTGGGTTTGTCACATATGCCTTTATTATGTTGAGGTAGGTTCCTTCTATACCTAATTTGTTAAGAATTTTTATAATGAGGGGCGCCTGGGTGGCTTAGTCGGTTAAGCGTCCGACTTTCGCTTAGGTCATGATCTCGCGGTTCGTGGGTTCGAGCCCCGTGTCGGGCTCTGTGCTGACTGCCGGCTCGGAGCCTGGAGCCTGTTTCAGAGTCTGTGACTCCTTCTCTCTCTGACCCTCTCCTGCTCACACTGTCTCTCTCTCTCTCTCTCTCCTAGAAATAAAACGTTAAAAAAAAATTTAAAAAAAAGAATTTTTATAATGAATAGGTGTTGGTTGAGTTTTGTCAAGTGCTTTTTTCTTCATCTGCTGAGATGATCCGATGATTTGTTTCATTCTATTAATGTGATGTATCATATATATTTATTTGTGTGTGGTGAACCCATCCTTGTATTCTGTGGATAAATCCAACTTGATCATGGTTAATGATTCTTTTAATGTGCTGCTTAATTTGTTTGCTAGTATTTTATGGAGAATTTTGCATCTACTTTCTATATTTGCATACAAGGATATCAACTTGTAGTTTTCTTTCTTGGTAGTATCCTTTCTGGCTTTGGTATCAGGGTAATGCTGGCCTCATAAAATGACTTTGTATTTTCTCATCTTTGATTTTTTTTTGGAAGATTTGGAGAAAGACTGACATGAAGTCCTCTTTAAATATTTGGTAAAATTCACCAGGGAAGTCATCTGGTTCTGGACTTTGTTGGGAGATTTTTGATTACTGATTCAATCTGTTTATTAGTAATTGGTCTGTTCAGTTTTTCTAACTTTTCTGATTTAATCTGGGTAGGTAGTATGTTTCTAAGAATTTTTCTATTTCTTCTAGGTTGTACAGTTTGTTGGTATATATTTATTCATAGTAGACTCTTATGATGCTTTGTATTTCTGTGGTATCAGTTGCAATGTCTCTCTTTTCACTTACAGTTTTAATGATTTGGGTCCTTTATCTTTTTTTCCTTAGTCTAGTTATAGGTTTGTCAGTTCATCTTTTCAAAGAACCAATTCCTAGGTATGTTAATTTTTCTATTGTTTTCCTTTTTTCTGTTTTATTTTTGTTCTAGACTTTATTTATTTATCTTCTGCTAACTTTGGGCTCAGTTTGTTCTTCTTTTTCTAGGTCCTTGAAGTGCAGAGTTTGGTTTATTTGAGATCTTTCTTGTTTCTTAACGTAGGCATTTATTGCAGTGAAGTTCTCTCTTAGAACTGCTTTTGCTGCATAAGTTTTGGCTTGTTGTGTTTCCATTTTCACTTGTCTCAACATACTCTTAAATTCTCCTTTAAAAAAATTTTAAGTTGATTTATTTATTATGAGATAGAGACAGAGTAGCAGGGAGGAGCAGAAAAAAAGGGAGAGAGAATACTAAGCAGTTCTGTGCTGTCAGGATGGAGTCTCACATGGGGCTTGAACTCATGAACCATGAGATCATAATATGAGCTGAAACCAAGAGTCAGACACTTAACCAACTGACCCACTCAGGTGCCCCTTAAATTATCTTTTTAATGTATTCCTTGATCTATTGGATTATTTAGGATGGCATTTAATTTCTATGTATTTGTGAGTTTTCTAAGTTTTCCTCCTGCCTTTGATTTTTAGTTTCTTACCATTGTGGTGAGAGAAGATGCGTGGTATAATTACAGTCTTCTTGAATTTGCTAAGATTTTGCTTTGTGGCCTAAAATATGGTCTATCCTAGAATTTGCTCCAAGGGCTCTTAAGAATTGTATTCTGTTATTTAAAGACAGAATATTCTGTATATATCTGTTGGGTCCATTTGGTCTACAGTCTTGTTCGCATCCACTGTCTCCATATTGATTCTCTGTCTGATTGTTTAGAGTGGGGTATTATAGTTCCCAAATATTATTATATTGATATTTACTTTTCCTTTTAGTTGTTAATTTTTGCTTTATATATTTAGGTGTTCCAAAGTGGGTGTCTAAATATTTACCATTATATTTTCTTGATATATTGACCACTTTATCATTAGATAATGACCTTCTCTGTCCCTTTTTACCATTTTTAGTTTGAAGTCTGTTTTGTCTGATATAAGTATAGCTACCTCTGTTTTTGGTTTTTTTGTTTGTTTGTTACAATTTGGTTGAAATATCTTTTACAATCCCCTCACTCTATGTGTATATTAAAGGCTAAAGTGAATCTCTTGTTCGTAGGATATCATTGGATCTTGGGTATTTTTTTAAATCAGTTCAGTGATCCTATGTGTTTTGTTTGGAACATTTAATCCATTTATGTTTAAAGTAATTATTGATAAGTAAGACTTACTATTGCCATTGTGTCAATTGTTTGACTGTTTTGTAGATCCATTTTTCCTTGCTTCTTATCCTGCTATCTTTTTAAAAGTGCTTTGAGGGGCAGCTGGATGGTTCAGTCAGTTAAGCATTAGCCTTTGGTTCAGGTCATGATCTAGTGGTTCGTGAGTTCAAGCCCCGCATTAAGCTCTGTGCTGACAGCTCAGAGCCTGGAGCCTGCTTTGAATTCTGTCTCTCTCTCTCTCTCTCTCTCTCTCTGCCCCTTCCCTGCTCATGCTGTCTCTTTGTCTCTCAAAACTGAGTAACATTAAATTTTTTTTAATGTTTTGGTGTATTTTGGTATCAGTATACTTTGATTTCTTTATCACGTTATTTTGTGTAATTATTATAGGTTTTTCCTTTGTGGTTATCATGAAGCTTACATAAAATCTATTAAAATTATAACATCCTATTTAAAACTGACAGCAACTTAACATTGACAACATTCCTAAACTTCACACTTTTGCTTCTCTTTCTCCTCACATTTTAAGTTCATGTTACATATATATTTATAATTATATTTATATTTATGTTTATATTTATAACATTGTGTATCTAATAACAGACTCTTGTAGCTATGGTTACTTGTACTTTGTTTGCTTTTTAACTTTTAAAGTAAGAAGCGAATTATGCACCATCATTACTATATTACAGAATCTAACTATGATTATATATTTACCATTACAAGTGAGTTTTACACTACCGTCTTATGTTTTTATGATATTAATTAACATATTTTTACTTTCACTCAAAGAACTCTCTTTTGTATTTCTTGTAAGTTAAATCTGCTAATGATGAACTCTCAGTTTTTATTTGTTTGGGAAAGTATTTCTCTATTTCTGAAGGACAGCTTCACCAGATATAGAATTCTTGGTTGACAGGATTTTTTTTTCTTACAATATTTTGAATATGTCCCCTCTTTCTCTTCTGGCTTGAAATGTTTCTGTTGAAAAACCTCCCAATAGTGTTATTAAGGTTCTCTAATTTGTAATTTCTTTCCTCTCTCTAGCTGCTTTCAAAATTCTTTAATTGTATTTGACTTCTACAATTTAATTATAATGTATCTTAGTGTAGCCCTGCTGAGAGTTAACCTGTTTGGAGGTCTTTTGGATTTCATGGATCTGGATGTCTACTTTTCCAAGATTTAGGAATCTTTTAGCCATTATTGCTTTAAATATATGTTCTGTCCCTTTCTGTTTCTCTTCTCATGTTGGAATTACCATAGTGTGGATATTGTTTCTTTTTATTGTGTCCCAATAGTCCTATAGGCTTTTCTTATTCTTTTCCATTCTTTGTAATTTTTGCTCCACTGGCTGGATTCTTTCAAATATCTTGTCTTATAGGTCATTGATTCTTTCTTTTGCATGGCTAAGTTTTCTTTTGAAGGTCCCTATTGAATTCTTCATTTCAGTCGTTGTATTTCTCAGCTCTAGGGTTTTTACTTCATCTCTTTTGATGGTTGCTATTTCTTAAACTTTTCATCTTGTTCATATGTTGTTGCCTTAAGTTTATTTAGTTTTCTGTGTGTTCTTGTAGTTTACTTCTTTAACAAGATTATTTTGAATTATTTGTCTGACATTCATAGTTCTTAATTTCTTTAGGATCAGTTATTGAAGTTTTATTAGTTTCCTTTGTTGATGTCACATTTACTTGATTTTTTGTGATTCTTGATTTTTTATGTTAGTATCTTCATTTTGGAGTAAGTGATCTCCTGTTCCAAACTTTACTGGTTCACTTTGGCAGAGATCATTCTTCACCAGCAGCTCAGTTTGGGTTTTTGTATGCATCTGCTGGTCATGTCCTTGGACAGTAAAGCTTGCTATCAGTCCATTTTAGGGCAAGGCCACTGACTGAGCTCTGAGTTCAGGGTGTCAGTGCTAGTGGCTGAGAACAGTTGGATAGGACTGTTGGCATAATTATTTCCCCAAGTGAGACTGTGGGATGAGTCTGCAGTTGCCTGGGTTCTCCGATCAGGCTTACTCTGGTTGTAACTGATACTATGTGCAGTATTAGGTGGGGCTCTAAATTGTTTCCCTGCCCCGTATGACAGCAGAATAGGCCCCAAGGCCAGCATGGCTCATTGTATGGGGATCTGAATTGGGAAAGACTATGCACTAAATTCCCCAGCCAGACAGGGTCACTGGTTTTGCTCTACAGATGGGGAAAGCCATGGGCTGTGTTCTCTGTCTGAGTGCCACTATCACCAGGGCTCGTGGATGGCATATGAAGTCTCCTGTGAGCTCTGGTTAGGTTCCCTGGTAGGGGAAGCTGGAAGTTATATTCAGCAATATGTGGGACTATGGATGAATTTCCTTGCCTGGGTAGAGCAGTGGAACCAGCTCCAAGACCAATAAGTCTTTATTTGTGCTCTTTGACCCAATCCAACTCAACCCTAAGTTCCACGGCAAAACATGTCTCTAGCTTTGCTCTTCAGGTGATCAGCTCTGTATGCCAGAATATGTGCTCAAGTGTTGCTGGGCCAGGCAGTTTTCTGGTGTTCCAAGTAGGATTTCTGGTTAGGTGGGCAAGGAGCTATGCTCAGCAGTGTGGGGGCTATGAATTAGCTCCCTTGCCTGGACAGACTAGGAGGGCTGGCTCCAGTCTTCCAAGTGTTCCTGGCCAGGCTTTCTGGTCAGAAGGGGCTGGGAACTGCACTCAGAAAAGTGTGTTGGGTGGGATGTGGGGAGGGACCATGGATTAGTTCCCTGACTAAGAGCATGGGAAGGATCTAGCTCCAAGGCCAGAAGAGATCTTTGTGGTCTTAAAACAAGCTAACTTGCTCCCCAAGTTTTCTAGTTGAATGGTGCCTCTGGCTTTGCTCTGCAGACAATCAGCTCTGCCTGCTTTACTCTCTGCTCGAGTGCTGTTGGGCTATGCCGCTGCCAGGTGCTTTGGACAGGCCTTATGGCCAAGTGGGTCTGGGAGCTACACTCAGCAGTGGCCTGGGCTATGACTCCGATCCCATGCCTGGGTAGGAGCAGACCTGGGTACATGGCTATCCAGAACATTTACTGAATGGCTGAAGAAGAGCAGGGGCTCAGGGCTGGTTTTCCCTTTCAGTTCTTCCAGGATTTTCTCTTCCTTATTTCTCATCTGCTCTGCATCCCTGGCCCAACTTTCACCAACAATTTCAGTTATGTGAGACTCTACTTCCATATCTCTTTTCCTTTATTATAGTAGAGAATTCTAGGTTTTTCAAGCCTGGCACAAAGGTTGCATACTCAGAAGCCATTCCATTTAATCTCAGCATTTCTATCTTCGCTAGTCCAACCCTCCATGGGGAGTTAAGTTCCCTGATATCTTTGAATTCTGTGAGGTCACAGACCTCATCAGTATCTGGCACAATGCTGCCATTTCACAACTGAGGCTTGGAAAAGGCAGAGAGGCAGGACAGCTCTAGAGCCTTGTAATAAACAACAACAACAACAACAATAAAACATGCACTTTTCATACCATGGGTGTGTGACAGTTCATTCCTCACAATGCAGCACTTCCTAGGTTGGTTGGTTAGCAGAACCCTGGTTGGTGGCCCAGGAGGGTTGGGCCCTGAGGGAGAAGTATCCCCTTTGATAGGGAAGGCTGGACATGGTCAGACACCCTGTCAACATGGGGAGCTAAGTTTCAGAGTTTCAAAAAGCATCACTTCATGATCCCATGCCTTAGGGCTTATAAAAGGTTGGGCAGTCTGGGATTAAATTCCAGTTTCTTTCGTTGGAAAAACATGGGGTAGTACTAAAAAATGTCTGTGTGGCTCAGGGGTTGTCTTGCTGAGCTCAGACTGAAAAGAACCAAAGACAAGAAAAGTCCTTTTCAGGACACATAATAGAGACACAAGGACAAGTAAATAGTGTCAGAGGGTGACAACCCAGAATGAACTGAGGCTATTGAGGACAGTGGAGGGACAGTAAAGGGCCCCTTAAGACTGTATGGAGCAAGAACAACAAGAGGTGCATACATCCACTGGAATGTCTGTCTGAGAACCACCCTCTAGTTGCAAAGGGCATGGGTAGGCGCATGTAGGAAGAAGGGGTGAGGCAGCATCAAGCTGCTGTGCATGTGGTCTCCTGACCCAGAACTCACTGGCCAGGGCATGATGTGACCCCAGAGGTGACATCATGCATCTGCACAGGTCATCTGAGAGCTGGATCATAGGGGAGATGCATGGAGCCTGGAGCTGGATGAGCCCCAGAGTCTGATGTTGACCCTGGGAAAGGGCCTGTGAGTCCTTCTACAAGAAGAGATGAGCATCAGGAGCTGACACAGGCTCACTGGGGACAGGCCACGTCAGGCACACGTCACTTTTGGCTTTGAGAGGCTTCGATCTGGCAATGTCACAGACAGAATGGACCAGTTATAGGGAGCCCCATACAGAGTTTTGTAGGACATTGTTTGCACTTGCCTGAGTGACCTTACCTCAGGACTGCTGATGTATGAGAGAGAGGTGACCCTCTGGGAGCTTGGTCATGCCAAAGGTCCCCAGCCAGTTCAGTACCCCCGTCTTCTCCTTTTCTTCTCCTTCCTCTTCCTCTTCCTTGTTCTTCTATCCTCATCTCTTCTTTTCCTCCTCCTCCTTGTATTATAATAAAATAATAATATCATCTCATTTTCTTCTCCTAATTACTATTATTATATATTCATCATATGATTTCTTCCTCCTCTTCTTGTTCCCATTAGTAAGACTTGGATACACCATAGATGGAGCTAGAAGTCATATGGATATCTAACACTGCAGTTGGCAGAATCCAGACCCACAATGGTCTCAAGAACCTGGGAGGCTGTGTTTAGGAACATGGCATTTGGCAGGCTGGAGATGATGCACATGTGGTTTCCTTTCTGCGATTGTTAGGAAAATTACATACAATGAAGCGAATTAAGCCTTCAGCATGTAGACACTTATGTAGTCAATAAATGGTGTCTTCTGTAAAGGAGACACCATTATTCCCATCTTTTCAATGAAGAAATCAAAGCATTGGCAGATTAAATAACTTGCCCAAGAGATAAGTAACAGCCAGTGAGTGGGGAGACAAGTTGCAGTCATATTTCAAAGATCTTTTGGGCTTCTTACAAAGAGCAAAATTTTGCCCAGACCCCATGCATCCAAGTCGTTCATGACCGATAAAGATCAAGCTGTGGGGAGTGGGGCACATCCATGTCTGCACCCATACACACCAAGGTGCTTTGTTCTGGTGGGAAGAGTATAGATATATTTCCTACAGTGGAGCAATGGTCAGAAAGTAACAAACTCTCTTGTTGATAAGCAACACTTTTAACTCCTTTGGACCATAAACCAAGACTCAGTTTATACGTCCAATTCAGTACACAAAGAGCTCTTAACATTCTTGGGTCTCAGGGGCTTTAGAGGTTGGGGTGGGAGTGACAAAGTAGTTCTGGAGAGTGCCTGGACAGAGGAAGGGAGCAGTGACAGCATTCTGGAGGATGGCTGGGAGCATATGGGTGAGGGGTGTTGGCACCATGAGCAGCAGCTATGGAGAGGGAAGTACAGATGTTTGAGCCACAGGGCAACTGCCCACAGAGGGGATTCATTAAGGTGAAGTTGAGGCATCGACCCTGCAGGGAAGAGAAGAGAGAGATGGTCACTGCGAATACACTGGAGTTGGGACCAGAAAGCTGTGGTGGCCTTGGCTCAAGAGACTCAGGCTCATGACCCATCAGGATCCACATGTTAGGACCTTGATGATGCCCTTCCTCTCCCTGGGTGCTGGCCTCCAGGCTAGACTGTTATTTCAAGGCTCAGGGAGTTGAGCTCTGGCTGTTGGGAGTCTGCCCTGTCTCCTCTAGGCAGTCCCAGTGTTCCGACTGGACTCCCTCTGCTTTGGTATTGAACTTGTCTGCTCCTCCCTGGACTGGGAACCTAGGAACAAGTACAAAGCCTGACTGCCACAGCAGCACAAACCTTACCCAGGCTCCCCTCCCTCAGTGAATGTGTGCTGAAGGCTTAAGTCCTCACCACAACGCTCAGGGGGAGGGAGATTCAAGGTGCTGCTCTGCCCACTTATAAACAGAGGAAGGGTCAGGAGCCAGGGAACCCTGGGAATGCAGGTCCAGACATGGAAAAGGCAGGAAGGGGATTATTCCTGGACCCTCTGGAAGGAGAGCGGTTCTGGCGAGAACTGGATTTCTGCTCAGGAAAACCCATTTCACGCTGCCAGCCTCCAGAATGGTGAGGACTCTGGGACTAAAAACCTGTTGTTTTCAGCTACCAAGTTGGTGACACTTTGTTAGAGCAGCACAGGAAAGTAGTGCACTTGCCCAACCAAGGACCCACAATGTGAGCCTTCATGCAAAACACTGGAGGAAAGAACAGACTTAGCCCTGAGAGCATACCCCATTTAGGATTCATGCTGAGTGTTTGGAGGTGTGCACACCATTCCCCTGCCGGCTCCCATTTGTGCTGTGCATGTACTGCAGGTGGCTCAGGCCACGGGCAGGGTTTCATCCACAGAGGAGGCAGGCAGACTCAGGAAGCAGGAGAGGGAATACCTGTTCTGACCCAGCTGTCTATTGCCCGAGGGGCCTGGGTAGCCCTTGACCCTCAGTGTTTTTCTCTGGAAGATACAGATCATGATGCTAGGGATACAGCAGGGATGCAATTAAGGCAGCAGATGTGAAAGAGCTGTGTTAAGGACACATGTGGTGACAGGGCAGTTAATGACAATACTGTGCATACGGAGTGACCTAAGGATAGGGATGGAGCTGTTGCTATGGCATCGAGGTGCTTCTATGCCCCACTTAGGCCAGGCCCCTTGTCCTGGCTTCTGCAGTACCCCACTCCCCCGTTGTGTCTGCTGTCACAGTTCTTACATGTCCCCATTTGTGGCCCATCTCACTCTTCCCTATGGTCTTTGGTCTCGAGTTCCAGTGGCCACAACCAGCTGTTAGGGCAGCCTGCAGATGAAGATGCACCGGCTCCAGCACAAGGAGAAAAGGCTTCTCCCGGGTGAGGGAGTGCATGTCCTGTGGCACAGACTTGTGGCTGAGTGGGGTCCTGTGTCTGAGCACTTGTCAAACCAATAATGTCACAGCCAGACTCAAGGTGGAACTGAAGAGAAGCCAGAGAGAACAGGATGGGGAAGCTTCACATCCATGCTGTGTCCCCGATCTGGCATCTCCCAGGAACAGAGAAGGATGGAGGGGACTTGGGGATGCCTGGTGCTACAGCTCTTTGTCATTTTTAACATGAGTCTGTTCAGGCCTCTATTCAGTGTGGATGCTGTAAGCGCTTATGGGCTATATGCAACAATGACTGCACTGCTGTGGGATTTATTTTCCCCCAAATAATCTGTTCTTCCCTTTGCAAGTGTGCTGATGCTAACCTGATAGCAAGGGTGCTGTGCTCCACCCAGAACAGGCTGCACAGAAAAGCCTTTACTTCAAAGAAGGCCAGTGGGGGAGGGGGCTGGCAGGTGCAAAGAAAGTCGGGTAAAAGGTGGTTCCTGATGCACTGTCAGCCCGACTTCAGAGGTTCCATCCCTCTCTGCTATGGATCTCTCCTCTGAACAGCTCCAGGACCACCCTGGGGCCATGGGCACACATCTACAAGGGCCATCTGCATATCACACAATAGCTATAAGACACAGTTTCCTCTCCAAGTTTTCCTGGGTTATTATCCCTTTCTCGGCTGCTTCTCAGGCCCTGAAAAGTTGATTTAGAAAAGCACTAAATGTTTCACACTCTATGTGAAGGGAAAGGAGCTGGTTCCTATTGTGTCTGACCACAGGCAAATCATTCAGTATCTTGGTACCTGTTTTCCCATCCTTAAAATGGGGCGCAGATCTTCAACATGGTGACTGTGGAAGCCATGTCCATCCTTCCTGTCTTCCTCGGTAACAAAGACCTGATTTTGCTGGGGGAGGCAATGCACTCAGCTGTAAAATGACATTTCCAAGTCTCCCTTGCTGATCAAGAGGGCCATGTAAATCAACTCTGGACAGTGGAAGGAAGATGGGGTTGTTGGGCAGTGATTTGTAGAAAGCCCCTGTGTCTTTTCTCCATGTTTCTCCCTGGAATGTGAATTTGATAGCTGGACCTCCAGAAGCAATCTTGTAAGCATGAAGGCAAATCGAGAGCCTGGACTATTAAAGAATAGGTAGGTTTCTTGAAAGGCTGTGCCGTGGGGCTTAGGATGCAGGCAAGCTAAGAACCACTAAGTTTCCACTTGTCAGTTTCTGCCCAGGCTGTTCTGTCTCTATGGAGTGCCTTTCTTTATCTGGCTTGCCTAGGGGACTCCTAACCACCTTTCAAAACTGACTTTTCAGGGGCGCCTGGGTGGCTTAGTCGGTTAAGCGTCCGGCTTTCGCTTAGGTCATGATCTCGCGGTTCGTGGGTTCGAGCCCCGCGTCGGGCTCTGTGCTGACTGCCAGCTCAGAGCCTGGAGCCTGTTTCAGAGTCTGTGTCTCCCTCTCTCTCTGACCCTCCCCTGCTCATGCTGTCTCTCTCTCTCCTAGAAATAAATAAAAATATTTAAAAAAAAAAAAACCGACTTTTCAGGCTTTCCGTGTTCTAAACCCCAAAGCCTGGAGGAATTGCTTGGCCCTTTTCTCTTCTTGGAAGGACTTCTGATTTTTACCCTCTGGACTTCTTATCAATCAGTTCTCAGCTTAAATGTACTGTTACTGGGATTCTGCTCCAGCAACCAGGCACTGGGCATATTCATGACTTTCAAGTCTCTAGGCAGTGTTTGTCACTACCTGGTATTCTTCAAAAGAAATACATGACATGGACCCTACCCCCTCTTCATGACAGGGGTAGCCTTCTTCTGGCTAACCTCTGTCTCTCAGCACCTGACATAGAAGAAATTTTTGCTGAAATAATGGATATGGTTCAATCTGTGAATATGAACTTCTGTGATTTCCTTCCTCTGGTTTAATGCTTACCAAGACATCTAAGCTTAAATAAATATTTATTTGTATTTTATTCTATTATTACAAGTAAAGCTTTTTATTTATTTTTTAATTTTTTTTTTTATTTCTGAGAGAGAGACACACAGCATGAGTGGAGAGGGTCAGAGAGAGAGAGGGAGATACAGAATCAGAAGCAGGCTCCAGGCTCTGAGCTAGCTGTCAGCACAGAGCCCAACATGGGGCCCGAACCCATGAACCATGAGATCATGACCTGAGCCGAAGTCGGACACTTAACTGACTGAGCCACCCAGATGCCCCCAAGTAAAGCTTTTAAAATATTTAACTTTCAGAAGGTACTTGGAATTTACATTAGTATGTTGTTCAATGTGCTTTAATTTGTGTTTTTTCCCAAGAGCTTTCCAAATTAAAAAAAAAATCATGTTACAGAAAAGACCTCAAAGAGCCAAAGGAATCTTAAAAAAGAAAACCAAAGCTGGAGGCATCACAATTCCTCACCTCAAGCTGTATTACAAAGCTGTAATCATCAAGACAGTATGGTACTGGCATGAAAAGAGACACATAGATCGATGGAACAGAACAGAGAACCCAGAAATGAACCCACAAATGTGTGGCCAACTAATCTTTGAAAAAGCAGGAAAGAATATCCAACGGAAAAAAGAGTCTCTTCAGCAAATGGTGTTGGGGAAACTGGACAGTGAGTGACATGCAGAAGAATGAACCTGGACCACTTTCTTACACCACACACAAAAATAAACTAAAAATGGGTGAAAGACCTAAACATAAGACAGGAAGCCATCAAAATCCTACAGGAGAAAAATGCAACACCTCTTTGACATTGGTCACAGAAATTTCTTACTAGACATGTCTCCAGAGAAGCAAGGGAAACAGAATTAAAAATGAACTATTGGGACCTAATCAAGATAAAAAGCTTTTGCACAGCAAAGGAAACAATCAGCAAAACTAAAAGGCAGCTGATAGAGTGTCATTTGCAAATGACATATCAGATAAAGGGTGAGTATCCGAAACCTATAAAGAATTTATCAAACTCAACGCCCCAAAACCAAATAATCCAGTGAAGAAATGGGCAAAAGACACGAACAGACACTTTTCCAAAGAAGACATCCAGATGGCCAACTGACACATGAAAAAATGCTCAACATCACTCATCATCAGGGAAATACAATCAAAACCACAATAAGATACCACCTCACACATGTCGGAATGGCTAGAATTAACA
This sequence comes from Hyaena hyaena, assembly GCF_003009895.1. NCBI lineage: Eukaryota > Metazoa > Chordata > Mammalia > Carnivora > Hyaenidae > Hyaena > Hyaena hyaena. The sequence continues at coordinate 2,835,706 of NW_024080710.1, read as the reverse complement.
ATTTAGGAAACAACAGATGTTGGCCAGGGTGCAGAAAAAGAGGAACTCTTTTGCACTGCTGGTGGTAATGCACACAGGCATAGCCACTCTAAGTTTAGAGGTGCATTTAAACCAGTTTGAACAAATTCCCTAAACATGCTCATTACAATTATAGTAAAGCAGAGCTAAGACCATGAGTTCCTCTGGGAAAAGCTGACAATGTGGACTACGTTTTCACATTCTCAAATCTTTTATAGCAGTGAGTGAACATCTGTGGTTTCATTATAGGTCAATTGACTTGCATTACATGTGTGCATGGGTGTGTTGATATTAAAAAGAGATTGGGATCTTTTATCTTTATTTCAGGCTCCTTTATTTCTACTTATTTATTCCCAACATGACCAGATTATTCTAGACCTAGAAACTGCTGTGAGATCTGATTACATCAAGGGATGGCTGTGGGGCACCTGTGCTGAGGCCCATCCTCTCCCCCATGCCTGAGTCCACCTCTGGGAGCTGCAGGCTGGATCTTCACACGGAATGCTGGGAGAAGAGGGGGGCCCATTGTGGTGGGGGGAACCCAAAGGGCCGCAGAGCCCCTGAGTCTGTGGTACAAGTGTCACGGGCTGAGTGAAGGGGTCTGGAGGTAGAGGGGAGTCTCCTTCCTCCTGCCTCTCGACCATTTGATGATCTAAGCCAGTGACCAATTACTTCTTACATCAGTTGGGTGCTGCGCAGTGCAGGGACTAATCTTGGATCCCCTGAAAATGGTTGGTTGCTAGTCCTAATCTCCATGCTTTGAGCATGGGCTCCACTATGGCATTTCCTGCTACTTCATGGGGAATGTGTACATGTGTGTGCATGTCCTTGTACATGCTTGGGTGTGTGTGTGTGTGTGCGTGCGTGTATGAGTTTTGGGTCGGGGTGAGGGTAGGGTTGTGAACTTCTCAAAGTTCACTGGCTTGACAGACAGCTGTCAGGTTCAGTCTTCCTGGAGAGGTGCAACCATGTCCCAGCTTTGTCACACCCCCTCCCTGATGGAGCTCCCTCCATGTTGTGGGCAAGGACGGAGGACTCAGGAGCTCCTTGGGAAGAATGCATCATTAGGCCAATCTGTATCCAGGTTCTAATCGTTCCATGGAAAAACTCTTTCTCAGCAAACATACATGAGCTCATATTTACAAGGTCTGTTATCAGCATATTATAAAAATAAGATAGTCACATTCACAATTGTTTGCACATCTAAACACTGCACTATGGACAGAAGTATATCCCAGATGTTTCCCTATGACTCTGACAGCATGACATGGGCATCGTAACATGGACTTGGATGTGAACCTTCTGGGGGTCATTACCTGCCCTGCCACACCCCTCCACAGCCGGGTCACAGTGAGTCCATCACTAAAATTCAGGGGCTCAGTTTCCACAGCTGTGACATGCAGAGAAGGGACAACCTTGCTGGAAGAGGGTCAGCCACACTGGCAGTGAGGTGCCGGCTCCTGGTACTGACCCTCAGGCTTCGGGGCAGGTGGCTGACTGTGCGGGGCCTCGGCTTTCTCCCTGATGGAGTCGTGGGACGATGAAAGAGTTAGTTGTATCAAGCACATAGAACAGTGTCTGCACTCAGGAGGCTCTGTGTCACTGGCAGGTGTGGTCCCTGCAGGGTGGATGTGAGGAGAAAGGAGGTGCAGTGCACAGCGCACTGTGGGGACAGAAAGGGTAGGTGCACTGGGACACAGCTCTATGACGGTGGGCATCACGTGCAGTGGGGGAGGGTAAGGTAGGGCACTGTGGGCCAGACTTCCCACAGTGGGCGGATCTAGCTGTGGTCCTGTCGGGGAACTGATGGGCTTTTTTTCCTGGGATAAGGCAACAAAGGAAGAGAGTCAGGACATTGAATGGGAGCCAGGGTTTGGCTCAAGATTAAGGAACTAGAGGCACTTGTGGGGATGAGCACTGGGTGTTGTATGGAAACCAACTAGACAATAAACTATTAAAAAAAAAGATTAAGGAACTAGACTGAGTCTTGCTGGGACATTTTGTATATGTGTGTGGGAGGAGACGATCCTGAAGAAAACAGCCACACTCAGGTCTCCAGGAGGATGGTGGGAGGGACAAAGTCAGATGGGAAGGACCGAGGAGTGGGAAGCGAGCTCACACCCACAGGGCCTAGTGATGGGCTCCCAGCTCTGCTCAGGATGAACAGGGACACCCAGATGGCCCTGGAGGCTGCCACTCACGCTCTGGGCGGCCTCTGCTACTTTGCTGGCCTCTCAGGACTGTGTTTTGCCATCAGCAAACACACGGGGTCCCTCTCACTCCCAGCCTGAAAGAGTCGTGGGCTGGACTCCAGAGCTGGCGTGGCAGGGCCGGGCACATTGCTGAGCAGCTGTAAGTGCCCCACGATCCAGGATCCTCCCAGCGGGGTCTGGGAAAGGGACCACTCCAGAGGGTTGCCCAGTGCCCCTGCCCTCACCTCGATGGGTAGGGACGGCCCTTTCTAGTGTCTCTCCCTTGTCCTCCCTCTGGTCTCGGGCCTCCCTCCATGGCTTGCTCTGTCCCTCTACCTGGAGCAGACGCTGCTGCGTGGGTTCAGGGCACAAGGCTGGTGTGGTGTTCAAGTGACCATGATGGGCCTGTGGCCCTGGGAAGAGGCTCTAGGTGACTCAGAAGGAGATGGGCTTCTGTGCAAGCACGGCTGGAACCGTGAGCTCCGTTCAGACCCAGAGCCGGGAGCCCAGGGGGCTCCTGTGGAGCCTTGAACCTCTGACAGCTGCCGGGGTCCTGCTGGGTGTCAGCATGCATCTGGGTGTCTCCTCAGCAGGGTCCCGACCTCAGGCCTGCCCAGGACTCCTAATGCTCAGCTGGCCACCCAGGAAGAGTCATGTTTGCCTGAACCCAGCAGATGCCTAATGCAGCCCTCACTACTGATACTGGGGACAACCACGTCCCACAGGCACCTAGCCCCGTCTGAGCAAAGGGGAAGCCAGGGGGCCAGGAGCCTACTCTTCGTGGGTTCTAGGTGTAAACCCTGCATTGGTTTTGGGGTCACATCATGGTTTCATGAGCACTGACCTGATGGAGGCAGGGTATTGAGAAGGGTGGAGCTGGGCCTTGGGGTACAAATCCAGCTCTGCCACCCACAGGCTCTGTGACATGAGGCAAGTTGCCTGGCCTCTCTGTGCCTTAGTTCTCCCTTGGTAAAACAGGCATATTAGTATACATGCACGTACAGTTACTGGCAGGATTGAATGTGAAATTATGGAGAGTTCTTAGACTGGCAGCTGGCACAGGAGGAAGTCTGTAACAATTAGCCTTCACAACTATTAAATTCCAAGGAAGACACCTGGAACATGCAGGCCTCTCCCCGTTGTCATAGGCGTGGCACATGGAGGGACTCCACTACCCGGTAAAAGCGGGCGGTGTTGGCCAACAACATGGGGGTGCCCCCATGCCCTCCAGCATTCCCGGCACATGAGGGAGCCGCCCAGGAGCCTCAGAGGATGGGGTGTGGAGCAGGCAGACCCGCAGATGGGAGCCCCGTGGGGAGGGACGACGGATGGGGGCCAGGAGAACTCGCTGGCGTGCCTCCCTCCGGCCTCTTTGACCTAAGTTCAGAAGCACTGGGCCGCACTGTCTACAAGAAAGCTTCCTGTCCTTGTGACGAGGCCCAGAAAGGAAATGCAGGTGCCCCATCCAGAGTCCGCATGGGGGGTTCAGGAGCCCCAGGCCTCCTTGTCGGGGATCCTCCTGGGCAGACGCCCAGAGAGTGCTCTCTGACCCCTAGTCCCTGAGCGCGGTGTTGAGGGCAAAGAGCAAAGGGCCCTGCCCTGGGGAGCATCCCCGTGTCCCAGCTTACCTTGTACCTGGGCTGATACCACATCAGTGGCGCCTGGTTGCAGCTTTGAACAAAGTCACACAAGGTATCCAGTTTGCCCTGAAAAGGAGACGTGGCCATAATGGAGCTCTAAGGCACGGCCATCACCTCCAGAGGGGTAAAGTCCCCTCTGCTCGAGACGGCTCCGGAGGGCTCTGTCCCTGGGAACACACCAAGGCAGCCCTGCACTCCCCACCTGGGGCAGGGGCCTGGTGGCCTTGGGTGTTTCGGGGCAAGCAATGTCACTGCGGGTCCCAGATTATTTTGGAACCTGACGTGAGTGCAGATCTCGTGTGTAGGACGAGAAGGCAGGGGCCAATGTGGGAGGGAAGGTCCAAGGTGGGGGATACATGGGGCGCACAGGGGGAGGCCCCGCAGGGAACGTGATGAGGGCATCGGGAGCAGAGCGCGAGCTGGGAGAAGGGGACAAGGGCCTGCCCGGGGGCTCACCAGGAGCAGGTGGGGACAAGGGCTGATCTCGGGGCTGCTGGGAGAGAGGAAGGGAGGAAAGAAGAGGCCCCGGGCCCAGGGGCAGGTGGGCTCCTGGCTGCAGGACCTGCAGTTCAGGCCTCTCTGGGCCCTACTGAGGGGGCCGGGGGGCTGCGCCCTGTGAGCAGGAATGAGCGCCAGCCCAGTGGCCTGTGCCCCCTCCTGCTGTTTTGGCTTCTCTGAGCCCCAGGCTGACCGTCAGCAGTCTTTCCAGCTGCCACCTGAGCTCCTCACAGGGTCAAAAGCAAGACACCTGGACTAATGTGCCTGGTCCCTGGTGGAGCACTTCCAAAGGACGCGTCACCGCAGGTGCAGGCCCGGGAGGAGGGCAAAGCCCAGGAAGGAAGATTATGGGGTTCCTCCTTCCTCAGCCAGGGCCGCCTGGGGCCTCCCCACCCTGTCATCACGCTCCCTGCAGGGCTGGGAGCCCACACAGGGTGCGGCACTAGCACTTCCTGGGCTGAGGATGTCTCCCCACAGCCTCCTCCTGCATGAGGCCCTGTCCCCGTGTCACTGTGTCCCAGGACAACGTAGTTAGCTCAGTCCCTCACTCTGCTGAGCTGACTCACACAAGGGATGCTGGTGCCACTGGCCTTTCGGGTAGTTTTACAGTGGAACAAACTTTGCTCAGAATTTTCCTTAAAACAGTTTTTTCCTCTGAGCTGTTGGGGACTGTGTGTGGTTGAGCTTGTGTCTTACTCTTTTGCCTGTTGGCCAGGAAATCGGAAGCTAGTGCTGGAGCTGCTGACAACCTCCTAGGCAGCCTGGGACTGGCGGGCGGTGGCCAGCCCCCGACATCTGCAAACCTGGGCCCCTTCCAAGGGGGGGACCCTGGTGTGGGCCCCCATGGTGGTGGTGACAGCAGGAGCCCTCACACCCTTTGCCCTCTTCCGGGCCCGGGATCGGGATGGCCTCTGCTTCCTCTCTGGTGCCAAGGGATGGATGTAGTGCCCGCAGAGCTCATCTCCACCCAGGCCACGCGTCATGTGGGGCCACGGACCGGCAGGTGCCCACTCCTGGGAGCAGCGCCTTCCTTCCCACATGCCCGTCCCTGAGCTGAATCCCAGGCCCTCCCCACAGCCTGGCAGCTTCCCACCAGGTGCAGGAGAGCAAGGTCCCACAGGGGTCAGAGAGTTAGCAGCGAGGGACGGCTGAGGAGCACGAGAAAGCAGCAGAGGCGGACGGGAGGCCGAGGCCCTCTGCAAAATGACGAGGGTGTTCCCCTCGCGGGCTTGGGCTCAGGGCAGTGCTGGGGGTGTGTGGGTTCAGCCGTATCAGCAGCTGCTGAAACACACCTGACTGCACAGGGCCACGGCTGGTCCTACCCTCCAGACCCCCCGTGTCTGGGGCCCGGATCTGGTGAACCCCACTCCCCCAGAGGTCCTGTATTCGGCTCTTAACCCACCAGTCCCCCAGCCCCTCCCACTCGCCCAGCTGGGATGCAGAATGGGGCCCAGAGCTCCCCACTGCGAATCTTGGGCCAGCGGAGGTGGCAAGGGCGAGGCAGGGCGGCACAGCCCCAGCACCGATTCTGGACTCTGCTTAGAGCTCTACCTGTTCCCTTTCCTGTGCCATCAGGGACACCTGGTCCACAGAGAGAGCAGAGGTTCTGCAGGACCTGGACGGGGGGCTACACTGCAGGTGCCCTTGTGGAAGCGCTCCCAGGGCGTCTTCCCAGCCGATGTGCGGATAGCTTGCCGATGAAGGGCTGAGGGCCCCGTGCCGGCTCTGAGCCTGGCCCAGCTGCCTGTCTGCACATGTTCCTTTCTCTGGCCTTCCAGCATGTGTTCTCTTTTCTTGTTTCCCCAGCTATCTCCTCTTCTAATGCCAGTGCTCTTCATAGCCCCAGGAAGTAGGATGCAGCCCCACCATGGCACTCACAAAATTCAAGCTGGTGACTTTCATGTTCTCCTCAATGAAGGTGATGCCATTGTTCAGGCTGTATTCAACGATGACCACCCTAAAGCACAGAAAGGTTATGTAGTAAACACTCGCCTGGAGACATTTAGTTTTTGCACTTGGCTCAAACCACAGCCTACAGCTGTCTTCATTGTATAGACTTTGATCAGCAGCCATCTAGGCCATCATTGACCACACAGCATGGATAAGAGGTCAACCTGTACACAAGATCAACCTCTACAGTGAAGGCTGACCAGGCATGAGGAATCCTGCATGGAGTCAGATGTCCTCATGGGCTAAGTTTCCAAGGAAGTCAGCTTGGTGTTATCACCTTGACCTTTCTCTATTTACAGAGTATTTTGGCTTAGCTCTAAAAGGCTTCTTGTAGCAAAGGTACCATCCTTGGGAACATCAGTTCTCATATTCTGCCCACCTCAGCAGAGACTGGGCCACACCAGGACCCTGAGCATCTCAGGGGAGGACCAATAAGAGTAGTTATGAAGATGCCCTGAGTCCTCTGAAACAGACATGCGGTGCCACAGCAGAGGTAGCATCCCACATTCTGTATAGCACATGGTGACAAAAACTGCCCCCTAGTCCTTGACCTGAGGTACTTGCTGTCCTGGCTTCTTAAATATATGTCCTGGGCAAGCTAAAGACTCATCATCCTTAAATACAGGTTTTTTATCTAGGAGAAAACTACAAGAGAATAATGTCAGTGGGCATGTCCATGTACCCATCTCCCTTTAATTGGCCCCTGGCGAGCAGATGAACACTCTGGGAGATGCCTGCTTCCTTTTTCTGCCTTCCTCAGAGCCCCTGCCATGCACCAGGCCTTGTGGCTTGGTTGGAATGGAAAAGGCAGCTTGAGTCCCTGTTCTCAAGAGGCCTATGTTTAAGGGACAGGAGGAAGACAGACAATGAAATAACAAAGAACAAAATAAATGCGGAGAGTGACAAGTCCTGAGACAACAACAAACAATGGAAGGCACAGAGAATGGAGGGGAAGGGACACCTGCTTAGGAATGTGGGATCTGTCCTGTTCTTTACAGACACTATTTCCCTTAGGGGAACTGAAACATTTATCGTGCAACAGTGTGATGTCTGGAGGTAGCTCTGGGTTTACCAGATGGCCCTGAAGTAAGATGTCACTGAACATAATCTAGTCAGGTCAAATGAATGCATTGGGTGCTCAGTGGAAGAAAGTCCTACTATAGTGCCCTGCTCTTTGGGGAGGATTATATCCACCTCAGTGTTGAGGGCACATCTACATACCTAACTGTGTGCTCCCTCTGGCCACTCACCCATTATGGAAGAACACCTGATGCCTGAGTATTTCCCAATTATAGGCTTACAGAGGTACCATGGCTTAGCTCAACTACCATATTGACTTTATTTTACAGTAGAGGAAAAGAAGCCGAAAAGAGAACCCTCATTTGGTCAAGGTCAGACATGTAATGTGTGCCTGTGCCAGGATTCTGGGGCCCAGGCTTGGCAGCTGGCATCTTCTCTCACACCTGGCCCAGACTCAGAGCCCCAGGGCTGCCCCTGTTTCTCACCAGCAGACTTGATAGATTCAGGTCCTTGTCTCTCCAAGTGAGTAAGAGCTGAGCCAAGGGAGGGGGAATGCAGTTCTGGGCCACACCCAGCACACCTCAGCCATTCTAGGCAGGGGTAAAGCCCTGGCCCGAGAGTCTCCTGTGGTGTTGGGGGTTGATGATTCCTCAGCTTTGAGTGCACATCACCAGGCTTTCCAGCCAGGTCCCGCCTTCTACTTGTCTATGCTGATCTATCCTCACAGTGCCGACAGTGATGGTCAGCAAGGGCTTTGAAGGCCTGGCTGGCTGAGGGGAAACAGCTTGTTGTAGGGAATTTGTCACTTGAAGGAACCAAGGGAGCTACTTACGGAAGACATTGGTGATGTCCAACTTATATCTGCAAACAATTTCATCCTTCGTGTGCTGATCTAAGTCAGTATCATAAAATGTCACATCATATTCTCCTGTAAAGTCAATATCCAAAGATCTGTGTGAGGGAGGGCTGAGGGCTGCCTTCCCTCTGATAGGCTACTAATAGCAGGTCACCAAAAATTGCATTTCCAGGGACTCCTCATAAAGAAGCAACTATGTTAAAACCAAGATGTGTGACCCCTGTGTCCAAATCCTCACCTGATTTCACTGAGGGTCCACTATGAGTGCTGAGGGGGCTTGAGCACTCAGGGTCCCCTCACCTCCACCCCTGATCTTTGGAGCCCATTAAGACATCCAGCCTCATCTCCTGAATAGGGCAAGGCCAGCCCTGGGTTTCTGACCCCGAAATGTCCAAATACTCTGTGAAGGGTGCAGGAGGTCCTCTCCATGGGGTCTACCATATAAATGAGAGAAGAGCCAGGACAACAAGATTGAAGACAGCCCTGTCCCATGTCTGAGCTGGTTGTCCAGGCCTGGGTGCCTTATGACTTTCTGATGCTTGGGGTTTCCTCCTCCTCCCTGTCTTTCTGTTTGCCTATCACTGGCTGGAGGCCCAGAAGCAGGGATGGGACTCAGGTGAGACAGGCAAAGAATCCAGGACTCTGTACAGAAGAATCCACCAGGTAAAGATAAGTTCTGTCTTAGCTGTGGTTCTGGAAGTCTCCCATGATTGCTCTTCCACTGCCTCTGCTTGAGGCTTCATGGACTACAGTCAACCCACCTGGGATTCAGCAAGCACTTCTCTCAGTGTGGGGACAGCAATATGCTAAGGTGCAGGTCTAGGCCCTAGGCCTTCACTAGGGTGCTGAGGACCCCCTAGAGCTTCCCAGTCCCTGAAGTAAACAGCAGGAGATAGAGAGGACAGATGGTAGACAGGATCCCAAAGGATGTAGCCAGGATGGCATGCATTTCAGCTGCAAGCCCAGAGTCATTGGCCCCCACTGCTGCACATGCCCAAGAGTGGATCATTCCCATCACTGAAGTTTGATTTGCCTTAGGTCAATGAACTAATGGAACAATTTCTCAAAATTCTAGGGCAACCTTGGATATGGCTATCCTGATTCCTGATTTCTCCTGCTCCACGTCTTCCTGCAGCTCCCGTTGACTGAAGCAACATTTACAAACTCTGCTTTAAGGAAAATAGATTCTTGCCCTGTAGCTGAGGAAGGCCTGCTGATAAGGTATGTTAGTCTTTCAAATGTTTCCCAAAAATGGAAGTCAACATTGAAAATATGGATATTTTCCCTAAAAATTCAGATTACTAGCTTTTATGGAAAATGGAAAATGGGAACACCTGGCATCAGGGAGTTCAGATTTCTACATGTCAACCATTGGGTTGAACGTGGGCCACTGTGTTGCTCACAAGGGAGCAGCTCACATGGCCACCATGCCATCACTACAGAACCATTCACACTGCAGTGATTCATCCTTCATGTAGCCTAAGCTCATCCTGATGCTAAAGGAAACTGCCATGTAATGGAATATGTGCAGATGGTGGAAAATGTTACAAACTGCATGATCCCATTGATGTAAAAATACCTTGAAAAGCATATATAAACAGGTATATACATGTATATGATCAACTATATATGGTAGCCAGGTGAGTCTCCTGGTCACCCTGCAGGTCCTGTCCACCGCCTCTCAGAGGAAAGCCTGTCCTACTATGTACCACCACTGATGTGCCTTGGTGTTGGGCTTTGTAGACACTCACTCTGGGCAAGCCACACACAGGAAAAACAATGAGAAGGTGCCTTTCTAGCCTTCCTCCCACACACAAAAATCCAAATATACCCAGCAAACATATAGGAGTGATGAATCTCCAAACCACTGTGCCAAGTGTACCTGGCCAAACAGAATGTTTAAACACAATGTTCATACTGCATGAGTCTACTAAGATATTTTAAAAGAGCAAACAGCCTATGGAGGAAAAACTGAGAAGAGCTGTCTTCAGGGGTTGGGGACAAGGATTGCTTGGCAAGTGATCTGAGGGGATTTTCTAGGGACGATGGTAAATTCTGTCTTCCTGGGGTGTACATTTTTCAGAAGTTATCAAATGATACGCTAAAGTTTGCCACAATTTAAGGAGAGCTCTTAAGAAATACTATATAATTAGGGGCTCCTGGCTGGCTCAGTCAGCTAAGCGTCTGAGTTTGGCTCAGGTCATGATCTTGCAGTCTGTGATTTCGAGCCCCGTGTCAGGCTCTCTGTTGACAGCTAGGAGCCTGGAGCTTGCTTCGGATTTTGTGTCTCCCTCTCTCTCCTCTTTCCCCACCTGTGCTCTGTCTCTCTTGCTCTCAAAAATAAATAAAACATAAAAAAAGAAATATTTGTATAAATAAAGATATGCAGAATGTTGGGTTTTGGAAGTAAGGTAGCCTGATGTCTGTAATTGACTTGAAAAACATAAAAAAATAAGATGCATTGTGTGTTCATGGGTGTGTGTGGAATGAGTGTGTGTGTGTGGGGGGTATGAGTGTGAGTGAGAGAGAGAGAGAGAAAGGAAGTACCCTGGATAGGTAAACAGTAAAGGAATATGCTGAGATATTAAATATTAACTGCAAAACCCAGAGAGTGGAGACAGGGGTGTTCATCGTACGGTTGTTTCCACTTTGCTGTAGGTTTGAAAATTTCCTTCGTAAAAGGTTAGTAACACATCAAGGAACTGACTGATAAGAATAAACTGTGACACAGCCAAGCAGAAGTCACGGCACATTCAAGGTGAGAAGTGACTAACGAGAAGGACAGACCAAGGGCTGCAGGAATCCAGAAGGGCCAGTGAACCAAGAAAGGGACAAGCGTGGGCCTCCTGTGAGTGTGGCATCAAAGGATGGGTAGGACGGACCCTGTAAAGTGGGGGAGGGGGGCTTGCAGGAAGCCTAGTGCCACCCCTAGCCTGAGAGCTGACGGAGGACCTGGCCGGCCCTGCTGTGAGGCTAGGGGCCTCAGACTCCCAGGCCAGCCTGGGTTTGGGGAAGGGGCCTTCTCAGTGCCCCCAGGCCCTGTGCAGAGGATGGGCTGGAGCACAGGCCTAGAGGCAGGAAGGCCAGCAGAGGCCTCTGCCTCACCCCGGAGAGCGTCCTGAAAGACGGAAGAGGCCGGGAGCCTCGTGCTCATCCCCTGTCTGGCTGCTTCCCAAGGCGCCCTGGCCCGCTGATTTATTTCAAATGACAGCCTGATGAAATGGCTCCTTCTATTTCATTTGGGGTCCGGTTCCTGCCTGGAGCTTTGCCTCCAAGTGACCATCATGTTGTGTGGCAGCTTTCGTCAAGAAGGCAACAATTTAAAAAGGCCAGAGCAGGAAATGCTGAGCTAAGCTGTCAGCGGGTGTGTGGCAGGCACCTGTAACCCCGGCCAGGCTGCCATGGGGGATGAACAATGACTGACGTTTGCACCTGCAGTTTGGCAAGCTGCTCAGATGCCGTGACCTGTGTGTGTATGTGTGTGCAGGGGACATAATCAGAGAAATGAAGCTGTCAGGTCGGCTGTCTGGCTGGGTGCTTTACAGCAGAAGCAGGACAAGAGCCTACTTGTGTGGGGTCTCCTGCCCACCTCCAGCCTTGCACTGCAAGGTGGTTATGAAGATGGGAAGAGTCAGACAGCTACTGCCAACTGCTGGCTCAGCTGGGGATGCTTTCATTCCGGTGATTTTGCCACTCCCTCCTCATGAGTTCAGCCTTGGGGCAGTGGCATCAATGATGATGGGAATATTAGTACCACTACTATTGGTTAGGGCTTCCCAGCTTCTAGATCCTGTGCCAGTCCTTGCAAAATCAACCGGCCTTACTGCTTACAAGAGATCTGCTAGTGGGTGCTGTTGGAGACCAAAGCGGGGCTCACAGAGGTTTGGTAATTTGCTCCAGGTTGCATGTCCATGGGCAGCAGAGCCAGATCTGAACACAGCTGTGTCTGACCCTACGGTCTACTGCACTCTAGCCTTATAGTTAAGAACACAGAGGCCAGACCCAGCCTCGGGCCTGCAGCCGCCTGGACCCAGCTGCACGTGCTGTTGCCAGTGGAGTAAGTGTGCTTCTCCATCCTCCTCAGCAGTACCCGTCCCCACGATGAGACATTAAGCCTGTACACACAGAACTCATCACAGGGAGGGGGCTTCTAGCACAAGTCATGGCCCAGGACGTCCTCACCAGACTGACTCAGGGACCTCTGGAGAGGGAGAGAGGGCATGCTTGTGAAATCCCCGATCTCAGGGAGAGGTGTTCCCTATATAACTATTGGGTGTTTGGTTAGCTGTATTTGTGTGGATGCTTTTTGTTGGACTATGTTCCTAGTATGATGCTGGCTGTTGAGCTGTATCCAATTCTTTTATTTTTTTTCAAATTTGTATTTAAGTTCTAGTTACTTAATATATATTGCAACTTGGGTTTCAGGAATAGAATTCAGTGATTCATCACTTACAATATAACACCAAGTGCTCATCGTAACAAATACCCTCCTTAATGCCCATCACCCATTTGGCCCATCCCCTGCCCACCTCCCTTATGAACCTTCAGCGTGTTTTCTATAGTTAAGAGTCTTTGTGGTTTGCTTCCCGTTTCTCTCTTTTATATTACTTCCCATATGGTCATCTGTTTTCTTTCTTAAATTCCACATAAAAATCATACTTTATTTTCCTTTCTCTAATGAGGTATCTCACTTAGCATATCTCCATCCACCTCTTTGCAAATGGCAAGATTTCATTCTTTTTTACGGCTGAGTAATACTCCCTTGTATGTATGTATGTATGTATACATATGTATACATATATATATATATACCACATATTCTTTATTCATTAGTCCATGGACATTTGGACTCTTTCCATAATTTGCCTATTGTTGATAATGTTGCTATAAACATCAGGGTGCATGTACCCCTTCAAATCTGTATTAGTGTAATCTTTGGGGATACACCTAGTAGTGAAGTTGCTGGTTATAGGGTAGTTCTGTTTTTAACTTTTTAAGGAGCCTCCATACTGTTTTTCAGAGTGGCTGCACCAGTTTGCATTCCCACAAACACTGTAAGAGGGTTTCCTTTCCTCGACATCCTCATTAACACCTGTTGTTTTTGTGTTGTTAATTTTAGTCATTCTGACAGGTATGAGGTGGTATCTCATTGTGGTTTTGATTTGTATTTCCCCAATGATGAGTGATGTTAAGCATCATTTCATGTGTCTGATAGCTGTCTGCATATCTTCTTTGGAAAAATATCTGCTTTATGTCTTCTGCCCATTTCTTCACTGGATTATTTGGTTTTTGGGTGTTGAGTCGATAAGTTTTTTTCTTTTTATAGATGATGGACACTAACCCTTTATCTGATATGTCCTTTGCAAATATCTTCTCCCAAATATCTTTTGTCTTTTTGTTTTGTTGATTGTTTCCTTTGTTGTTCAGAAGCTTTTTATCTTGATGACATCCCAAGAGTTCATTTTTCCTTTTGTTCCTCTTGTCTTCAGATACACATCTGGTAAAAAGTTGCTATGGCAAAGTCAAAGAGGTTGCTGCATGTCTTCTCTTCTAGGATTTTGATGGTTTCCTGTCTCACATTTAGGTCTTTTATCCATTTTGAATGCATTTTTATATATGGTGTAAGAAAGCATCCAGTTTTATTCTTCTGCATGTCACTGTCCAGTTCTCCTAACACCAATTGTTGAAAAGATAGTCTTTTTTCCAATGGATATTCTTCGCTGCCTTGTTAATGATTAGTTGACCATATAGGTGTGATTACATTTCTGGGTTTTCCATTCTGTTCCATTATCCATGTATCTGTTTTTATGCCATTACCATACTGTCTTGATGACTACAGCTTTGTAATACAGGTTGAACTCTGGAACTGTGATGCCTCCAGATTTGCTTTTCTTTTTCAGGATTGTGTTGGCTATCTGGGGTCTTTTTTGGTTTCATGCAATTTAGGATTGTTTGTTCTAGCTCTGGGAAAATACTGTTGGTATTCTGACAGGGATTGCATAATGAGTAGATTGCTTTGGGTAGTATAGACATTTAACAATGTTTGTTCTTCCAATCCATGAGCATGGACTATTTTTCCATTTCTTTGTGTCCTCTTCAATTACTTTCATAAGTGTTCTATAGCTTTCAGAGTACAGAAATTTTACCTCTTTTGTTAGGCTTATTCCTAAGTATCTTATTGTTTTTGGTGCAATTGTAAATGGGATCAATTCCTTGATTTCTTTTTCTGTTGCTTCATTATTAGAGTATAGAAATGCAACAAATTTCTGTACATTGATTTTATATCTTGCCACTTTGCTGAAATCATTTATTTGCTCCAGCAATTTTTTGGTGGAGTCTTTAGGGTGTTCTACACAAAGTATAATATTGTCTACAAATAGCATGGGTCTGTTCAAATTTTCTATTTCTTCCTGTTTCACTTTGGTAGCTTGTGAGTTTCTAGGAATTTGTCCATTTCTTCCAGATTGCCCAGTTTGTTGGCATATAATTTTTCATAATATTCTCTCATAATTGTATCTGTGGTGTTAGTTGTGAGTGATCCTCTTTCATTTGTGATTTTATTTATTTGGGTCCTTTCTCTTCTATTTTTGATAAGTCTGGCTTGGGGTATACAAATTTTTATTAATTCTTTCAATGAAGCACTTTAGTTTTATTGATCTGTTCTATTGTTTTTTGTTTGCTTGTTTCTCTATCATTTATTTCCTCTCTAGTCTTCATTTCCCTTTTTCTGGGGCTTTATGCTTTATTTGCTATTCCTATTCTAGCTCTTTTTGGTGTAAAGTTAGATTGTGTATTTAGGACTTTTCTTGCTTCTTGAGGTAGACCTGTTTTACAATATATTTCCCTCTTGGGACCATTTTTGCTGCATCCCAAAGGTTTTGGACTGCCATGTTTTCATTTCCATTTGCTTCTGTGTACTTTTTAATTACTTCTTTAATTTCCTGGTTAACCTATTCATTCTTTAGTAGAATGTTCCTTAACCTCCATGTATTTGTGGTCTTTCCAAATTTTTCTTGTGGTTGACTGCAAGTTTCATAGCATTGTCATCTGAATATATGCATGGAATGATCTCAATCTTTTGTACTTGTTGAGGGCTAATTTGTGACCCAGTATGTGATGCATTCTGGAGAATGTTTTTGCGCACTCAAGAAGAACGTGTACTCTGGTGCTTTAGGATAAAATGTTCTAAATATATCTGTTAAGTCCTTCTGTTCCAGTGTGTCATTTAAAGTCATTGTTTGATTTCCTGCTTAGATGATTTGTCCCTTGCTGTGGTTGGGGTATTAAAGTCCCTACTACTATTGTATTATTGTCAATGAGTTTATGTCTGTTATTAATTTGTTTATATATTTGGGTTTTTCCAAGTTTGGGGCATAAATATTTACAATTGTTAGATATTCTTGATGGATAGCCCCATGAATTATTATATAGTGCCCTTCTTCATCTCTTTTTACAGCCTTTGGTTTAAAATCTAGTTCATTTAATAGAAGTATGGTACTCTGGCTTTCTTTTGATCTCCAGTAGCAAGATAGATCATTCTGCATTCCCTCACTTTCAATCTGTAGGTGTCTTTAGGTCTAAAATAAATCTTTCATAGGCAGCATACAGATGGGTGGTTTTGTAAAAATCTATTCTTATACCCAATGTCCTTTGATTGGAGAATTTAGTCCATTTATGTTCAAGAGTGATTACTGATAGATATGAATTTAGTGCCATTATGTTACCTGTAAAGCTGATATTTCTGGTGACGTTCTCTTTTCCTTTCTAGACTTTGTTGCTTTTGGTCTTTCTTTCCCACTCAAAGAGTCCCCTTTAATATTTCTTGCAGGGCTGGTTTAGTGTTCATGAACTCCTTTAGTTTTTGTTTGTCTGGGAAACTCTTTATTTCTCCTATTCTAAATGGCAGCCTTGCTGGATAAAGTCATTTTGGCTGCATATTTTCCCCATTCAGCACAATGAATATATCATGCCACTACCTTCTAGACTGCCAAGTTTCTGTGGACAGATCTGCCATGAACCTAATATGTCTTCCCTTGTAGGTTAAGTACTTTTTTTTTCTTTGCGAATTTCAATATTCTTTCCTTGTCTGTGTATTTTGTGAATGATATGTCTAAGTGATGACCAGCTTTTGTTGAATTTGATGGGAGTTCTCTGTGCCTCTTGGATTTCGATGTCTGTTTCCTTCCCCAGATAAGGGAAGGTTTCAGTTAACTTTGCTCAAATAAACCTTTTTGCCCCTTTTCTCAGCTTCATTATTTCCCATAATCTTTTTGTTCCTCTACTTTGTCCATCCTCTACATTGCACCCAGTCAGTTTTACAACTTGGTTATACCATTTTAAATTTCAGCCTGACTAGATTTTAGTTCTTTTATTTATGTAGTAAGGGATTCTCTAGTGTTTTCTAAGCTTTTCTTAAGCCCAGCTATTATTCTTTATGATTATTGTTTTAAATTCTGGTTCAGGCATTTTACTTATCAGTTTTAATTAAATTCCTGGCTGTGATTTCTTCCTGTTCTTTCTTTTGGAATGAATACCTTCATCTTGTCATTTTTGTCTACATCACTGTTTTTGTATGGTGTGTGTGCATGTTAGGAAAGGCTGGGTTTGTTTTTCATAGTTTACTGTCAAGTTGGTTTCCATATAACACCCAGTGCTCATCCCAACAAGTGCTCTCCTCCATGCCTGTTACCTCCCTTGTCCTCTACCCCACCCCTAGCAGCCCTCAGTTTGTTCTCAGTATTCAAGAGTCTCTCATGGTTTGCCTCTCTCCCTCTCCTCAACTAATTTTTCCCCTTCTCCTCCCCCATGGTCCTCTGTTAAATTTCTCCTGTTCCATTTATAAGTGAGAACATATGGTGTCTGTCTTTCTCTGCCTGGCTTATTTTGCTCAGCATAACACCCCTGAGTTCCATCCATGTTGCTACGAATGGCCAGATTTCATTCTTTCTCATTGCCATGTAGTATCCCATTGTATAGATATACCACATCTTCTTGATCCATTCATCCGTTGATGGACATTTAGGCTCTTTCCATGATTTGGCTATTGTTTAAAGTGCTGCTATGAACATCGGGGTACATGTGCCCCTCTGCATCAGCACTCCTGTATCCCTTGGGTAAATTCCTAGCAGTGCTATTGCTGGGTCATAGGGGAGTTCTATTGTTAATTTTTTGAGAAACCTCCACACTGTTTTCCAGAGGGTCTGCACCAGTTTACATTCCCACCAACATTGTAGGAGGCTGCCCATTTCTCCACATACTTGCCAGCGTCTATAGTCTCCTGATTTGTTCATTTTTGCCACTCTGATCAGCATGAGGTGGTATCTCAGTGTGGTTTTGATTTGTATTTCCCTGGTGATAAGTGATGCTGAGCATCGTTTCATGTGTCTGTTGGCCATTTGGATGTCCTCTTTGGAGAAGTGTCTGTTCATGTCTTCTGCCCATTTCTTCACTGGATTATTAGTTTTTCAGGGGTGGAGTTTGATGAGTTCCTTATAGATTTTGGATATTAGTCAGGAAAGGCTGTTCTATTTCTGCTCCTGAGAATAATGGCTATATTAAGAAGTTCTACACTGTCTTGTGCTTGGTGCTTCAGGAAGTGTTTCAGAGTGTTGACTCTGCTATTGTGTTTTGGCTGCTCCTTCCCTCAGTCAGTTCTCTACAGAGTTTTTCCTTGCCTACAGTGGGGAGTGGTTGGACCTTGTCTACTATGTGGCAAGTTTTAGGTGTGGTTTGTTCTGCTTGTTAAAAGAAGCTAGATCTTATTTCTCCTAGGGCTGAAGCTTTGGAGTACTCTATATGATCAGTGAATGTGGTGCATACAGGGGGTCTGTGCCAGTCTTCTGGGGGAGGGGCCTGTTG
Source organism: Hyaena hyaena (assembly GCF_003009895.1). Taxonomy (NCBI): domain Eukaryota; kingdom Metazoa; phylum Chordata; class Mammalia; order Carnivora; family Hyaenidae; genus Hyaena; species Hyaena hyaena. The sequence goes on along the minus strand of NW_024080710.1, from coordinate 2,817,674 downwards.
TGCTGGTACTCAGGGTGACTTGCCCTTGTAAAGATGTACCTGCAGGGTGCAGTGGGGTGGGGCTTAGTGTGAGCTGCTGCAGCCTCCAGTGGGGTTGGTGTGCTGCTCACTGAAGTCTGTTTGTGCTAATGGGCAGGGGAAGAATGGTGTCACCCCACTCTCTCATTCCCAGAGAGGGGAGTTCACACCTGCCACTCTTCAGGAAGCCATCAGAGAAGAGCAAACAATCTCCACTCTTGTATCCCAGATTTATGTCAGAACTCTGCCTTCACCCTGCCTGTGTCTGAGCTGTCTGTCTGCCTGGCAGCACAGTACTCCTGTGTTTTATCTCAGGCATGTGACTAGGTTTCAAAGCTCCAAATTTTAGGGTCCTGGTGTGGCATGGACCCACACTGATCCTCTGGGGGGCAAGTCTTACTGTGCTGTCGTTGGTGTTGATTTGTCCCAGAAAAATATTTGCATCACTGTGCAGTGGTTCAGAGTTTATGGCAAAGTATAGAAAAAGCCAGAATCAAGGTTTGCTGCCTTCAGCAAGTGTCTCTGTTCCTATGCCAGTGAACAGGGCAGCATGCTGGTGGCCACCAGCTTTTTTGTTCCTGGAGAGGCCATGCCACCTCTCCCAAGTGCACTCCAAGAAAGGGAATTGTGTCTCCCTGTGCATCTCAGGGGATCCTCAGACCACACTGCCCACTCCTGGTCCTCTGCTCTTCTTCCCCATAGAAGCACTACTAAGCCCACCAAGTACAACCCTGGCAATGGCATGAACTTCTAAAACTTCAGACTTTGAGCTCTGCTGCTTATAAAAACTTGTGGTAGTCAGTCCCTCTCCTTTTCCCAGTCAATGGTTTTGGGGAAGAATTTTTCTTGTGCAATCCCCTGTACCCTGTTTCCTCCCCTCCCCCAACTTTCCTCTCTCCATGATCAGGGCTCCCTGGCCTCAGAGCACATGCAGTTCTTTTCTCCCCTGAATAAACTCTCTGCAGTTCCTACTTTCTAAAATGTGGCCATTTTTTCTCCCTCTAGATGTGTAGTTTGTTCTCTCAACTCTCAGATTGATTTCTTGGGTACTCAGAATGATTTGATATTTATCTAGCTGTGTTCAAGGGACAAGGCAAGCAAAGGATCTGTCTACTACTTCACCATCTTAACTCTTTCCCCCTCTAATTCTTTTATTCATCTGTTGAGATAATCATGTTTCTCTTCTCCACATTGTTGATGTGGTAGGTTACACTGATATTTGAAATACTGAATCAGACTTGTATTGCCTGGGTGGCCCCCCATTAGTCTTGATGTTTTATTCTTTTAATATGTTCTCAGATTTCATTTTGTAGTGTTTTGTTGAAGGTTTTTAAATATATGTTATTTTTATTATGTATTCAACTTCTGGTTTTGAGATTTAAAAAAAAAGTAATTATACTGATCTTATTGTGGTAATCATTTCACAATATATGCATGTCAAGTCATTATGTGGAATTCCTTAAACTTATACACAGGTGTTTGTCAGTTATATCTATAATAATGGGAAAAATAATTACACCACATAGGCACAACACAACCCTTGCTTGGCATCCACATTCTGATCAAACGTATACATACTTATATACCCCAGGCACACTCACATATCCAACATATTTCTATACTACCATGCTACATATGCACATCACACTCAGATACCCACACACTGCCCACATGCCACATATTCACACATCTCACACCACACACACTGTCCATTCTATCTAGAACAGTGACTATAGCTCTTACCTCCAACACAAACAAAGTAACTCTCCCACCCATAACTTTATGACAGGAATTTATCATCAGCTGGAAATAGAAAGAGGGGTGGCTGGTTAGGGATAGTAACATGGGGGAAGGGACATGGTGAGAAGCCATCCCATCACCCTTATCACATTTAGCCCACACTCACCATATTAACAATGTCCTCCAGGGACTTGAATCCATTGTTTATCCCATAAAACTGGTCTTTTCTTTCTACAATGTCATTTAGCTACAAGAGAGAGGAGGCACCTTGGGCACATGGCCAGGGGTTGAGGACAAAGAAATCTCCAGCCCAAGAGACAGTCTCTTCCCTTATGTCACATTAGACCACAAGAGCCAGACACTGGTGTCAGGCAGCAGCCCACCCTTAGGGAAGGGAAAGCTCTTCTGCCTCCCCTGTTGGTGTGCAGGTTTTACACACTTGCTATTCATTTCTGGAATAGCTATCAGCTGTCCAGACATGGGGGTGGGTTACAGGACCTTCTTTGAGAAAGCTGCCTTTGAAAGTATACCCCATTTAGGCTCACAAGGGGCACCTGGTTACCTGTCATGAATTACCTGGTCATTCTTATAGTCTTTCACACCCACAGCATAAACTTTGGCACCCATTTCATGAGCCTTCTCAGCCTAAGAGAAAGAACCTTTTGAGTATGAAGTACCCAAATACATGGAGCAAAACGCTGGTAATGATGGGTGGGACTCACTTTGGACTTAGTCTTTCAAATATCCTTGGTGTCAGTGGTCCTGCAGTAAGAGCAATAATCAGACTGGCAGCACTGTTGCCTGCAGGGGAAACAGGGAGTGACCTCATTGGTAAAGGTACATAAATGGCTCTCTGCAGGCTGTTGGGGCCACAACACTGCTCCCCATACTTCTTCCTCCAAGGAAGAAGAGGCCAGGCCTGAGCACCTGGCATCAGAAGTGCCTGGAGGACTAGCATCTCAGTCCTGGAGGGAGAAGGAGACTTCTCGCTCTTAAATGAAGATAGTTCTGGGTAGAGTGTGGCCTTTTCCAGTTGGAGACATAGTGACAGGACATCAGCCAAAGAGAAAGAACTGAAGGAAAAAGGAGCCAGGGACAAAAATGTGATGGAGACAAAGTGGGCAGCAAGGGGGAAATCCAGCTCTTTTTTCTGAAAATGGAATCCTATCTGCTGTTGGTGCCCTTGGCTTCCTGTTTTCTTGTTCAGGCAGCCCAAGTGTAGGTCAGGCACCTCACAGCTACCACGAGCCTAGAAGGTACACACATGATTCCATGTGGGTCTGAGACACATCATTGTGCAGAGGAGAAACCTGCGGCACAGAGAGGGCAACCATCTTGCTCTAAGAGTCAGCGCTAGGAAGGGGCTGAGTAGGGTCTGCACCAGACCTCGCTGAGGCCCAGGCCTGCCTCTGTCCCCATACCCGCCCGCAATGAAGTCACCAGGAAGCTTTAATCTGCTCATTTGCCTGCAAGGAAATGAAGGAGTATTGGAGGAGGGCGGTGGGAGGACCCAGAATACTCTAAGGACTCCATAAAGCAGAGATCCTCAGAGCTCTAGATTTGGTACCTTTTTAAATCCTTCATGCATATTTGTGGCTCTAGTAGGCACTATATTCTGAAGTCTGCTAAGACTCTTATATATGTTATTTCTGAAAAAAATTAGAAAAGGGGTTGAGGTATATTTTAGAATTGAATTTACAAGCAGCCCAAGCTGTCCTGGAGCCACTGTGCACTCTGCAGACCTGCCTGGTCAGGACAGGACACAAGTCAAATAGCCTGGTCATGGTCTTATGCACTGAGTCCTTAATATGGACAGGACTTGCTCAGACCTCCTCTGTCCCCCATCTGGTGAGCATGGGCTGGGGGACGCTGCTCTGCTGCTCCTGTGGGTATGGCCTGGCTTTCTCTGCACTCACCGCAGTCTCAGGCACACTACCTGGGGGACCCTCAAGGGCCCTGCCTTGACTGTCCAGGGTGACTGTGGGGCACACTCCTGGGTGTGCCACTGTGAGTCTACACTCACGGTGTGACTGGCAGGACTGCTAGCACATAGTGGGTCCCTCGGGGAGACACACTTTCCTTCAGCAGGTAAGGCTGAGTTTGGAAGAGGTCATCCTGCTGACGCCCCTGCCCTGTCCCATCTTCTCCTGCCACAGACCCCTGAGGTTGGCTCATCCCCCACCCCCAAAGTGGCCCCGACCAAGCCACTTTCCCTTCTGAACTGGTGCCAAAGGAAGTAGCAAGCTGCTTGATGAGAGCGCTAGGGCTCCTGGGTTCATGTGCTCCTGAAGAAAAAGGCCAAAAGCTGGGGAAGTGGCTTGAGGGCTGCCCATGCAGGTGGAAGGGCAGTGATCTGCTGGCTGCCATGGGTATGTGGCCACACAGCCGCTGTTAAGGGGGATTTCACAGGTGGGACTGGGGGCCCAGGTTCAGGCTTATCCCATGTGACAAGCCGAGCTGGCACAGCAAGGCTAGGAGAGCGTGGGCCCTGAGAGAGCTTCTCACTGTGGGGAGTGGAGATGTTGCTGTGGCGTGAGACCTGAGAGCCCCAGGCCCAGCCCTGCCCAGCCCAGGAGGTGAGGCCTGGCACCCACGGCCAGTGGAGACCAAACCAGCAGGTCAGTGCTGTCCTGCCCAGAAAAAACATTCTCCCTCCTCTTGCCACATTTTGTAAAATATTTTTTTAAACTGAACCCCCAAATATGGGGGAACTCTCATGCTTCCCCAGTCTCTGGCCCAGGAGCCTCCTGCTCAGGTATAGGGTTGCCTGAGCCGGTGCCCTTAAGGGAGTGTTGCCTTTCTAGCCCTACTCCTAGCTCTGTATTTGGAAGTAATACAGGCTCCTAACACCCTCAACTAGACTTCTCTTAAAATATTACTTCCTCAGAAAAACATGATTTCATATAGTTTCCATGCCCATAGGCCTCACTCCCACTCCTGAACCCCAGGTTGGGGAAGATGTCACTGTGTTCACTCTCCAGAGAGGACCAGGTGGGCCCGCTCTGAGCCCCCACAGGGATTCTCACATCTGGGCCCTGAACCCCCCACCTTGAAGGAAGTAGAGGTCTTCCCTTCTCCAGTGCGCAGCTCTTCCTCCAGAGACCCCTGTCCAGCAGCCTGCAGCTCTCTGCCACCTGTCAGCATCTCTCCCAATGGACTTGCTTCCTTCCACCTCAAACCCACCCAGGTCTCTCTGTCCAAAATGCAAAGCCACACCTATGTACAAATTTGTACCCCCCTTAGTGCTCGGAGCAGCCAGCCCTCCCCCTGCTGTCCTGGAGTCAGGAGAGTGCTGTCTCCATGCACTGACACCACCACTCTGCTAGTCCTGCTTCTCTCCATGGTCCTGAATATTGGCTCTGTGCCACAAATACTGGGGACCACCTAGTCCTAAGGGTGCTCAACCTCCCTTTGGTGCTTCATTGGATTCCAGTCATTTGTGCCATGAGAATTTTAACCTCCTTATCCAGGTATTCAGAAGCTCCATAACTTCTCACTTCCAGACTTTTGCTCAAACTGCTGAGCTCACCTAGGATGCAGGCATGTCATGTCTTCCTCAAGCACCCTATCCCAGCCTGATGTTCAGGACCCCACTCATGGGCTTCCTTGTCTTAGACCCACCAAGGAAGCAAAATTCCCTCCACTAAAAACAATGCTGCGATGATGCCCCTCCCTTCCTCCCTGGTTCTGATCTGTCTCTCACTCACCCCTTCTTACATATTGCCCCAGGGCAGAAATTGACACATAACAGCAGGTATCAGACACAGGTCACTGTTCACAAAGGACCTGCACATCTGCTCCCTACAATCCTGGGAGTCTTCCCAGCTATCCCATTCTAAGAAAAGGGAAGAGTGTGGAGGGAACACTACAACTCAGGACAGTTGTAGGTCAAGGCTTAGAGGGGTGGAGGTGGTCTAGCAGCACATAGTCTGCCAGTGTCAGTGCAGCCAGGGGTCAGAGAGGGCTGGGGAGCCAAAGTTGGGGATCAGGGTGCACAATAAAAGAAGTCCAGGCCAGCCTGGCTTGCATACTGGTGGGCTCTCCACTGTGGTTTCAGTGACCCCTCAGCCTCTTGGCTCTCCCTGAGGCCTGGTTTTCTAGGTCTGCCATTGGGCATCATATCAGTGCTTACCTGTCTGAGGTGAGCTTCATGAAGGTGCTGCCCTTTGTGGAGTAGATGACGAAGGACATCCGCATTTCTGAACTGTGGAGGAAGCATGTGCTTGTGAGACACCATCAACACAGGCTCAAAATGACACCAATAGAGCTCAGAAAAACAAGGCTCCAGGCAGCCAGTGAGGGGGTCTATGTCAATTTCTATACTTCTCACAACTCTTCTGCTTTGGGACCCATTTCTCAAACCCTGGAAGTTGTCATAAATGTAGTGAAAAATCTTTAGGCTTGTAAGATGTGTGGTCCCCTTAGAATAGAATGGTAGGTTAGCATCCTGCTCCATTCTTACACTCTTACATTCTTACAGCATTCCAAAAGACAGACAGACAGGCAGGCAGGCAGTTGGACACACACACACACACACACACACACACACACACACACACACACACAAAGAGGTATGTAAACAGTACAGCACAAGGAGATAGACACCTTCACATTCCTGCATGAGAGGTTCCCCCTGGTCTCTCTTCTACTATAACATTCTTTGGAGTTTTATTCCCTTCTCTCCAAACTACCTTCTGTACCTTATTTCTTCTCTTGTCAAAGAAATAATTCTCTTCCTTGGCAGCCATGTATATACATCCCTTCCTTTCCATCTTCTGGCCACTGTCTTCTGGTCTGTTGGTCCTCATTATCACTGAGATAAATTGGTACAAAAGGTCCCTAGCTGAACTCCTTATTGCTCTTGGCTCTTGCTCCAATTTGTTTTACCCACTATTATAAGACTTCTTTTCCTGAAGCACAACCTTGATCATGTGAGACCCCTGCTCAAAAATCCTATACCCCCCTATTGCTCACAGCAGCAAATTCAAGCTTGTGGCCTGGTATTATGAGCCCCTATGTTCTTAGATCTTAGCTGACTTGTCCAGCCTCATCTTCCAGTCTTCTGACTAACCTACTCTGCAGTCAAACAGACCATTCTCATTACAAGAAGCTTCTTTGATGGTTTCTGCTATACTGTCTTTGTCTTTCAAGGCCTAGTTAAAATTCTCAAATATTCCAGGTAGCTACCCTTGACTTTTTCTCTAGGAATTCCTGTTTTTCCTTTATATTGCCATGCAAGACTTTTGTCCATTTCTCTTGGCCTTCAACATCATTTAACCCAGTTTTCAGTCACTGAGTTACTGTCAGTCTGCTTTAACTTCCTCTAATGTGGACTGACTCTCGGGAAAGAGTCAGTGAGAGCTGCTAAGAACTAATGGAATCAGTGTGATTTTCCTATTTTCCTCTTTAAGAACACCACCACGGGCTCTGTGTTCCTGGCCTGAGGGACTCCCATTCCCACTGTCTAAGCAACTATGTATCTGTCTGGAAAATACCCTGGAGCATGGAGAAGCCATACTTTGGAAAACTCTTCACCAGATCATCAACAAATTTATAAATGTCCTTCCAATTGTCTTTCGCATTGTCTGACCTGAAAACAAAGACTTGAGTCAGAGAGATGAAAGACAATCATCAGGTGAGCACTTTCTGTCTCCACCTCCCCCATTCCCTTTAGCAAGCTCCTATGGATCCCACATAACTGAACCCTGCCACATACCCATGATCTTGGTGGTGATTTCATCAGTGTAAATGGTGGGGAGGTTGAATAACCAGGCCTGTATCCTTGGGAACAAGTGACTTCCAGGGATGAAGAACTTTGGGTGGCAAACCAGGTTGGTTAGTTTGGTCATAGAGGGAGATAAGAAATGAAGGAGGATGCATTCATTGGAAAACACATTCTGATTTTGATATGTTGGCTCTCTTGGTCCCCCACTTTCCTTTGGAATAACCATTAACACTGTCTGCTCCTCTTCTACTCCTTAAAGGTGTGTAATGGGATGTAAGACAGGGTTTTATTGTACCACATTCCATCATATGCCTGTTGGAAGCAACAGATCTGGCTCAGAGAGCCAGAGAGTGGCTCTCAGAGGGTGACCCAAGCTGGTCCTGTAATCCTCTGATGGACTCTAGATTCTTGGGTGTCAAACTATTCTGACATACCTCCTTAGATTCGGGATCCATTTGTAAGCCTAAGTCTGAACTGCCAACCATTCCTCATGACACACACACACAGAATCTGTTCACTTTCATGTTTTCCAGCACTCACAGAGTAGGAAAAGACATTCTCAAAAGGAGCCTGCACCTCAGGCAAGGGAGGATGTGCTGCTTAGACTATTTTATTTCCCTTCATCCCTTCAGAGCTGACCCACTCTACACATGAAGGCCTATTCCAGCACCACTGTAAGGGGAGAGATAGGAATAGGCCTGGGACACTGATCTTCTGTTGCCATCATGCTCTGACCAGGAGGGAAAGCCAGAGGAAAAGTCACTTCGTCTTCTTATTTTCAGTTTCTCAAACTCATAGGCTCCCACTTTAGTTCCTCATTGGTGAAGATGCTCAAGGGAGTCTGAGCCTTATGATGTCCCCTTCTGTCTATGCAGGAAGCCCTTAAATGTGTCCTAACAGCTCAGGGATTGATGATCTCTACAATCCAATGTCTCTATAGTTCTGTACTATTCTAGGTAATGAATGGCAAATGTAAGGTTCACTAAGAGTGTTGGTCAAGGTTCTATGGATGTTAAGGGGTAAAACAGTCTGATGCCCTGGCCTGGACTCTTTTTATTGATCTATGACAGTTCATATCTTTCCTATGTCATATGAATTTGAGGAACCCACAAGGAGGCCCTTCCTCTTTCCTCCAATGATAACTTTGTCAATAAACATCTTAAGTATCATATTTATATGTGTGATTCTCATATCCAAGAGCATCTTTCTCTTATCATTTTTACTGTCTCCTCTAAGTTTCATCTAAAACTATCAACAGATGGTGAGGAAACTAAGAATAGATGATTCTAACTATGTCAGAATGATCATCACGGAGCACTATTTATGAAGCACTTTATATGCATGATTTCCAATTCCAAATCAATCCAATGATATTAGCACTATTCCCATGTTATAGATGAAAAAACAGTCTCTCTTAGGTCAAGGAATTTGCCACAATTTCCATGGATAGCATAGATATGAACCAAGATCAGCTACAAAACTCATGCTCTATCTATTGGATTTGGGAGATTGGGGTGACATTGCTGTGCCAATAACTGCTGGGAGCATAGCAGTAGACTCTGACAACTTACCCACAATACAGACTTTCTCATGGAAGCTCCATGATAATGTACAACGAAGGCAATTCATTTCCTAACTAATGGTAATCCTTTTCACTTTCCTTCTCACCGCTACTCTCCTGTGTTCTCCCCCAGAGTGAAGAGGATCTTCCAAAGAAGACTCACAGGATAAGAGTCTTCAACCCATCAACCAGCCCTGGGAAAGCTTCTAGTTTGTGATGATTTTGAAGGAAGGTCTAGCCTCTAGAACAAAGAAGAATGTGAGTACTCCTGTGTAGTGCATCTTCTTGTAGAAACCCACAAGGATAGAAGTTCTAGGGGAGAGGCAGTATAGAACAGAGCAACCATATGGAGTTCTAGCACACAGAGTTCCAATCATGTGTTAGCACCCAAACTCAAATGAGAATGGAGAGATGGGAATCACCAGACTTTTGAGGGCATCTCTACTGTTGAAGCTTGAGTCCAAAATATCTTAGTGATATCATTACTCTGGGGGAAATGGAAAGGGTGGGGAGATTCATGTAGGAGAGCTAAACTATAAGAAAACTAAATTCTCTTCTTTCCTAGTCAGAAGTCAATAGAGAGTGAGTAAACCTCAAACGGCAAGAAACAATAACAATAGTTATTGAAATTTGAAATTAAGTTAATTTCTAATTAAAACTAGAAAAATCTGGAAAAGTTGTAATGGCTGCTTCTGGGAAATTGGATCAAATGTGGGGGGAAGAGGTACAGGAGCCTCTGGTTGATGTGTTTGTTCTCTGTGTTTTGTTTTGAAAATGTGTGCTATTTTATTTTGTTCTAGCTCCTGGCATTCAAGGAAATCTCTGTCATATCTTTAGCTGAATATGAGCTAAAGGAACAAACACTTCGGTAATCATATAAACAAGGATATTGTTACATTCTTTACAAATAATGTTTGGAAACCTCACAAAAGAAATAAAAATCTACATGCTCCTACCATAGATAACACAAGCAAAAGCAACCTAGTATTAATGGGAAATTCTGATTTCCAGAGTACCACATTAAAATAATAAAACACCCAATTTTCAACAAAAATAAATCACAAAACATACAAATAAACAGGAGAACATGGCTCATTCAAAGGAACTAAATATAAATTTATAGAAACCATCCCTGAGGAAGTCAAGACATCAGACAAAGGCTCAAAGCAACTATCTTAAATATGCTCAGAGGTAATGGAAAAATACGGACTAAGAAATCAAGGAAACCAGGAAAATGATATATGAACAAAATGAGAATATCAACAAAAACCACAAATCTAAGGTAAAATGTGCAATAGTTTTATTGAAAACTTTTTAGAGTGTTCAATAGAAGATTTGAGCATACATAGCAAAAAATCAGGGAAGCTGAGGATAGGACAATTAAAATTTTTAAGTGTCAGGAGTAGAAAGAAAAAAGAATGAAGAAAAGTGATCAGCATCTTTCAGACCTATATGAAACCATGAAGCAGACCAACATCTACATTATGGGAATCCTAGAAAGGGATAAAAGAACATAAATATTATTTGAAGAAATAGCAGCAAAAAATGTCCAAAACTGAATATTACTCAGCCGTAAAAATGACTGAAATCTTGCCATTTGCAACAAAGTGGATGGATCTAGAGAGTATAAATGCTAAGTGAAATAAATCAGTCAAAGAAAGACAAATACCATATGATTTCACTCATATGTGTAATTTAAGAAACAAACAGAATGGATCAAGAAGATGTGGTTTATCTATACCATGGAATACTACATGGCAATGAGAAACAATGAAATCTGGCCATGTGTATCAACATGGATGGACCTTGAGGGTGTTATGCTGAGTGAAATAAGTCAGGCAGAGAAGGACAAATATCATATGTTTGCATGTATAGGAGGATTAGGAGGAACTTAACGGAGGAACAAGGGGGAGAAGAAGGGGGGAAATGGTGGGGGAAAGGGAGAGAGGCAAACCATGATAGACTCTTGAATGCTGACAAAAACTGAGGACTGATGGATGTGGGTGGGAGGGGGGATGGGCACTCGTGGGGATGAGCACTGGGTGTTATGTGGAAACTAATTTGACAATAAACTATTTGTAAAAAAAAACCAACCAAACAAACAAGCAAACAAAACAAAGGAAAAGAAGAGGCAAACCAAAAGAAAAAAACAAAAACAAACCCAAAAAACAAAAAAAACCCAAAACCAGCATCTTAACTATAGAGAATAAACAGATGGTTTCCAGAGGAGAGGTGGGTGAGGGATGGGTGAAATAGTTGAAGAGGATCTAGAGCACACTTATCTTGATGAGCACTGAATGAAGTATAGAATTGTTGAATTACTATATTGTACACTAATAGTGCAACTAATATAATTAGGGCAACTAATATAACACTGTATATTAATTATACTAGAATTAATTTTTTAAGTCCATGATTAGATGAAATACATAAATCAAATTATCCAAGAACCTCAATGAACTTCAACTGTGATAAACAAGAGACCCACCCTAAGACATTATAATAAAACTACTGAAAGGCAAAGACAACAAAAGAATCTTGAGCAGGAAGCAAAACATGTAACATGCAAGTAGTCCTCAATAAGATTATTTCTCATCAGAAACCTTGGAGGCCAGAAGGTAGTAGAGAAAATATTTAAAGTGATGAAAGAAAAAAAAACCAAATGAGAATGCCAAATTCCACAAAACTGTCTTTTGTAGGTGATGGAGAAATTTAGATATTCACAGATAAACAAAAGCTGAGGGAGTTCATTACCACTGAACCTGCCCTAACACTAAGTAATGTTAAAAGAGTCCTATAGATTAAAACAGAAGGACACTAACCAATAACTTGAACATAAAAAGATACAGATTTAGCTTTCTGGTAAATTTAAATATAAGAGCAAATATAAAAGCTAGCATTATTGCAATCTTGGTTTGTAACTGAACATTTACTCTCCATAGAATTCAAAAGAAATGCATTAAAGTCATTAGAAATCTGTTATTGGGCATACAATGTGTAAAGATGTAATTTGTTACACTGATAACACAAAGGGGGGGTTGTAGCAGCTTAGGAGTAGAGTTTTTATAGGTGATTAAAGTTAAGATGGCATTAATTACAATTAGATTGCTATAAATTTAGCATATTACAGTTAATGGTCATGTAATCATAGAGAAAATATCTATAATAGAATGCACAAAGGAAATGAGAAGGGAATTAAAACTTGATTATTTTGTTTTGTAGTAATAAATTTTGATTCCCTTCCCAGAAGTAGGCAGTAAAGAAGAAAATAAGGAGCAAAAGGCATAAGGCAAACATAAAATAAATAGCAAAGTGACAGAAGTAAGTCCTTCCATATAGTAATTATTTTAAATGAAAATGAATTAAACTATCCAGACAAAAGGGACAGATTGGCAGAATAGACGAAAGAAAGATCTAAGTATATGCTATCTACAAGAGACTCACTTTGGATGTAAAGACACAAATAGGTTGAAAGTGAAAGAATGCCAAGATATTCGATGCAAACAGAAACCCAAAGAGAGCTGGGGTAACTATATTATACAAAATAGACATTTAAAAAAAATTGTGATAAATGGCAAAGGACATTATATATTCATAAAAAGATCAAATAATTAAGAAAATAAAACAGTTATAAATATATATGCACCAAACATTGGAGCTCCAAAATTTATGAAGCTAACATTGACAGAATTTAAGAGGGAATTAGAAATCTCTACAATAAAGGTTGAAGACTTCAATACTCTACTTTCAATAATGGATAGAACAACTAGACAAAATATAAGAAAACAAATAAGGGAATTGATGATGTGAACACTATAAACCAGTTGTACCTAACAAGATATGTAGAGAACACTCTCTGTGATAACAGCAAAATGCATTTCCCTCCAATGCTTGTGAAATATTCTCCACGGTAGAGAATATTACATGTTAGGCCAAAGAACAAGTTTTAACAAATTTAAAATGATGTAAAAAATTCAACCATGAGATAGAAATCATAAAAATAAATCATACAGAAATTGGGGCTGAAAAATACAATGATTGCACTGAAGTATTCAATAGAGAATTTCAATAGCAGACTCAAAGAAGCAGAATAAACCATCAATGAACTAGAAGATAGGGCATTTGAAATTATCCAGTCAGAGGAGCAAAAAGAGAAGAGAATGAAAAAGAATGAGGAAAGCCTACAGGGTTTATGAGAAATCAACAAAGGAAACAATATAGTTATTATGAGACTACCAAAAGGAGAAGAAAATGAGAAAGGGACAGAAAGTATACTTAAAGCAATGATGGCTGAAAGCTTCCTAAACATGGGGAAAAAATAGAAATCCAGATTCAAGAGCTGCAATGCACTCCAAAGAGGTTAAGCCTAACAAGGGTTACACCAAGACACATTATATTTAATTTTAAGAAGTCAAAGACAAAGAGAGACTTTTGGGAGTAGCAAGAGAAAAACACAGCCACATATAAGGGAATGTACCATAAAATTGTCAGAAGATGTCTCAACAGAAACTTTCCAGGTTAGGAGAGAATGAAATGGTACATCAAAATAATGAAAGAAAAAACTGTCAACCAGAATACTATACTGAACAGTTCTGTTTTTCATAAATGAAGTAGATAAAGACTTTCCTGAATAACAACAAAAGAAGGTAAGAGAGTTCATCATCACTAGGCTTGGCTTATAAGAAATGCTATAGGGAGTTCTTCAAGTATAAGTAAAAGAACACTAATTAAAATAATAAAAACAACATTGGTATAAAACCCATTGATAATAGTAAATACATATTCAAAGTCACACTCTCTAATACATCGGTGGTTCATAATTCACTTACAAGTCTATTTTAAAAGTTAAAAAACAGGGGCGCCTGGGTGGCTTAGTCAGTTAAGCGTCCGACTTTCGCTTAGGTCATGATCTCGCGGTTTGTGGGTTCGAGCCCCATGTTGGGCTCTGTGCTGACTGCCAGCTCAGAGCCTGGAGCCTGTTTCAGATTCTGTGTCTCCCTTTCTCTCTGACCCCCCCCGCTCACGCTCTCTCTCTCCTAGAAATAAATAAAACATTAAAAATAATTTTTAAAAAAATAATAAAAGTTAAAAAACAGATATAATAAAATTCTTCATAACCACAATAATTTGTTATTGGATACATAGTATAAAATGAATAAGCTGTAATATCAATAACCTAAAATGTGAGGAGAAGAGGTAAAGCTGTAAAGTTTAGTAATGGTAGCAAAGTTAAGTTGTTGTCAGCTTAAAGTAATGTTATAAATATAAGATATTTTATGTAAGCCTTATCATAACTACAAAAACAACAAAATAAAGTTGACCTCTGAACAACACAGGGGTTAGGGGTGCTGACCCCCCAATACAGTTGAAAACCTATGTTGTTAAAAAGAAAGCCACAAGCCCAAAATAGTATCACTTAGGTTATGGTCCCAAGTCAGTAAACCAAGATAATATTTAACCTAACTCAGTTTCAACCCCCCATAAAGGTAACCATTAACCAGTCACCATGAAGATTTCCTGGTCAGCACTGATAGATCCCTTCTGTTCCCCTTAGGAGTGAAATCTTGCCTAAAACAATGAATTCATTGCTAATACTTTCCCTTTTCCTACTTCCTTTCTACATTTACTTTTTAAATGTTTATTTATTTATTTGAGAGAAAGAGAGAACAAGTGCGTGTGTGCATGGGTGCAAGTTGGGGAGGGGCAGAGAGAGTTGGAGAGAGAATCCCAAGCAGGCTCTGCACTGTCAGCATGGAGGCCAACATGGGGCTCAATCTTCCCAACTGTGAGATGATAAGCAGAGCCAAAATCAACAGTTGGACTCTTAACTAACTGAGCCACCCAGGTGTTCCTCTACTCCCTTTCTACATTTAAAAACCTTTCCTTTTCTATAGCTCTTTTGGTCTTCCCTCTACTTGCTTAGATGTGGTATTGCCTGATTCATAATTTCTTAAAATAAATCCCAATTAGACCTTTAAAATTTATTTGCTTGAATTTTTGTTAGTTAACAGCATATAACATTTGACTCACCCAAAACTTAACTATTAATAGCCTACTGTTGACCAGAAGCCTTACTGATAACATAAACAATTGATACACACATATAATGTATTTATATGTATTATATACTGTATTCTTAAGATAACATAAGCTAGACAAAAGAAAATGTTAAGAAAATCATAAGGAAGAGAAAATATAATAATAGAACCATACTGTATTTATTTTTAAAAATCCAGATATAAGTGGATGTTTATACCTGTGTTGTTCAAGGGTCAACTGTAGTAGTTCCACAAAAAAATTATGATAAAAGCATACTGTTACAAAAAGTCATCAAATCACAACAGAAGACAACAAGATAAGAAGGAATGATGGATTTATCAAACAATCTGAAAACAATTAACAAATGGCAATATAAATGAATTAAATTCTCCAATCAAAAGACACAGAATGGCTGAGCAGATAAAAAAATAAAACCAAAACCAATAATAATACAGACCCAATGATGTGTTGCCTACAAGAGACTTACTTTAGTCTTACAAACAGACATCCTGAGAGTAAAGAGATGATAAAAAAAAATACTTCAAGCAAATGGTAACCAAAGGAAAAGAGTGGTAGCTATACTTACATCAGACAAAATAGACTTTGAGTTTCAACTGGCCAAAAGAGACACAGAAGGTCATTATATAATGACAAAAGGGGTTGATCTATCAAGAAGATATAATAATTGTATATGTTTATGCCCCAACATCAAAATACCTAAATATATAAATCAAATACTTATAGAAGTAAAAGAAGTAAACATCAATACAATAATAGTTGGATCAGGTCTTCAATACCCCATGCTTAACAATAGACATATCATCCAGACAAAGAACTAATAAATAAACAACTTTTCATCACACTATAGGTCAAAAGGACCTAAATGAGATATATAGAATATTCCATCCATCTATAAGCAGCAGGATACATATTCCTCTCAAGCACACAAGGAACATTTTCTAGGACTGATCACATGTTAGGACACAACATAAGTCTTAATACATTTAAGAACATTGAAATCATACCAAGAATCTTTGGTATAAATGGTATAAAACTAGTAATCAAACAGGAGGAAAACCGAAAAATTCGCAAATGCATGGGAGTTCAACAAATACTTCTGAACAACCAGTGGGTCCAAGAAGAAATTAAAATGGAAAGAAAGTATCTTGAGACAAATGAAAATGGAAACACAACATACCAAAACTTATGAAGTACAGCAAAAGCAGTTCTAAGAGAGAAGTTTACAGCAATAAACATATATATCAAGAAAAAAAGATTTAAAATAAATCTAACTTTCAACTGAATGAATTAGAAAAAGAACAAACTAAGCCCAGTTTAGTAAAGAAAGGAAATAATAAAGAACAGAAATAGGTCAAAATAACAGGAAAAGAATAGAAAAGCTTAAGATTTGGTTTTTTGGAAAAGATAAGCAAAATTGACAAACCTTTAGCTAGACTAACCAAGGGGGAAAAAAAAGAGAAGACCCAAATAAATAAAATTGTAAGTGAAAGAGGAGAGATTACAACTGATACCACATAAATACAGAAGAACATATGAGATTACTATGAACAACTATATGCCAACAACTGGGCAATCGAGAAGAAATGGATAAATCCCTAGAAACATACAAATTACCAAGACTGAATCAAGAAAAAAGAAAAATACTAAAGAGACCAGCAATGAGTAAGGAGATTGAATCTATAATCAAAGTCTTCCCAACAAGGAAAAACCCAAGAGCGGACGGCTTTACTAACGAACTTGACCAAACATTTAAAGAATTAATGTTGATCCTTCTCAACCTGTTCTAAAAATGGAAGCAAAAGAAACATTTCTCAACTCGTTTTACAAGGCCATTATAACCCTTATACCAAAGTCAGTTAAGTACACTATTAGAAAACTACAGACCAAATCTCTGATAAATATATATACAAAATTCTCAGCATAATACTAACAAACCAAATTCAGCAACATATTAATTAAGATAATATACCATGACCAAGTAGGATTCATCCCTTTGGTGCAAGAATAGTTCAGTATATGCAAATCAATAAGGGGGATACATTTCATTTGTAGAATGAAAGGTAAAAATTATATGATCATTTCAATAGAAGCAGAGAAAACATTTGACAAAATTGAACATCCATTTATGATTAAAAAAAACACTCAAGAAATTAGGTTTATAGAAAGAACACACCTAACATAATATAGGCCATGTATGAGAGCCCACAAGTAATCTCATATTCCATGGTGAAGGTGTGAAAGAACTTCTAAGATAAGGAACAATACAAAGATGTTTACTCCCATTAATTCTATTCAGCACGGCACTGGATGTTGTAGCCAGGCAGGAGAAAGAAATAAAAGGTATCAGAATTAAACAGGGAGAAGTAAAATTGACTCTATTTTCAGATGAAATATTTTATATCTAGAAAATCTTAAAGACTACACACACACACACACACACACACACACACTGAGATTTAATCAACAAATACAGCAAATTGGTAGGATACAATGTCAACATACAAAGACCAGAAGTATTTCTATATATTAATAATGAATTATCTGAAAAAGAAATAAGGAAAACAGTCTTACTTACAATAGCATAAACAATATAATACTTATGAATAAATTCAATGGAGGTGAAAGATCTTTATACTGAAAATTAGAAGACATTGATGAAAGAAATTGAAGAAAACACAAATAAATGGAAAGAAATCCTGTGCATTGAATGGAATAATTTATATTGTTAAAATATCTAAACAACCCAAATCCTTCTAAAGTTCAATGCAATCCTTATCAAGATTACAATAGTATTTTTCACATATGCTGAAAAAACAATTCTAAACTTTGTATGGAACCAGAAAAGACCCCAAATGGCCAAAGCAATCCTGAGAAAGAAACTAAAGCTGGAGGCACCATAGTTCCTGATTTCAAACTATATTACAAAGCTACAGTAGTTAAAAACAGCAAGATACTGGCATAAAGCAGACACAATCACCAATGAGATAAAATTCAGAATCTGCAAAATAAACCCATGCATATATAATTAATTAATATTCAACAAGGAAATCAAGAATATTCAATGGAGAAAAGACGATTTTTTTAGTAAGTGGTTCAGGGAAAATTGGACATTCTAAATCAAAAGAATGAAACTAGACTCACATATCACTCACAAAAATCATCTCAAAATGGATTAAAGACTGAAATGTAAGCTTTAAAAAATAAAATTCCTAGAAGAAAACATAGGAAAATCATTTCTTTTTTTTAAACCTTTTTAAAATAATTTAATCCAAATCTCATATCTTATCTATATTTTTCTTTAAAAATGATATAGACTTTACTATTACCATTTAGATATTTATGTTTATGTATGGTGTGAACTGGAATATAATTTCATATTTTACCATATGAATAGTTATCTCTGTTCCTTGAATTCAATATCCTTCTTTTATTGATTACTTTCCATCCTTTACATAGTCACTGCACATCTAGGCGAGGAGGCAGATTCAAGCTAGGAAAATAATTTCTTAACCTCAGTTTTGGGAATAATTTTGAGTTATAACACCTAAAGACAAGCATCAAAAGCAAAAATAAACAAGTGGGACAATATCAAAATTAAAATGCTTTGCACAGAAAAAAGATTAGCAAAATGAAAAGACAACCTACACAATGGGAGAAAATATTTGCAAATGACATATTCTGCTAAAGGGTTAATATCCAAAATATATAAGGAACTCATACAACTCGATCACATAAAAGCCCCCAAATAATCCAATTTAACAATGGGTATAGGACGTAAAGAGACATTTTTCCCCCCAAAGATATTCACATATCCAAGAGTTACAATAATTAAAAACCCAATTTTCAACAAAGAAACATCACAAAACATACAGAGAAACAGCAGAACATTGCTCATTCAAAGGATCTAAATAAACTTACAGAAATCATCCCCAGGAAAGCCAAGTCATTACACTTACTAGACAAAGACTTAAAACAACTATTTAAAGTATGCTGGAGGCAAAAATAAAGTAATCCAATTTAAAAATGGGTTAAAAAAACCTGAAGAGACATTTTTCCAAAGAAGATATTCAAATGGTCAAGAGAGTAACAGGATAAGGTACTCAGCATCACCACCAATTAGGGAAATTCAAACCAAAACCACAATGAGATATCACCTTACATCTATTAAAATGGCTTTCATCAGAAAGACCAGAGATAACAAATGTGTATGAGGAGGTAAAGAAAATCTCCCTGATATAAAAAAGTGAATTGAAGATAGTGTAGTTAGAAGGTGGGTCAGCCCTTTGATATCATTCAGATTGCAATCCAGTTCTTTGAGTAATAAAAACAACTGTATTCATCTTATAAATTAAATCTTTATAAGAACAGAAAAGTTCTATGTGATTCAAAGCTCACTTATTTTTTAATATTTTACCAGTCCTATGAGAGTAGACTACTGAGCACACTACAGTAGAGAACTCTAACAGTTTTGATCAGTACATCATGGTATTGGAGTCATCAAGGAAAACACAGTAGTCTAGCACTGGATGGTACAATGCTTTGCTGACATAAAGAGACAGAACAAGATCAACTTCACTTGTGAGCACCGGACCCCATGCCCAGTGGGCCTCTCTTGGTGGCTTAGGCATGGCAATTGGCCTAAACACACCTCTCCTGTAACAGGGAGAAAATTTGTTCCTTTTCACAGAAGACAGGTATAACAGTGGATTGGTCAGTTGCCATTTGATGCATATTCTTTAAGCAGAGACAAAATAGTCAGAAAGTTAAACAAGGAGCAATGTCCTCACTCAAGGTGATAAGCCTGACACAGGCTGTATGGGGTCTTTATCTCTTTGTAAAAACATGTTCCAGGCTCAAGGTTTATTCTTATGTGGCTGAATGCACATGAGACTACATGCATGAGAATGCCTTTTCCAAACAATTTCCAAACAAGATAAAAATATGAAAACATTAATTATTCAACATAGGATTACCTACATTGGGCTTCTTATTACAGAGGGATTAAAGCTATTTGGATTTGTTAATAAGTATGTCTTATGCCACACTGAAAAATTTACTATGAGGAAGAATATACATACTTGCAGAAATCATGAAATTTTTTCACAAACTTGCCGATCTACAGAATGCTGGTATAACAGTCCATAATAGCTCACCTTTTAGTTTTCACTAGAAATTAAATGGCTAAACATTTGAATCAACACATGCAGTTAAAACTTCTAGAAATAATAAGAGAAATAACTCCATATAGGGAGGATAGAATGTGTTTTTGGTAAGAAAAGACATGAGGTATGAAAATGAACTTTTGTTAAGGGAAAAGAGTAATTTTGTTCTAAAAGAATGGTCATTTTAGAATGAAGAAGAAGAAAAGATTAAAACTAAATGGAAGTAGAAAGCGGAAAGTGAGAGAAACATCTTACTTGGTCAAGCTGGTGAGAAATGAATGATTTTATTTAAATATTTTAAAATATTTTTTAAAAATATGGGGTGCTTGGGTGGCTCAGTTGGTTAAGCATCCGACTTCGGCTCAGGTCATGATCTCACAGTTTGTGGGTTTGAGCCCCGTGTTGGGCTCTGTGCTGACAGCTAGCTCAGAGCCTGGAGTCTGCTTCAGTTTCTGTGTCTCCCTCTTTCTCTGACCCTCCTCTGCTCACGCTGTCTCTCTCTCTCTTTCAGAAATAAATAAAATATTTTAAAAATAAGCTTCACCATCAATAGCATACCTATGCAAAATTAAAACATAATTCTCTTTCGTTTTTTAAACATAAAAAGTTTTCTTAAACTTTAGTGTGTTCTTTTTAAAATTTATTTATATATTTTGAGAGAGCATGAGTTGGGGGGGGGAGAGAGAGAGAGAATCCCAAGCAGATTTCTCACTGTCAGTGCTGAGCCCGACATGGGACTTGATCTCATGAACTGTGAGATCAAGATCTGAGCCAAAACCAAGAGTCAGATGCTTAACCAACTGAGTGACTCAGGCACCCCTCTTGGTGTGCTCTTAATAAGAGATTATAAAAGGTTGTTCTGTACCTTTGTATAATCTATCTTGAAGGCAAATATATTGTGTCTTACCAAAATAATCTCTTGTGCTTCATGCTGTTATTATCAGGTCTTTGATTACTTGGGGGAACTGAGTCTCCTTTATTAAAAGAGCTAAGATTTTTTTTTGCAAGATCTAAGGTTTTTTTACAACTATGTAACTTTTTATGTTTGCCTTAGGAATCTTTATCACTTTGGTTGGATAGATAACCCAGATCACATTCAATCAAGTGTTCAAACTTTTTGCTATTTCTTATAAACTTCCCATAATGAAATTCTAAATGAAGTCTTTTTGATCTCAAATTAACTTTGGGATATTTAAGAGGGTCCCCGGAACATTTCAAAAGTTTTTTTTCTCTCTCTTTATAAAAGAGACATGTTAGACAATTAGATTAATTTCACATGTCAAATCACATGGGAAGCATTGTCAAATAAAAAGCTAACCCTTTCTTAGGTTATACTTTTGATGTATGTTACTGATATGAATTCCAGAAATTGTATGAAATTCCTAGAACTATGTTATGTCTTGGTATAATATTACCAGTCATAATTCTAATTTTTATCTTAAAATTTATGTCAGAAAAAAAATAAAATGTCCTTGTCAATTTCACTGTAATGGGCTCTCATAAGATCTTTAACATTGACTACTTTTAAGTCTTTTGACATTTACAGTTATTGGTTTACTCTAATGCTTTTGCAAAAGTGCTTCTCTTCAAAGAGATTCATAAAAGTGACTGACAAGTACAGATTTCTGATAACTTTAATGTCATATCTTGAACTGGTCATACCATGAGAACTTTTTGAACTCTAGCAGAGAAACTGATAGAGTCATAAAACTTAACAAGAGTAAACTACATGGAACACTAGGTGGCTCAATTGGTTGAGCATCAGACTATTCATTTTGGCTTGGTTCATGATCCCAGGGTCGTGGGATCAAGCCCTGCATTGGCTCAGCATGGAGCCTGCATGGAATTCTTTCTTTCTCTCTACTCCTCTCCCTGTGTCCCTCTCCCTTGCTTGTATACATTCTCGCTCTCTCCCATTCTCTCTCTCAAATAATTTTTAAAAAGAATTAACTACATGGTATTGAAATAACTGATGAAGATGATAATAACTTTCTGCACAGTTGAAAGTTCACATATCACTTTTGCCTCCTTTCAAAACTCAACAACTGTGCTTTACATTGTGATTTAAAAGTATAGAAGTTACCAAATGACTAGAGGTGACGGGAAGGTGGAGCAAAGATGCAGGGAAGGCTGGAACAGTAGAGTTCTGGTCTGTTCCTGGCACTCCTCACTCCAGTACCTATGTGAAGCTCATATCATTGAGGTCTTGAACTGAGAGGCACCAAGAAACCAGTTCTGCGAAGGGATTCTTGCCAAAGTGATGGGTCCAGTCACTGGTCAGAGTTGGCCAAGGACCACAGAATAGGAGCTCTTGGGTATGGAATCTGGGAGAACACTAGGGGCAGGGTGGCACCAAGCAGAAGCAGTTTGGGCCTCAGAGCAGACAGCAGGAGGGGCGCTGTCCACGGTGCTGAAAGTTCTCTGAGCCAGGTAACTAAATAGCACCAGAGAACTGGAGGCTCACTGCTTGCCAGAATTTCCTGCAAGTAGAAACTGTACTAGAACCAGATAAGAGGGGTCAGGTGGAGCAAGTGACCTAGAGAGATGGTTGGAGGTACTCTGTCTTCTCCTAGACTCTGCTGGGAAAGAGGGTTCCCATATTCCTGGGTAGAAAAGCAAGGAGTGGGTGTCACTCCAGGATCTAGCTATGCTAATTTTGGGTAGAGATGAGGAGACATGTAGTGCCTCTTTCTACTAATGTCCTGTATGTAAAAAAAAAAAAAAAAAATCCATGTGTAAGTGGACCCATGCAGTTCAAACCCCTGTTGTCAAAGGTCAACTGTATTTCTCTTTTTCTATCTGATCCCTCTAGTATCCGGAAATTCTTGAGTATTCCTACTTTACATGACAATATAGATATTTGTTTAAGTTCAGTGAAAATCTGTTCTTATTACAGGACAAAATTGGGCAACTGCTTAGTTTGGCTTCTTCAACTAATAAAGCTTTTAAAAATGGAATCTATGTCATTTCCAATATTAAGAAAACAATGAGGACTCTATAAAGGCAATAAATCCCCTTTAGATATCACCAAAGCTTTAACTGGAATATCATATTTGAGAGTATACATAAAACCACTATTCTTGTTGCACTTATGCCAATAACCAGACCCAGTTTAATAAGACTAGACATGCTTTGCAAACAAATTAGTCTTTCTATGATTGTTTTTGGTAGAAATTGGGGTAACTGTAGAGATGAAAAATATTCTCAGCAGAAACTACAACACATCCTAATGGATAACAGATTCTAAACCTGTTCATTGTCTTTGAGGCATTGTTATTTATTTGTAAAATGGAATGGATCCTAAAATATTCTATTTTTCTCCAGTATCTGTCTACAACTCTCCAAACTAATGATTCCAATTTTCTTCTACCCTTCTGATTTGGAATTACTAAGAACAAAAACTGCCCTTTTCTCAAAGCCCTGAAAACTGAGCTGGATAACTTGATATAAACATCACAGAAATCAACACAATGGCTCATCTACAGAAAACCGTTGTGTCTGCTTATTGATTGGACTACTCAGAACAGTCACTTGAACATCCAATAGCATCACCAGAGACAAATAAATTACACAAGATGCTTTGAATCCACATCCAGAAGCCTAATGTCTGGAAGTCTTTTCAGTTGGCTGCTCTGTGGACTCAGAACCTGGTGCACAGTCTGCCCCAAACATTAACTGTTTTCTTGTTTTCACTGAAATGTCTCTTGTTAAATACATGATTGCTCACATGGCATAGGTCTAACTTCATTACCTCCTGAAATGAGACATCACTGTTTAACTGAATTGACCTATTCTCAAGACTAAGGGATGGATTCAATGAGATAAAATAAGCTACCAACTCAACTTCTAGAAAATTCTTGGGGAAATTTCAAAGGAGGTAGATAATAGGTAGCAAATTGTGTTACCCCAAAGTATGCTTCTTGTTTTAAGAATTATTTCAAGCTGATAAAGGTGGTTTTAGGTAATAGAATTGCTTTAGATTACCTGTTGGCTAAACAAGGAGGAGTCTCTGCCATCGCAATTACTTCCTGCTGTACCTGGTTCAACACCTCTGGTATTGTAGACATTGAAATATAAGAAATTAACAAACAAGCCACTTAACTAAACAGGTTGATGTCTCTTCTGGTATATTCTTTGATTTATATGATATCAACTGGTTTGGTTCATGTGTACCCTGGTTAAGGAATATTCTTCAGTCTCTTGCTATTGTCCTCCTGATAGTCAGCATGGTAGTCTCCATGGTGTGCTGTATTCTCTCAAAGGTCTTAAATATGTGTCCACAACCTTCATCAGTACATCAGATGGTCTCACTGCACTTGGAGAAACAGAAAAAAATGAACAGATGAGTAGTAAAAACAAACAATTCTTCCAATGTCTCTGACATCATTACCTATAAGCTTCATGACAAGACAACTTAACCCTAATGGTAACTAAAAGTTGCACTAATACTAACTTGTTGGTCAGTCTCTCCAGTATGAGAAGATGACCCAAAGGGAGTAATTATTAAAGTATTAACACAAAGCCATTGGACTGAAGTAGCTCTGATACCTTGAAAGCCTACATAGGCACACCAATCACAAACAGCAAAATAGGCTTTTCCAAATAAGGCAACTACTTAAACTACAATCATTCAAATGATTTCTTTGATTTTCTTTCATATCTTCTCTATATAAACCTTGACAGTGGATCCTGTCAGTGTTCCTAACAACTGAGGTTTGGTGTTTCCTGATTCCAATTCATATATGCTCAAATCCTTAAAAATTATAAAGTGCTTCAGTTTATCTTTTAACACCAGGAAAGACAGTGGTGAGCTCCTCTCCCATCCCCAATGGACCCAGAGTGACAATGACCAGAGTCCCAGTGTCACCATAATGAATGGACCTTGAAGCTCTTTTTCTCTTCTCTACAGCAGCCCCTCTTTCTGCATCCATAATACACATGTGGGAGCTGCCTTGCAGTCTGTCTGCCCATTCTCCTTTCACAGGGCACATCTGCCTTAGGCTCCTACCCATTTTGCCCTCATCTCTCAAGACTTCTGGGAACTTCTAAGACCTTCTCTTTTTCATTGCAGCTGCTGCTTGCATCCTTCCTCCTTCTTATCCATCCTTCCCAAGGAAGCTGGTGGCTCTAACAAAAGCATAGATCTGATCCATCCCTCCTCTGTTAAAAGCTTTTCTTCTGTTGACTTCCAGTTGCCCTCAAGGTGAAGAACACACCTCCTAAATGGCCCAAGGACTCCTCACTGGCCTGTTCTCTTCCTTCTTCTACTCCTTTTTCTTCTTCCTCCTTACACTGGATCCTCTGGGATCACCTGAGGGCCTCACTGCTCAGGTATTTGCATAGACCAGTCCCTCTGCCTAGAGCTCCTTGGCTTTCATATGCCACTGGCCAATAAGGCAGGCACATGGTAACACTCACTCATTTTCATCCTAGTCAGTCTAATGAATGGCCAAATTAATAAGGAATCTAATGAATAAGCTGAAAGCAAACCACTCGAGAACGTCCTACAGGTGACAAATTCCTTTTGTAATCAAGGACAATCACAGGTATTCTCAGAAACCTACCCATGGGCTTTGGAATAAGACACTTCAATAACATTTACCTATAGTTGTGAGGAAAATGCAGTGATGAAGCTGTTTTCCTACCTTACTCTTGCCCCCACTCTGGGACCACACATTGCCTCCCCCATCCAATCTGTCTGGATTCCTGTGACCTCTAGTTTCAAATCAGATGCAGAATTTGGCCACTCATCATTACCACCCCTACCCTATTAATATATGCCACTATCATGCCACCTGTGAACCTCTGTGCCAGCCCCTCACTGGTCTCTGCCTTTGTGGTCAACTGTGATCTGCTTAGAACTAGTTCCAACCACACACCTCCTCTGCTTAAAAACACTGCCCCCCACCCCAAGCCTCCTCACAATCCTGTCTGTCAGCCCTGCCTTTCCTGACCACCACTTTAGAATGGTAGCTTTTCATCCCCCTACCTTACATTCTCCTTGGGAAGGAGGAGAGGACACTACCCCCTATTATCTAATGTTTTGCAGCAAACTAGCTCAATTGACATTGAGAAAACACTGGACTCTCCAGACTCTGTTGCATCACCCCTAAAATAGGAAAATAGATCCTATTCCTCTAAGCAGGAGGAGACCAAAGTGGTCGTCATGTTGCCTGGCACACAGTAAGTGCTCAATTGATATTTTTTCACACGTCCTACCTATGCAAAGAGTCCTTCTTATCTATCGCAGGGTTGAACTGTGCCCACATTGGACCTAATGGCAGAAATACGCACTGGTGGGGGCACTGTGACAGCATGGCACCTGAGGGGGCCCTTTGGACTCATGACCATTCTCTGCAAAGACTGACCCAGAGAGGCATTCATTCCTTTACAATGCTCATCTGTCCCCAACCCCAATGCCCAAGAGAGAAATCACCATCCCTCTGGGCTGTGCCAAGTATCAATGCACCATGACATGCTCGGGACAACTCAGAAGTCTCCACGGGACAGTGAAGAGGGACTTATTCAGTGGGCATGGTGGCTTCTAGCTCTGCTGACTTTCCTTAAATGCTAGTGGGCTGGGTACACAACTCCCCAGCCATCAGCCTCCACAGAGAATAGTATCAAAGAATCAGAGACTGTACATCCTGGGATGCTGCCATCAGGATGCACATGAAGCCAGAGTTTTGTCAGCCCCACCAGCCTCAGTGCTACTTCATCAAACTTTAGATCTCACCCTCTTTCCAGGAGATTGCAAATGCAAATACCTCCATACTCTACATGCCAGGGTGCTCCCCACCCCGCGACCTCACGGTGACTATGAGGATGACAAAAGTACAATAAATGGGCTCTGGAAACCAAAAAGTGCCTTAACACTATATTGACAGTCATACTACTGTTACCACTGAATCAGTAAAGTTTATTCTCAACCCACCAGAGGAGTTGAAAATAGAACCAAGACAACCTCTCCAATCTCTCCAAGCATGGGGATCCTCCCCCTTTCCATTGAAGACCATAAGAGGCACACCCCAGTTTCCTAAGACAACCTGCACCAAACTGTTCTGAAAATGCACACAAACTGTAACATGGTCTCTAAGTGGTTGAAGAAAAAGCAAAACACTTAGCAGTAGGAGAGCAAAGAACTTTCTGA
Organism: Hyaena hyaena; assembly: GCF_003009895.1. NCBI lineage: Eukaryota > Metazoa > Chordata > Mammalia > Carnivora > Hyaenidae > Hyaena > Hyaena hyaena. The sequence continues at coordinate 2,790,258 of NW_024080710.1, read as the reverse complement.
TCAGTGACACTGTGAGAATGCCTAACAAAAGCAACATGGCAATATCTGTGGCCTTGTAAAAATAGAAATCATTTGGATAAAAAACAAAACAAACAACAACCAAAACCCATAGAGGGATGCTAACAACTGCTGAGAAGGAGCTCCTTGCAATCACTCGTCTCTCCAGCTATTTAAGGGGCATTCAGGCCACAGATCTGGCTATGCTGGTGGGGAGACTGAGAGCCATCCAGAAACTCTATGGTGTCTCTTTTTCCTCTCCAAAAATTCTTGGGGCATTTCTTTGGCCTCAGGAACAAGGGGATTGCAGGGGCCTTATCTTGGATCTGATTAAGGCTATTCCCACTTCCCCTTTCTCAAAAGCTGGACTCTACTTGAACCCCTTCACCAGCAGTAACCCTGAGGTCAGAGGTGCCCTGAAGAACACCCACGGTGGGAGGGCTGTTCATGTGTCGAGGATCAAGTAGAGATCAAAGGCACCTTTGCAGGTTTTCAGCTTTTCTGTCTTGCTCCTGTAGTGCTTGGTGCCCTGGTAGAAGGGTCTCCAGGCTGGGATGCGGTACAGGAAGCTCCCTGTGCTCAGCAATGGAAGTGGCAGCAGCAGGAGCAGGGAGAGTGCAGGGCCTGGCATCCAGAGGTTGCTGCTCCTCATTTTCTTAGCTGTCCCTGATGCCTCACTCTCTCCTGGGGCAGGAGTGTGATCAGTGCAGGCCATGCCCAGCCACCACAGGCCTCTTCTTCATCCACTGTCTCTCCTTCAACCCTGTGTCCTGGGGCCTTTTTCCCTCCAGCCCTTTCCCCAAGGTGCTCTTAGAACCTCTACCTGGCACCTGCCCTTTGGGCAGGAGAGGCAAGCATCTGGCTCTGGGGCAATGGCTCCACTACCTGAGTGGCCCTTCCCTGCCCCACAGAGGCAGAATTCCCTGTGATGTCCGTTATGATGGACAGGAGGGTTGACATGTTGACTTTGTGACCTACAGCTGTGCTCAGTGTTCTATCTGTTGACAACCCCAGGCAGGAGTCATGGGCTCTTTGGACGGGGGGTAAAATGTGGCTTCCATTTGTCTCTTATCTTAAACTCTCTCAGGTAGCCATTAAAGTCTCCAAGACTCTGGCTTTTTGTAACTCAAAGAAGGTAGCTGCGGTGGTTTAGATGAGGACATCCCTGTGCATGTCCAGGAAGTTGAGAAACTGGGAGACTAGAGTACAGTAATGAATGGTCATGGTGTGAACACTGAAGTCACCCATGGACATGGAAGGATCTAGAAGGTCTAGGTTTGTGCAAACATTCCAAAGTTCTTTGTGAATAAGGGACATTCTGGCTATCTCTTGCTGTGTAACAAACCACCCAAATGTAGTGACATACAAGAGAACCATTTAATATGCACACAGGTTCTATGGATCAGAAATGCAGAGAAGGCTGAATGGGGATGGCTTGCCTGTGCCCCATGGTAAAACATGGGCACCAACAACTCATAAGTCAAAAGCGATTGCAAAACGTCAGTACGCAATGTAAAAAGTATTTAGAAATTCCTTCACTGATTTATTTTGTTTTATTCATTTTTTTTGCATGTACAAAACAAGTGTGATATACACTAAAAATCCTTCTATGTTTAAAGTAGAGTTTTCAATATGTATTATAAAAAATTTAAATGATAAAAAGCTTTGTGTTGGCAGTTTTGTTTTGTTTTCTTTTTTGGAGTGGTATTTAAAACCATGGAATATCTTGGGGCACCTGGGTGGCTTAGTTGGTTAAACGGCCGACTTTCACTTAGGTCATGATCTCGCGGTTCGTGGGTTCGAGCCCCGTGTCGGGCTCTGTGCTTACTGCCAGCTCAGAGCCTGGAGCCTGTTTCAGCCTGTGACTCCCTCTCTCTCTGACTCTCCCCTGCTCATGCTGTCTCTCTGTCTCTCTCCTAGAAATAAATAAAAAATGAATAAATAAAACCATGGAATATCTTAAATGATACTTTGGAATTGATAGAATTGGTATGCATGTCATTAGCATATTAGCTATTCCTTGTTTGATGCTTGGTATTGTCACATTTTTGCATACTTTTCTATTGATTAGACATCTCATGGTGGTCTTAATTTGCATTTCCATAATATCTGATGGTTTTCTGTTCAAGAGATTTTGGGCCATTCATTTTTCTTTGTTTGTGAAGTGCTTGTTTCTACCTATATCCATTCTCTGATTCAGGTGTTCATGCTTTTCATATTGATTTTTTGGCATTCCTTATACAGGTTGGATACTAATCCTTTAACAACTGTTGCAAATATTTTCTTTTAGCATGTGGCTTATTTTTCACTTTTAAGATTTGTAGGATTTTGTATCAGACTTAAGTAATTCTTTCCTGTTAAGGTGAGGCACAATTTATCTAAAAGTTTTAAAGATTTTATTTCACACTGAAGCCTTTGATAAAACTGCAATTAATTAATAAGTGCAATTTGTGCTAGGGATCTTACTCCATGTTTTCCCATATATAAGTCTCATCACCATTCTTTTGTATTTGTTGACTATTCTATCTTTTTCTCAGTGATTTGCACGTCACCTCTGATGCATTTCAAATCCCATATAGGTGTGGACGTGGTTCTGTCATCTCTGTTCTATTCCTTTTATCCATCTGTTGGTTAGTATTTATAGTGTCAATACTACAGTATCTTAGTATAGTATGGATGATTATGTTATTTTTCCTTTCTGTCCCTTATTCCTGTAAGGAAGGATGGTGCTTACCTGCCACATTCATAGCAGGCTTAGACTTGATTTCAACAATGAAATGTTAACATAAGTACATGTGTCACTTCTGGACAGAATCCTTAAGAATGTAGGTATGATTCAGGCGAGCAACTGTGTTGCGCAATGCCCTCTTGGAAACCTGAGGTGGATATGTATATTTGGCAGAGTATGGAATATGAGTGGAAAATAAATTTTGTGTTTTTAAGCTAATCAGATGTAGGGGGCTGTTACCAAAAGATAACCCAGCTGAATCTGATACACACGGGGCATTGGTTATCTAATCTAACACAGAGAGTGCTACAGCAAGCCTTTGCAGGGCAAGGTAAATTATCCACCTTACTTTTCTTATGGCCACTTGTTCTTTCATGTAAATTTTAGAATCAGTTTACCAATTCTTCACTCCCTTCAAACACTCTTAATATTTTATTACAATAACATTAAATATATAGATACATTTGAAAGGATTCGAATCTGCTATCTAGCCTCCCCTAACGGTGAACATGGCAATGTCTCCATTTATTTCGTCGTTTTCAATGCCTTTCATATAAACTTTCCTATAAAGATCTTAAACTGGTTTGCCAAGTGCCTTTCCTACACTGTGTATATACATATACATTTGTACTTTATATATATATATATATACACACACATACACACATTCAAATAGATGTATATATACATATATATGTACTTTATACATACATACATATATACAAATATATTTATATAAATATACATATACAATTGCTATTATAAGTAACATTTTTACAAATAAAGTTTTTAAACTGTTTATTGGTGGTGTGTTGTGGACAAATGTATGAATTTATTGACTATTCAGCAATCAAAAAGAATAAAATCTTGCCATTTGCAACTATGTGGATGGAACTAGAAGGTATCATGCTAAGCGAAATTAGTCAGTCAGAGAAAGACAAATATCATATGACTTGACTCACATGAGGACTTTAAGATAGACAGCAGATGAACATAGGGAAGAGAAGCAAAAATAATATAAAAACAGAAAGGGGGAGAAACACAAGAGACTCTTGAATATGGAGAACAAACAGAGGGTTACTGGAGGGTTTGTGGGAAGGGGTATAGGCTAAATGGAAAAGGGGCATTAAGAAATCTACTCTTCGGACATCCAGATGGCCAACAGACACATGAAACGATGCTCAGCATCCCTCCTCATCAGGGAAATACAAATCAAAACCACACTGAGATACCACCTCACGCCAGTCAGAGTGGCTAAAATGAGCAAATCAGAGAACTCTAGATGCTGGCGAGGATGTGGAGAAACGGGCACCCTCCTGCACTGTTGGTGGGAATGTAAACTGGTACAGCCCCTCTGGAAAACAGTGTGGAGCTTCCTCAGGAAACTAACAATAGAACTCCCTTATGACCCAGCAATAGCACTGCTAGGAATTTACCCAAGGGATACAGAAATGCTGAGGCATAGGAGCACATGTACCCCAATGTTCATAGCAGCACTCTCCACAATAGCTAAAACATGGAAAGAGCCTAAGTGTCCATCAACAGATGAATGGATCAAGAAGATGTGGTTTATCTATACCATGGAATACTACATGGCAATGAGAAACAATGAAATCTGGCCATGTGTAGCAACATGGATGGACCTTGAGGGTGTTATGCTGAGCGAAATAAGTCAGGCAGAGAAGGACAAATACCATATGTTTGCACGTATAGGAGGATTAGGAGGAACTTGACGGAGGACCAAGGGGGAGAAGAAGGGCGGAAATGGTGGGGGAAAGGGAGAGAGGCAAACCATGAGAGACTCTTGAATGCTGACAAAAACTGAGGACTGATGGATGTGGGGGGGAGGGGGGATGGGCATGAAGGAGGGCACTTTGGGGATGAGCACTGAGTGTTATGTAGAAACTAATTTGACAATAAACTATTTGTAAAAAAAAAAAAAAAAAAAGAAATCTACTCTTCAAATAATTGTTGCACCATGTGCTAACTAACTTGGATGTAAATTTTTAAAAATTAATTAAAACATTTATTGATTACTCACCTAACTTGCTAAATATATCTGTAGAGCTGTTTTGGTGTCTATAAAAAGCAAAAAGTATTGTGCTGGTTAGTTCTCTAATAACACATTGACTGGACGCTGTGATGGAGGCATTCTTGATTTTAAAAAGAATACTTCTAATACATCACCATTAAGAATGATATTTATGGGAGGCTTTTGGTGGACATAGATCAGGAGCAGTTTCCCTTCTCTTCTTGGCTTGCTACAAATCATGAACGAGTGTTGAATTTTATCTAAATTATCTTTCTGCATACTTTATGATGAATATCATTTTTCCCAGTAACTTATTCATATGACTAATAACATTAATGTGTATAAAATCAATTTTAATATTTTATAAACCCAACTTGGACATGATAATTTTTGTAAACACTGCTGGATTGAGTTTACTATTAGTTTAGAATTTTTTCTTACCTATGAACATGAGTGAGGCTGATCTGTAATTTCCTCTTTTTGTGCTGTCCCTTAACTGTTTTACATTAGGGAATAATAGCCTCAGAAAATGTGCTAGGGCTGTTTTTACCTTCTTTATTCTTGGAAGTACTTTCAACATGATCCCAACAATCTGCTCTGTGTATATTTGGTATAATACAATCTCTGCCTAGTGTTTTCTTTGTGAGAATTTTTTAAATTACTGATATCATTTATTTAACATTTACTGAACATTATGGACTGAGCTCTGCCCCCCAACCTCACTTCGGATTATGAAGCTCTATCTAACACATAATGTCACTGTATTCAAAGACAGGCCCTATAAGGAGATGATTCAAGTTAAACGAGGTCCAAAGAATGTGGCCCTCATTCTATAGGAACTTTTTTGTGGTACTTTGTTATAGCAGTCTGAGCAGACTAACACCCTGGATTATTTTGTGCTTGTATTTCTTTTATCAGTCATTTAGGTACCATATTTCTGTAGGAATTTGGATATTTATTTCCATAGATGGGCATGAAGTTGTTCAAAATATGTTTGAGTTTTATATTTCAGCTCGATTTGTGGTTATAGCTTTTTAATTTCTAATATGACTTCAGTCTTTTCTTATTCTCTGCATTCACATCACGGAACATATTGCCCCAAGGGGGTGAAAATTAGTCTCACAGTTTTTAATTATAAAGCACAGTACATAAAAAGGTATACAGTAAATCCTTGGTACTAAAATTTCATGGGCATCTATAAGGAAAAAAAGTCTTCAAAAAAGCTCCTGGGGGAGGGTTATAATTTAAAAAATATATTGGGAAGCACTGCCTGTTTTGCAATCAATTTCATTAGGGTATTATCTATATTAACAAACTTTTCAAATAACCTTTGGCTTTGTTTTATTATTTTACATTTTTTGTATTTATTTTTTCCTCTAATATATTATCCCTTTCATTATCTTTGGGTTGAATTTTACTATTCTTTTTCAACTATTTTAGGCCAATTATTAACTCCTTTATTTTCACCATTCCCCCCACCCCCCCATAACATAACCATTTGGGGCGCAAATTTTCCTCTAAGCTTCCCCTTCACTAAGGCTATATAGATGCTCACATTAGGGATTTCCATATTCACAAAAATAAAAGTTTTGCCTTGCAGACCATCCCCCAAAGTTTTAATGTATATTCTGAATCAGCTCTCAGATTCAGCATCATTTCATTCTTTTACAATCTTATTTGTGTAATAGATGCTCCACAACCTGGGGGTAAAGCACAGAGCCTGTCACCTTATGTCCCTGCACCCTCTGCCTCCCCAAGGGCATCCAGAATATTTACAGAGTGACTGAAGGAAGGAAGGAGCAGGGACTCAGGGCTGGTTTCCTTTTCAGTCCCTCAATGTCCCTTGCTTGGTCTCATCTGCTCTGCACTCCCGTCTCTGTGCTCATGCAACGTGACCCGCACATCTGCCTGCCACTGCAACAATTCTGGTTACCTGAGACTCTTCTCCCACCTCTTCTCACCTGTCACCACGAGGCCATTCAAGCCCTGTCATGACTGTCGCGCCCACTCAGAAGTCATTCCCTCCCGCTCCCCCCCTCCCCACCCCCCAAGCCCTTCTCTGGGGCCGAGTCCGTCCCACCCTCCGTGGGCAGTTCGGTTCCCTGCCACCTTTGCTTCCTGCGAGGTCTCAGAACTCACCATGCTCTGGCGCGGTGCTGCCATCTCCCAGCTGAGGAGGCGGCGAGGCGGAGTGACAGCTCCAATGAAGTTTGCGAGATTCTCGGGGAGCGCTGCGAAGATGCCCTTTGCCCGGCTGCTCAGCGGGCAGGGGAACGACTGCCCGGACGCCAGGAGTACCCGCCGCGGCGGGGCGCAGACCGCGCGCTCTGACGTCCCGGCCGTAGCCTGCGGCCCACCGACCCCAGCGAGAAGCCGCGGCGTCCGGGGCGAGTGGGCCGTGGCAGGGGCAGCTCCGTCGTGGCCCAGGCACCGCCTCCAAAGGCACGGGGGATTTGGGCGCGGCGGGGCCACCGGTGCCAGGACGTCCCCTCAGGCCCGCCGCCGCAGCCCAGGCGGAGCCACCTGGCGGCGGGCGGGGGGTCGCGGAACCGAGCGCACCGGGCATGCACTCCGCACCCCTCGCGGCTGGGAGCGTCGACTCGCAGGCCCCTCCCGCAAGGGGCTGTGGGGCTGGCGTGCCCGAGGCCCCGCCCCGGAGGCGGGAGCAGTCCGGGGAGGGGGCGGAGTCCGGCCGGCGCCCAGGGCTCGCGGGCCAAGTTCCCAGATGCGCGTGTGGCGCCGCGCGACCTAGAAGCGGCCGGGGCTGCCAGCGCGTCTCCAGCGCCCAGCGCCGCTGGAGAGCCGAGGTGAGACGCGGCGTCCTGCCCCTGGGACGGGTCGCGAGGGGACGTGGGGGGCGCGATTCATCCCATTTCTACGGCCTCTCCCTAAGGCAGAATGCTCCGTCCTGCCCTTGACTGCCCGGTTCTTCCCAGCCCTCGGGCGCCTGCTTACTTCGTCTCGCCCTCCCTTTTTTTCTCCCCGTGCCCCCCAGTCCCTGCCTTCTGCCTCTGTCTTTTGTCTCCTTGTTTCTTCCTGTTTTTCTCTGTCGTCTATCTCACTTTTTCCTGTCTGTCTCTTCACTACGTATTTCCCCCGTCCTACCCCTTCTTTTCTTCCTTCTCTCTTCTGGTGTTCCTTCCCTTTGCCCCCACCCTCCCCGCCCCAAGAGTTCTGCCTCTGATTTTTGTTCTCCTAGGTTGACTTTGGGGGCAGCAATTCTCTTCATTCATCCATCTCTCCATCCACCCATCCTCTCATCGTGTTGTTGCTCGGTTCTGTAAGCTAGGGCTTGTGCTGGGCACCAGGGTAATGGTGCGTCTGCCCCAGATCCTTTATCCCAGTAGATGATATCCAAAGATTTGGGTCCGTAACATAGTCGGTGTCTGTTTTTTTTTGGGGGGGGGAACCCATAAATGATCTAGTTGTAAATATCTGAGTTTTTTACGCTGAGCTGGAAGAAAATACTTGGCTTTACAGACAAGGGATTGATTGAATCCTTTCTTGACACTTGCCTTTAGGAATAGACACAGACAGCACACCAGGAAGCTAAAGCATGCAGAAACATTTAGGGGACACTGGGGCCCACACCATCCTTCTGGGGAAGTAGGGTAAGGCCAGGTTGGCGGGAAGGGAAGGGGTGGAAGTCAGAGCTCAGTTGTGGGAAGACAATAAGAGGATCAGGGATTTGTGTGTGAAAACGTTAGCTGAGAGTTAAAATATGAAATTAACTGCATATTTCTAAAATACATACTTGTCCATGCTGCTGCTGTGCAGAAATTAAATTACTGAATCAGATACTATGTTAAATCAGACAGGCATTTTATAGCAATTATGGTGGCATTTAAAATTAATGTTTTTGTGTACATTAGGTAGGACCACAGTTGAAAATATCTTAGTATCAAAAATTCTCCTAGACACATATTAAGTGAAGAAATCTAGAAAAGCAAATCTGATTCATTTGGGGAGAATAAAGTAGAGGTGTTGTATGTTAAAGCAATGTTTTGTTTCTTGTTAGCAATGTAATTTTGTCAGAGACATGATTTTATTATTTTATGAGATTTTTATAACATCTGTAGAGCTATATACGTGTTCAAACACACGTATACACATACTATATATATATATATATATATATGGTTGTAAAAAGAAAACTTTTTTTCTTTTTTCTTTTTAAAGCTAAAGTTTATTTTTAAAGCTATTAATTACCACCTAACACTTGAAGCTTTTTTAAAATAAATAATTTAGCCTTTGAAGTTTATGATTTTCAATGATAATTCAGTTTATATGGCTTTTCAGCTGCTATGGAAAAGGAAATTTGTCATTACATAAATCACACAAGAGGTAAACAAAAATGAAATATAGAAGAGGATTGCAGTGAGTTTATTGAAAGAATTTTTTCAATTCAGATCAAAGTATGTTTGACAAAGTCTTAAGTATATGCATGGAACTTTGATTCAGGAAACTGTTTTCTGCATTGAAGGGTCAGACTGTCTTTTAAGTCATTGTACCACTGACTTCTGATGCGTCAGGCTTCTGGAGGGGTGAGGTGAAAGGGATGCTTTGCAAATGATTTAAAAACATCATGCCTGCTTTGCTTAGCAGATTTCTTTTTCAGAAACCCAGGAAGTGACACTTTTCTTTAAAACAGAAAATCACAAAATAAAAAAAAAATGTTTTTCAAGCTTTTGTGTTGAGCTCCAATGCTTTTTTACATTTCTTTTCCTTCCTTCAGTAGGCTGTGTCTCTCTTTTCTAGTAGATAATGCTATCATTGGCATCAGGTAGAATCTGGCAGAGCATTCTGATGTACAGGCCATGGACTTTCCCTTGAAGGCTGCCACTGGAATTGGTCTACATGGCCAAGTTGTGTTAGGACTCCAGCCCACCTCATTATGGCCCTGGTGTCTGGCTGCATCCTGGGAATCCCACATTTGGTTTTGCTTGAACACAGTCAGCATTGCTGCTGAAGGGGTTTAGGCAGAGCTGGACATAGAGCTTGTGGGGACTGGCTGGGAAGCCCTTCTCTCTCCCAGCTCCAAGGGCACTTCTAGCCAGCCTCCAGGAAAGCCTGGATACCTCTCCAGTTTTTAATTTTCTCAGGGTTCCAGAGCTAGGAGGACGCATGTATATTTCCCTTCTCAGAAAACCCAGTACGTCATAATCCATATGTAGAAGAGATGGATAGAGAATTATCCTCTGGAACCTTCCTTAAGGGTCTGAGAAGCATCTCCAAAGTGTAGGGAAATCAAAGGATTATGGAGAGCAGATATTATCTGCTCCTGTTTTAGCTAAAAAGGAAGGCAGACACAGGAAGACACTAGCTGGTGATGTAAGCGGCATCACTCAATAAGATCCTGTTTCTGAGTGAGCTGCAGCTTGGAAGAGCTGGACACTGGCCAGCTGAAATGGGCTGGAGAGTACCTTCAGATATCTCAGGAAAATGAGGTTGCCCAATTGTTTGCTAAAACCTCTTTCTTACGTGAATTTGCTAAAACTTCTTTCTTACATGAATGAAAGGGAAAGGAGGAAAATGCCCAGGCATTTGGTCACTCATTAAACACTACTGTGCCCTGGTTCCTGGGAGCACATGAATAGAGGGAAGGCAGCCATGAGGTTGACTCTGACCCTTTGCACTAGTGTGATAATAATTGATAAATTGATGCTATCTAAAATTTATTGAACCAGGCTCTTTAACACTTCAGATATATTAACCCAACTAATCTTTACAGCCACCCAATGAAGGAGACCCCAAGATGATCCTTTTTAGAAAGAGTCGTTTTATAGATGAGAAAATAGGCAGAGAGAGGATCAGCCCCTTGCCTTTGGTCACAGGATTGGTAAGAGCAGAGTGGGTTTGATCCAGACATCTGACATGAGAGGCTATGCACTTAACCTCTATGTAATGTAAGGCTTGATGATTACATGGGAAGGGTCACTTATAGCACGAACAGAAAAGTATTATGGAAGAATGTGGCCAGTGTTTCCCAGGTCACAGAATGATTGAAGTCTGCACTCAGTGCCCTGGAAATGGGTAATAAACATAGGCACATGTGCTTGTAACACTGTAGGGTGGATGAGGCTTCATCTCCAAGTGGGTAGCCCTTCCTGTGTTGGTCAGTGGAATCCTCACTAGTGGCCCAGGAAGATTGAAAGCCTGAGGGAAAAGTATCCTCTAAGAGAGGGAAGACTCGATGTGGTCACACGATATCAATGTAGGAAACTCAGATTCAGAAGGTTGCAAAGATCATTATTTCATAATCCCACAATCTGAGGGCTCAGATGGGTTGGAAACTATAGGACTGAAATCAGGTCCTCTCAATAGGAAGACATAGGGTGGCACTGAAAGATGTCTGTGTGACCCAGAAGACTATCTTGCTGAGCTCAAACTGAAGAGATCCAAGGAAGACAAAGAGAACCTTCTCAGGACACACATAACAGAGTGAAGGGGACAAGTAAATAGTGTCTGGGTCGAGAGCCCAGAATGAACTGAGGCTATTGAGGACAGTGGAGGGACAGTAAAGGGCCCCTTAAGACTGTATGGAGCAAGAACAACAAGAGGTGCATACATCCACTGGAATGTCTGTCTGAGAACCACCCTCTAGTTGCAAAGGGCATGGGTAGGCTCACGTAGGAAGAAGGGGTGAGGCAGCATCAAGCTGCTGTGCATGTGGTCTCCTGACCCAGAACTCACTGGCCAGGGCATGATGTGACCCCAGAGGTGACATCATGCATCTGCACAGGTCATCTGAGAGCTGGATCATAGGGGAGATGCATGGAGCCTGGAGCTGGATGAGCCCCAGAGTCTGATGTTGACCCTGGGAAAGGGCCTGTGAGTCCTTCTACAAGAAGAGATGAGCATCAGGAGCTGACACAGTCTCACTGGGGACAGGCCACGTCAGGCACACGTCACTTTTGGCTTTGAGAGGCTTCGATCTGGCAATGTCACAGACAGAATGGACCAGTTATAGGGAGCCCCATACAGAGTTTTGTAGGACATTGTTTGCACTTGCCTGAGTGACCTTACCTCAGGACTGCTGATGTATGAGAGAGAGGTGACCCTCTGGGAGCTTGGTCATGCCAAAGGTCCCCAGCCAGTTCAGTACCCTCGTCTTCTCCTTTTCTTCGCCTTCTCCTCCTCAATATTATTATTTTTGTTATTTAAAAAAATGTTAATGTTTATTTTTGAGGGAGAGAAAGAGAGAGAGAGAAAGATGCATGTGTGGAAGGGGCAGAGAGAGAGGGCCAAAGTGGGCTCGAGGCTCTGAGCTGTCAGCACAGAGTCCAACACAGGGCTTGAACCTATGAACTGTGAGATCATGACCTAAGCTAAAGTCAGATGCTTAACTGACTAAGCCACCCAGGCACCCCAATATTATTATTATTATCATGCCCTTTTATTTCTTCTCCTTCTGTTGTTCTCATTATTATGAGTAAGATTTGAATAATAAAATTGATGGAGCATGAAGATGGATGTATATTTAACATAGTGATTGGCAGACTCCAGGCCCACATTGGTCTGAAAGCTGGAAGGCAGTGTTGCATTAAGCAACGTGGCATTTGGCAGGTTGGAAATGAATGCACTTGGGTTGGATCATGGAGCTTCGCTTGTGTGGTTAACATGAAGATTCCACACAAAAAGGTATATGAAGCATTGAACATCTTTGTCACATATTCACTTTCATAGTCAATAAACAGTTAGTTCTATTCTTACATCACAAAGCATCCCTGGCAGCAAATATTTCATCCTGCAGTAAGATTCCCATATTCCAAATTTGAATGCTGAAACAGCGCTGTCACATCTGTGGCTCAGGGCACTCCAGACATTTCTAGCAACTGGGTCTACACGACCGTGGTTGGCAAAGCCGTGAAGACAGCCCAGTAGAGCTGTCTGCAAAGGGACGTAGGGCTGCAGCAGGACCAGGAGGACAGCAGGGTGGGCTCGTGCCCAGGCTTGGGAAAGACATTGTATGGTTCTAAAATACAATCGGGAAGGCTGTCTGAGGCAGAGGTGGGTATAGAAAGAGAGAAGGATTAGAGAGGGGATGTTGTGTGTGTATGAGTATTTCAGTGTGAGTGTATGTAAGTGTGTGATCATATGTGCGCATGTGTATATGTGAGTGTACATGTGTGTGTCTGTGAGTATATGTGTATTTGAGCGTGTGGCTATAGTGTTTGTGAGTGCATGTGAGGGTGTGAGTGTATCTGGGTGTGTGTGTGTGTCTTTGTGAGCTCACAGAAGCTCAGCAATAAGGCTTCAAGCAGACCAGCTCTTCTTTGAGGATGAGGGAGAATAGGCTTCATCTCAAATAGTCATACACTGGCAGATCTGGAAAGCACAGTGAGATAATTTAGCACCAACTCTAGTTTATAGATGGGATGTTGAGGTTGAGTGAGGTGGGAGGGTCAGTGCCGGGTTACTTGGTAGACCGGTGTGGTCGCCTCTGCCTCTTCAAGAAACATAGGCTAGCACTAAACTTTGATGCCAAAGGCACCCCATTTGAGAATGAATTTGGAGAGGGAGTTAGGAGTGTTTCTCCTGGAACACTGGAAGCATATAGTTTGGAGTTGGTGCTCATCACTTGGGGCATCATGAGGGCCACATGGCAGTTCAACCAAAGCATGCTTTGGGGACACACTCTTGGGTTTCATTCCCAGCAGTGCCTCATACTGCAGAGGACTTTAGGTGGGGTGTTCAGCTTTCCAGAACCCGTGTCCTCTTCCTCTGTGAAAGAGGGTGATGGTCCTCCAAGTGTAGTGAAGGTGGAAGGTGAGGGTGGAGGCACATGCAAAACACCTGTCCCAGACTCTTGCCACTGAGACAGAGAGAATGAGGGCAGGGTACCTGTGCTTCCATTTCCAGGTAGGCAGGGGCTGACTTGAGCCCAGTGATGTTTATGAATAACAAGCCTGTAGAAGTCCCCATGAGGAAGGGGCTTGGTTGCCCACTGATCACAGTCCTCTTGGGCCTGAGGATAACTGTTGTCTAACTATGAAAACTCAGAACACTCAGTGGAGTCTGGTTTAGCCAGGGCTGCTCACCAGCTGTGGTTGAGGGGCGTGAAGACGGGTGTCCTGGTTTTAAGAACTGGCTGGTGGAGTTGATTAGGGAAGGGCAGGAATGAAAGCCTCCCCATCAGAGCTGATGGCACTCTGACCTCTTCAGTGCAACCTCACATGTGGCCATGAGCGTCTTTTCTCTAAGCCTTGAGCACCTCCAGGATGAAGTGGAGGCTGGTCTACCTGAGTAGGCTCAGCAGGTTGGCTGGCACAAGCAGACAGCTGACAGGTGAGCAGGGGAGAGTAAATGGATTAATGTCCGAGGAGAACCAAGTGCGGGCACTTCTCTTGTGTGGATACAGAGTAGACCCATGCTTGCTCTGGGGGCAGGGCCGGGTGGACAGGTGGCTGCCCTCAGGAGTGGAGGTGGGGCCAGGCACAACCCCAAACTCACCCAGGCATGCCTGGGCATTTATTGTCCAGCTTCTACCCTCTGGCCACCTGTGCTACCGGAGCTACAGTCCCCATGTGCTTGTGTCCTGGTGCTTCTGATGTTTTGGGAGAAAAATTAGCATGCTGAGTAGCAAGAAGGCTCTAAACAAAAATGAAAATCTTTCACAAATCATGGTGTAAAGTACATTAGAGTTGTCAGCCAGGTCAGAACTTCCTGGTGGACACCTTGTGTGCTGTGTGAACACGGCAGCTGTGGCCTGAATGCTGACAGGTGTGAGGCAGTGCTGAGCCACGTCCCTGGGTGGCAGAGTCATGCGGTGTGGTCCTTCCTCCCTGATGGAGTCCTAGAGGTGAAAGCAGGTGGCACAGTGCCCTGAGTCAGGGTGAGCTGTCGCATCTAGAGTTGTCAGGGTTCTTTGGATGCAAACAACGAGGAATGAAGAGTTCATGTCTCACTGCTATTGCTTCCCCTCTGTGCAGAGTCCTGTGGTCCAAGTGTGGCTGGCCCAGCCAGCAGGGGAGCTCCCCAATCTCACGGCTCTTCCCTGGGTCAAGCCCTCCACTACGCCAAAGCTCTGAAGGCTGATAGCTGTTGGAGCGTCCACCTTCGTCAGCTGGCTCACACACTACTGGTCAACATGGCTGCTGGGAAGGGTACTCTGCAGAGTTCTTCAGCTGAAAACACATGGAGGCTTAGTGAGGCTGACCAGGGCTGGGGCTGCAAGCCAGCACTGCCGGAGAAAACAAACAACTTGGGCTCTGAGGCTGCCGTGGGTGGTGGTGGCCAGGAGACCTCTGCTGAGGTGGCGCTGTTGGCAACCCCAGGCAAACTCAGACCGGGAAAGCCAGTGGTCCAGAAGGTGTGCTGGGAACAGGGGCAGAGTGCCTTCACAGAGGTGCCTCGACTCAAGAAGAGGCTGGAGGGTGCTCAGGCCTTGGAGAGGGAACAAGATAACCCCACAGGCCAGCCTGGTCCCCAGAAGCTGACCCAGGACATCCCCAGGGACCCAGCTGGCAGCAAAACCTCTGCGTGGCCCATTGGAGCCCGAGGGGAGCAGAGAAGCGCCTTCAGCAAACCAGCCAGGTGTCCAGCAGGGAGACCTGGGCCAACCTCCGTCTTCCAGGCAAGTGGACCTGCAGATGCCCTTGGGGAGCTGTTGGGACTCATCAACACGGCAGACATCCCTTGTTGGGGTCAGCTTTCAAGTTCTAAGTTTCTGGTGGGTGATTTCTGGAACCTGCAAATGTTGCCACAAAATGCTCCTCTCTGCAGTGCTTTCCTGGGGGCCCCCACACTGTGGCTAAAGCATGCCACAGCCCAGATGTCCATACCATCATCGTCCTCTTCCACTGCCTCTTGGGCCCTGCTGCCTCCCACACTCACCTCCCTGGGCCTGTCCACCCAGAATTGGTGTGCAAAGTGCAACCTCTCCTTTCGCCTGACCTCCGACCTGGTCTTCCACATGCGGTCTCACCACAAAAAGGAACATGTGGGGCCTGACTTACATTCTAAGAAGTTGAGAGAAGAGGCCCTCACGTGTCCCATTTGCCATGAGTATTTCCGGGAGCGCCACCATCTGTCCAGGCACATGACTTCTCACAGTTAGCAGGTGGCCGTGGAAAAAACTATGGGTGCAGCTTCCAGCATTTGGCAGTGGGGCAGAGATGGCTCACTGGTGCTTCCTTTGAAAAGGCTTGTTATAGTTGTCTGCAGGGGTGTCTACATTGGAGTTCATAGATGAACTTGGTCAGCATTTGAAAAAGACAGCCCTTGGCTGTGATGTGTTTTGATGCAAATAAAGTCATGAGATAAAATGAAACGCCTTGCTAACCTAGGGTATCAGGACTGCTAGGCACAGAGTAGAGGCCCTGCTCCTGTCACCCTTCTGTTTGTTCCATGGGGAGGCGAGTTTGACACACAGCATGGGCTTTGAAGGCAGACAAACCTGGATGCTAACCTTTCACATATTAGCCCTGACCTTGGACACATTGCTTTAACCATTCGAGCCCCAGTTTGCTTCTCTGTAAATGAAGAGGGTGACACCTGTGTCTTAGGGATGTTGTCATGGTTACGTGGAAAGGTGTGTGGAAAATAGCCAGAACGGCACCTGTACAGCGTGATCCCTGAGTGGATGATATTTGTTATTGTCCAGATTAGTCAGCTGTTGTTACATAACAAAATCTCAGCGGCAAGCAACCCAAAGCATCTAATTCTCACTCGAGGGTCTATGGGTTGGCTGGGTTGGGTTGGGGTTGGCTGGGCTTGGCTCCAGGTCATAGATTATATTCAGGTTCATGTTCTTTTACTCCAGGACTAGTGGGCTTCCTAGATAATACTTCTCTTATAGCTATACCAAGAGCACAAGAAGGAAAATCAAATACACAAGCACACCTCAAGTCTGTTTGGGTCCTTTCTGCTAACAGCTTCTCAGCCAAAGAAAGTCAATGGCCAAGCCAAAGCAAGTGGGTGAAATGTGCACCCTGCCCACAGGGAAGCCATGATGAGGGAGAGGATGTAAGATCCTACTACAGGGGTGTGAAGAGTTTGGACCAGTCGTTCAGCTGACGCTTGGTCCATGGTTCTTCACATTCTGAATATGTGAAAGGGGGAACAAGGAACAACATACCCCCACCCACACACCCCTTATCTTTCAGCAAGCATTCGTGTGCAAAAGCTTAAGGCTTAAAACATGGTGAGACTTCAGAATGTTCTAGCTACCATTATCTACTGCATGTTGCGTTTCTCTCGGTCCCTGTTCTAGTCATCTGCATTTGCCCTTGCAAACCTCAGGTCATAAACTCTGATGTGACTTGGGCCAGTTTGTGTGAAGGCCATTAGCTGGGAGTTCTTTCCAGTTAGGGAGTTCTTTTGACTGGTTTCCACTTCACGTTCAGGATTTGTTCATTTGACCTGTAGGTTCCAACCCTCTGGTGGGGCTTCCAGCATTGGGCTCGGGCTGTGGTTGGGAAGGAGCTGGTGTGGGTGTCTTAGACAGTGGCCAGTGAACCATCCAAACACCCCCCCCTCCCCCAAGCTCTGTCTCTTCTCTCCCTCTCCATATACTCACAGGGTCCTGGTGGTAGCATGTCCCACCTGGCCCACCCTCCCTCTCACCCTCTCCCCACCTCCCACCCACTCACCCAGCCATCCTGCACCCATAGCCAGCCATTCAGTCACCCATTTATTGGCCTCCCTGGGTACCCCCACTGTACCAGGCTTGGTGCCAGGCTATGGAGGAGGCCCAGCGAATTCAGCCATTGGTCCTTGTTCAGGGTACACAATGCCTAGTGTGCAACATGATGGATGCCAAGCAAATGCCTATGTGGGGTGCCTGGCACATGGGAGCAGGTGCACATCAGACCTGTGGGAGGGAGTGCAGTGCCCCCGAGGCCTCCTAGGAGCAGGGACAAGAGCAGATCATCCAAGTCCAGCAGGTGCTGAAGGTGCAGATAGAGCACAGTAGCTGGGGAGAAGGGGGGCCAGAGCTACAGATACTCTAGGATGCCGCAAGGCCAGTGTGAGGAGGACTGAGTGGGGCCCTCTGAGATGGAGACGTAGGAAGTCCTCACAGGATGGGAGTTTGGCCCAGGGCACGGGAAGAATGACTCCAAGAGGCACTTTGAGAGGGCCCCTGGCTGCAGTGAGAAGGGTGAGCTGGAGGAGAGGAGATGACCCCCTGAGCCATTTCCTCTGCATCTGGAAGGAGTCAGCAATACTCCCTGCAGGTACCAACAGAGCATCTCCATTCTTGCCGGGAGGTTTGGAGGCCCCCCTTCCTAAGAGAGAAAAGGGGTGCTCTGCAGGGTGGTCCCTGTACCCACAGGAGAAGGCTGGAGCTGCAGGGAGCCTCCTTCCCCTGATGTCCATGTGATTCAGGAAAGGGCATCTCATGGAGTGTGAACCTGAGGCTGCACACTCTGCAGTGACTTACATCATTTAACCTGAGACAGGTGCAGGGGGTAGGTATTCAATTCCCATGTTACTGCCAAAGAAACAAGTCTGCAAGAGGTTAAGCTTCTTTCCTAGATTCATGAGAAGCAGCACAGTAGTAAGGCCCCAGGACCACTGGACCCTAAGCTCACATCCTCCCCAGCCTGCCATACATCTGCTCAGCATGTGGGTCACATGGCATCACGGATGGTTTAAAAAGTAGGATTTAGGACCAGGCATTGACCCCTTCTAAAATTTAAACTTGCAGCCTGAATACTCCCCCACATTTCCCATCACCCTTTTCTTGAGCACTTTTCCGTATCTTGGATACTACATGAGTTTACTGATTTGTTATTTACAGCATCTCTCCTGTTACTAGAACCTTAGTTCCACAAGGGATTTTTGCTGTTTTGTTCACTGCTGTATCCCCAGCAGGAAGGACACTGAAGGAACATAGTAAGTATTCAACAGACCTTTGTTGAATGAGTGAATGAGATGCCTAGATCCAATCTAGGGAAAAACCCTGGCCCCGCTGCTCA
The DNA here is from genome assembly GCF_003009895.1 of Hyaena hyaena. Classification (NCBI taxonomy): domain Eukaryota; kingdom Metazoa; phylum Chordata; class Mammalia; order Carnivora; family Hyaenidae; genus Hyaena; species Hyaena hyaena. Next base: position 2,771,579 of record NW_024080710.1, on the reverse strand, counting down.
TAGTATTTTGACATCTGTCCAATGGTGCACACAGCCATCCTCTTCTGGCTTATTGGATTGGTCCACATTTCTGTGAAATCACTTTGAAAGTCATAAATGCACTATACAAACTAGAAATTTAGAATGGAAAGGGACTCTAGACTTCTAGTCCATCCTTCCAGTTCAGAGTGGTGAGCACGGAGGCCCACTGGTGAGCTGACCTGCAAAGTGATGCAGGGCAAATGGTGGTGAGGTCAAGGCTAGGACCCCTGAAATGTCGGCTCAGGCATCTTCCCTGACCCGCCCACATGCCTCTAAGAACATTGGCTGTGGCCGCACACAGAATCACTACTAACGGCAACCACATCATTTTAAAGCAAGGGAGACATTTTTTTTTTTAAAGTTAATCAAATAAAAGTTATGAAGAAGCATAACAAAACATCTCCCAATTTAACTTTGTAAGATGGAATTCATTTTAATAAAAATGGATGGACACGCAAGGTGCTTTGCAGCCATTTAAATTGACAAACTCCAAGATGACTTATGGAGGTGAGGACTTCGCAGTTTATTAATGTGGCAGCTTCTACTTATCACCAGGCTGGGTTCCCAAAGTCCCCTTGGCAGTCCAATCCTGTCTCATCCCTTCTTCTCTCCTACCCTTCCAGATATACTGGAGAGCAGTCATTTTTAATCATGACTTCACCCAAGCTCCCTCTGCCACCTTCCGTACTAGTTAAGAGTTGGCAGGTGATGTTGCCACAAAACATCACATCAGCAGGTAAGAACTTTCCTCTAGAATTCTGGGATAAGAATTGCCACGTTTCTTAAATTCTCTGTATCTAATTTAATCTGCTCTGTACCCTGATCCTGTAGGTTCTGGTAGGATATGCAATCTGTCATTTTCAAATTCCTCCCCGTCTTTCAAGTTCACAGGCAGTTCCACAGTATGCCCCACCTAAGAAGCTAATCTCTCTTAGCATCATGCAGTCTCCCCATGCTCCACTGGTGTCTTTGCCTCTGTCCTTCAATGTGTTCAGTCCCCTCTCCTCCACCTCTTCTAGGATCATGGCCTTGATGGTTTTCTGCCAATATTGTCATCAGGCATGTCATGCAGAAACCATTGAGTCAATGACCAGAAAGTCTTGGCTAATTTCTTGGAATAGGTGAGGGAAAATACCTTATAGTGGCTGGGAAAATGGCAATATATATCTTTTTTTTCAAATGTTTATTTTTGAGAGAGGGACAGACAGAATGCAAGCAGGAGAGGGGCAGAGAGAGAGAGAGAATCCAAAGCAGGCTCCAACTTCCGAGCTGTCAGCGCAGCCTGACACAGGGCTCAAACCCATAAACCAAGAGATCACAACCTGAGCAGAAGTTGGACTTTTAACTGACTGAGCCACCCAGGTGCCCCTACAACATATATCTAAAAGTCTCCTAAGCAGCAGCCATTCAATTAAGGTATATAAGAGACCCCAACATGTGCTAATGAACTTTAACAAAAATCTGCCTCTCCCCCACCCCCACCCCCCCGGCTTTTATCTGGAAGAGAAGTAAAACCTTAACAAGGCTGGTAACATGGATTTCAAGTTCTGGCCCATTCCTGAGTCTTAGCCCTTAAAGACAGGGCATCCTACTCAAATGACAGTATAATTAGAGTGTACAATTAATAAACATGAGTGAAGTCCACTGAGCTTAGGGAAAGGGAGGGTAGAGGAAGGAGGTTGGACCTGACATCTAGAGCTCTTTTGTCCTAGGTGAGGGCTCTTCAGTGTCAGGTGGAATGCAGGCCTCAAGAGAGGTTGGAAATCAGGACTCTATGTGAAATTAGTGATTCAGTTTTTAAAAATTTGATGGCCAGAATAGCATGGATTTAAGGAAGCACATTAGTGGGGGCAGAGGGGAACAACCACCAGTGGAGATCCCTGACTCCATTGAGCATCCAGACTTGGAAGAGGCTGGGTGCTGAGCCACCCAGGTCCAATTCTTCTGGGCACAGTAAGAGAACCCCTCACATACAGGAGAAATTCATCAGTTGTTCCAAGGCAAATTTTGAATCCTCCCTTTCCATGGAAGGTTCTTGGCTCCCCCTGGAGGCTACAGACCTCCCCTGCAGACCTCTTCTCTTCAGAGAGGGTTTTACATACCCAGGTTAATTTCATAATTTTTTTTTTTTGAATAGAAGTCTTGAGAGAGGACTAAAAATCATATCGTAAGAGATGGATCCCATAGGAAAAAAATCCTTTATTTAAAAAATAAATTAGTCTCCAATGTGTTTTGATTTGTACCACTTCTTAGGAATTTTCAGACATTAATTTTGAGTGGGTGTTGGGGAGACAGTACATTCTGGAAGGAGGATTAGGGTTCCTTAAATTTAACATTTTCTTCCCTGGCCATCTTGTGTTTTCCTGGGGTAGGAGACAGGAAGCCAGTGGCCTCCAATACCCTTGCTATTTCTAAGCCGCTTGGATTAGCAGGCTATTTTCACTGCTGGCCTCTCTTACCAGCAAGGAAGCAAAGAGGTCCTTAGGCCAGGTGGCAGCTAATCCTATCGGACCCAGGAAAGCAAGACGGGCACCCTCCAGTGGGTACCTCCTAGGCAAGCTTCTTTGCCCACAAGTGTGCTTTGGGTTGCATCTTTTTTTTTTCTGAGTCATGTTCTCTCATTGCATTAAAGCTGTGTGGATAACCAAGGCCCTTGCTGACACGCAAACATGACCATTGGTCATGGGCTGGGTCAGCAGGTGCAGGGGCATAGGAAACAGGAGGGTGGCTGTGATACGAGAAGAGCTGGGGTGCTCCCCTCTGATGCTCCAGTGTGATCCCTGGCCCCTGCTGGACTGGGGTCTTTGGCCAAGGTTCCAGAAAGGATCCTGATGGTGAAGTAAAGGTCCAGCCTGTCTGTGGGCTGGGGTTACCATGGGAGATGAGAAAGACAACCTGGCCCAGTCCCTCACTTCAGGTCAGTGATGCCTTGTGTGTGTGTGGGGGGTGTCTTCAAGCAGGGGGAGACCTGTGGAAGTTACATGGCAGAACAGTGTCCCTGATGCAGGCTGGTCCACAGAAGTGGGGTAGGAGGCTGTGGTGAGGATTTAGGAAACAAACCAGGACCCTAAAACAAGGGAGAGGGAAATTAACTGTTAACTATCAATTCTGACAACTCATTTTGGGTCCTGGTGATTATATAAATACCAAGGTGGAGGTGGGGGAGCAGAAAGGAGGGAGTTGGGGTTAGCTCTCTGGTCTCTGCCCTAATTTTCAGGGGAGAGGTGTAGCTGTGTACAGGATGGGGTTCTGGGGGCAGGAGCAGATCTTGGCCAGGTAGGGTGAGAGAATTGGAGGTGATGAGCTCTCGCTGGGACATCAAGAACTCAAGGGGCCTGTAGTCCTTTGGAACAGAGGCTGCTGGGCAGCTATGGGTCTCCTGGTTCTGTCCCCAGAAGAGAAGCCTGGCACAATTTTGTTTTCCTTTTCCTTTTTCTTCAGCCTTCTGTCTCCAAGCAGGTCACAGTGTAAGAGAGCTGGCTCAGGAATGCCGACGCTTCCCCTTTGCTCTGCACAGGGCCCTTTAGTCTGCTTCTCCTACTTCAGACCCTCTCCCCAGGCTGGGCCCAGGGTCTCTTCATGGTATGGTGGGAACATCAGGGTCTTTGGAGCCAGACAGATGGGGGTTCAAAGCTCGCCTGCCCCTTGCCCAGATATCTTGAGAGGAGCCTGGGCTGCACCCAGTGTGGGATGGGCAGGCTGGGGGCTCGGGCTGGATAGTGGGTAGGAAAAAAGGAGCTGCTCAGCGGGACCTCAGCCAAGGTCAGCCGGGGTGGCCTATGGAGAAAGTTGCTGCCATCCCTGCTGAGTAGGGGCATGGCTATTCTGCCCTGCACAGAGGGCATCTGGCCCCTGCTACTGCCCAACTACCACTTGCCTAAATATTCAGCTTGTTTGGGGCTCCTGGGTGGCTCAGTCAGTTAAGCATCTGACTCTTTTTTTTTTTTAATTTTATTTATTTATTTTTTTAATTTTTTTTTAATGTTTTATTTATTTCTAGGAGAGAGAGAGAGAGAGAGAGAGAGAGACAGCGTGAGCATGGGAGGGTCAGAGAGAGAGTGTGTTTCATATTCTGAATCAGGCTCCAGGCTCTGAGCTGGCAGTCAGCACAGAGCCCGACGCAGGGCTCGAACCCACGAACCGCGAGATCATGACCCAAGTGAAAGTTGGACGCTTAACCGACTAAGCCACCCAGGCACCCCAAGCATCTGACTCTTAATATCACCTCAGGTCATGACCTCATGGTTTGTGTGATCGAGCCATGAGTCAGGCTCTGTGCTGATAGTGCAGAGCCTGCTTGGGATTCTCTCCCTCACCCCCATCCACTTTCCCACATGCCTCCCTGCTTGTGTGCATGCTCTCTCTCTCTCTCTCAAAATAATTAAATAAACATTTTAAGAAACCCATTCAGCTTGCTTAAACAGATTAAACATTCTTCATAGGAACTTCTGATTGCCCCAGAAAGAGCCCTGTGCCTGTACCCTGCTGCCGGGAAGCTGGAAAAGTGGCATGTCCAGCTCGGTAGTGGGGAAATGGTGACAGGTGACATTGGCTGGGCACTGGATTGACTCTTTTCATCTTCATAGCCTCAAGGGTGCTATTATGGATCTCATTGTACAGATGAGAAAATTGAGACCTGGAGAGGCAAAGTAACTTGCCCCCAAGTTCCATAGCTGGGAAGCAGCTGTCCTGGCCTATCCACCCAGACGGGCTCAAGCCAGAACCTGGGCTCCCCAATGCCTCACTGTTTCTTAGTGAGTCTGTTTCCCACTGGATCAGATGGGGAGAGATTCTCGGAACATTCAGGGGACGTGCCTATGCTGGGTGGCCTAAAGGAGGGCGAATGTCCACTGTGCGGCCAGTGTCGCCCCCTGTGAATTACTGAGCTTGACTGAGTGTCCACTGACTCCTGCAGAAATGGTAAAAATGGTTGTCCAGTGTCTGCTTTGGCAGCACACATGCTGAAATTGTACTGTACTGAGAAGATTAGCGTGGTCCCTGCACAGGGATGATATGCAAATTTGCGAGGTATTCCGTTAAAAAACCAGTTGTCTCTGCACTGTGAAGCTCAGAAGAGAGAAGTATGGGGGCGCCTGGGTGTCTTAGTCGGTTAAGCGTCCGACTTTCGCTTAGGTCATGATCTCGCGGTTCGTGGGTTCGAGCCCCGCGTTGGGCTCTGTTCTGACTGCCAACTCAGAGCCTAGAGCCTGGAGCCTGTTTCAGTCTGTGACTCCCTCTCTCTCTGACCCTCCCTTGCTCATGCTGTCTCTCTCTCTCTCTCTCCTAGAAATAAATAAAACATTAAAAAAAAAAGAGAGAGAGAGAAGTATGTATGTCCCCCACCCTAAGAGCTGCTCCACCCCTCCCCATGTCTAAGGCCCCTCGAGACCTTTGCCATCTGCAAACCCCACACCACCTACCCTGACACCTTACACAGAGGAAACAGTCCACAAGCGTCAGTGGGTAGAAATCAAAGAAATCGAAGTGATATACAAGGAAAACCCATGGGAAAAAAATTAGCAATCATTAATGATCACTAAGGTATGGTGAGAGACTGAAGATATAGTTTATCTTATTTTATTTATGGAAGAATGCTGTATTTGAAAATAGTGATACATGCTTATAATAAGGATTTAAGGAAAGAGAAGAGGTAAAATATTACCCCTGGTTCTACCACCTAGAGGAACCATTGTTTGATGTAGGTGATCATCAGATAGCTATGAGTGTGTCGGGGAGGGGGACAGGAAGGAGGAGGGAGGAGAAAGAGCCCCTAGAATATAAGCACACGGGGACCTCACACACCTGCCTGGATGTTAACGGGCCCAATGAAGAAAAAGGTAAAATCCCAGTATATGTGATACTGCTGGAATTCAGTCATGCCCTTCATCTTACTTGAATTAGCGGAAGGGAAAGGAACCAGAATGCCTTCTTTCAGAGCTTTCCTACTTCTACAGGGCTGGTTAAAGGTTTTCCAGGTGGCAAAACTCCTAGATAATGGTGACCTGGGGGTGTGCCCAGATTCCACAGCTCTCTGGAGACTGGGGAGGGCGCCAGTGTAGTGAGGTTGGCCGGGTGCCCTGGGGAAGTCGCCTGTGGCAGCTGTAGGCTAGACTCACCAGACAGCGAGGCCAGCTAGCAATAGTACTTCCTCCTCACTGAGTGAGGCATCCTGGAGCCCGGGGCTCTGAGAGCACTGATTGGCAGTGCTGGGGATGTCCTTGCTGTAACAGCTTCATCCCCACCATGACTTTGGGCAGGGTCCAGGAGGTCTCTCACTTTTGGGTCCCTGTTGATTCCAGAGGAGTAAGGCTGCCTGGCTCCCAGGGCCAGCCAGGGCCCTCCTTCCTCCAGGTCACCCCAGAGCTTCCCATCTCCTCCTGGGGCTTGCCTGGTTCCGGAGGTGGTCTTGGGGTCTGCACGCCTCTGGTCCTGTTAGGAGTGGGCTTGGTCAGCTGAGCCAGCGCAATGACACGCTGCCCTGGGCCAAGAAAGGCAGGCACCTGGGCCACCACCTAGGGCCACTCTAGCCTCAGACAGCAACGCTGCGTGTCCAAATGCTGTGCGGCAGTAGAGCTCACTTTGGGGTCTCTCGCGGAAGCTGGAGAGCATGGCCTTGGGAGGAACATGTGAAGGGAAGACACACTTGCTGTGTGGAATTGGATGGGGAGGATTCTAGATGGAACTGGACCTGTCTTCCAGTGTCTAAGGGCTACCACCTGGAGGAAAACAGACGCGCTGCCAGATACTCACGTGAGTTCCTGCACCAGGTGCTGTGCTAAGTGACAGGCAGTGGGAGACGAGGCTGAGCAGGATGACTGCCTCCCTGGAGGAGCATGCTGGGACAGAAACGATCCCAGGACAGGAGGGAGAGGTGCTTTAATGGGGAAGATGCGGATGCAGGGAGGACTGAATGGGGACAGTGTGCTGGGGCGGTGGGGGGTCCCTGACCTCTGGGCCTGCACTGTCCCACATGGGATCCTCTAGCTGCACGTGGCCACGAGCCCCAGACGTGTGCGTGAAGGGGAAGCACTGTATGTGCAGACGACCTACCAGATTTCAGAGGCTCCAGGCCAAAGCATCTCATTCATAATAATTTTTATATTGCTGAAATGATTCTACTGTGGATATAGTAGGTTAAATAAATTACACTAGTACAAAAATGTCACCTGTTTCTTTTTACTTTTTAAGAAGGCTGCTACTAGAAAATGTAAAGTGACGCATGTGCCGCTATTCTGCGGATCACATTATAACTCTATCGGATAGAGCTGCTCTGGGACCAGTGCTTGGCAGTTAAGAAGCATGGGTGGGAGGTACATTTGACTTCACCTCCCCAAAATAACTACTATGGGAGGAGGTTGCCTTGGAGCTGCCTGTCCCTAGGTGCTCAAACAGAGATGTTGGCAGTGGTGAAGAGACCACTGGATGAACTCCAAGGGTGTCTTCAGCTCTAAGCCTACCAGAGCTCAGCAGGTCCCTTTTCTGCCCCTCAAGGCCTCAGGCAGGACCACGTGTTGGAGTGCCCTGGGTGTGTGGCTTGGAGGTCCTGCCCCCCCTGGGGCTCCTCCTCGCCCTCAGCAGAGTGTGCTGGAGCATCTCCTTGGCTCTGTTGAGGGCTCCTTCAGCAGGGACAGCCACATGGGGCACCACGCCCACCCCTTCCCAGGAGCTGCCATCCACAGCCCCCACCGAGCGGGCCGTGGGGATGGTGATGTAAAGATGAGTGTCATCCACATGGTAAGTTTGTGGTGGCTGGCAGCCCCCGCTGGTCACTTCCCCGACTACCAGCGCCCGGCCCAGCTTCTTCATGATGTAGGTAAATTCCTCCGCGGCGCCGGCTGTCAGCGCGCTGGTCAGAATGGCCACGTTCTTCTTGGAGCCGTAGCGTTCCCCTGGGAGACAGAAGATGGAGAGCCCAGTCAGCACCGTGGGGCACCTGCCTTCTCTGTACTGTGTGGAGCCGCAAAGAGGAAGGCCTGGGATTTAGTTCTGTGGCCTTGTGTCCACATGCAAGTCACTCCTTTCTGAGCCCCAGTTCTGCATCTGTCAAATGGGGGTACGAACGTGTGCCTGTTCTCCAGTATGTAAGGGCTTGACAACTCCTTCACACACTTCCGGTACTTTTATCTTTGAGTGATGGGAGGAGCCTTGACTTTCCCGAGAAAAGGATGTGCTTCTTCTTCATGAATAATAAGAATGCCTAGCCTGCCAGAGGCTCTTTCCATTTTGGAATCCAGGAAGAGCCAAATACCCCTCTAGGATAACGATGTCCAATAGAAACACAATGTGAGCCAGAATGTGAGCCACAGATGTTACTGCAAGTTTTCTAGGAGCCACATTAAACAAGTAAAGAAAGAAACACAGATCACATGAATCTTAACCATGTTTTATTTAACTCAATGTATCTAAAAAAAGTTCATCTCAAGAATGTAATCAATAACATCGTGGAGATACTGTGCATCTTTATTTTTCCGTAAAAAGCTCTCAAAAATCTGGTGTGCATTTTACACTTTTCACATACCAGTTCATATGAACCACACTTTAATGCTCAGTGGCCACGTGTGGCATGTGGCTCCCATACTGGACATCCTTACAATTCTAAGACTCCGGGATCTTGCAGATTTGAGTCTGTTTGTAACTCTTGGTTTTGAGTGTCTATTTGAATTTACAGTTCACGTGGTTCTAAGAAATTTTATTTATATTTTGCAGTGTTTTTGAATGTATGTCTTGATAGCTCCCCTCGAATCCTTGTGTGATAAGGACGTGTACAAATGAACATCGTGGGGTGCTTTGCTGGTCATATGCACCCTCCCCCCCACCCCCCCCACCGCTGGTCTCCCAGCCTCTTGTCGGATGGGTGTGAGAGTTCCTTGGTTTGTTGTGCTGAGCAAGGGAGTCAGAGGGAGGCTGTTCCCCGCCATGGGGACCGTGAGAGCCCTGGCTCTACAGAGCATGGCACCTGCTGTGCTGGGCCCAACGGCAGAGGCGCCTTTAGAACCACAAACTTTGTTCAAGCAAGTGTGCTGAGCTTCTGCCGAGAGCTCAGGTGGGATGGGCACTAGAAACTCCGTGGGGTTTGGTGAAGGGCAGGCAGCCCTTCTAATTCTGCTGTGTCTTGCATGCTGATGGTTTTCGTGGCCAGGACGGGCATTTTAGTTTTAGACAAACCAGTGTTCAGAATTAGACACTTGACTTATTAACTGGGTGATGTTAGACAAGAGACCCAACCTATTTAAGACCCACTTTTTTTTCCCTCTAGAAAATAAGCATAATGGTAGCATTTTGTAGGGATTAAGAATCATATGTAAAAGTGCACAGCATGGGTCAAGGGCTTTATATTCCATTTACTATTACTTTTCCCCGAACCCAAGCTGTCTTTCCCTGATTTTCTAGAAGCTTCTAGAATGAGAACAGGAAAGGGAAAGCGAACCTGCGAGCCGGGTGTGGGTCCAGAGCTCACTGACGGAGTCGTTGGGCCGGCTGTAGATTTTGTCCAACAGAATTGGAGGACCTTCATCGAAGAAGTAGGAGCACAGGGCGGAGATGGAGGAGGTGGGGCCACCAATATTGAACCTAAGGGAAGCGAAGTGGGGGGTCATTGGGGCAGAGCTCACGGGGAGGCCCTCAGTTGCCCCCTGGGAGCCTGGGACCTTGCCCTGACCAGGACACTAATTCCAGGCAGCATCATTGTCCCATCCTCCTTCTGCAGAATTCCGTGTTGGCATTTCCCAGCGTACAAGTCTCTCGAGAAATTATAAAACACTGGGTGTCTTACCTGCCCCTTCTGATGACATATTAATACATTATGTGATACATATTGTGTACATTACATTAAAGGCTCTGACAAGTCCTGCAGTCATGAAATTGCTGATAAAATTTCCTCATTTACTGACTGCTCTCCTACATCCATGCTGACTGTGAGGACACTGCCTTCCTAGCTGCGTTCTCCATAAATTCATAAGACCCACTGGGCATTTCTGTTGAGGTCTCCTAATGGGGCACTTAGTGTAGCAGAGTGCTCAGAGCTGTGGAACCACATTGGGTGGGGAATGGAAGAGTGGCAGAGGGGACAGCCTGTGCCTGTCCTAAGATATTTGGCTCTGCCTTGTTACGTGAACTCTTTGGGGCCCTGTCGCCTCATCTGTGAATAAGAAGTGGAGGCTGGTGATATGTGAGGTGTCTCTTCTGGTTGATGGTCTAGGGTGGCCCAGCTGGGTTTAGGGTCTTTGACCTCAGTGTTTGAAACTCCAGAACTTTGGTTAGAAGGGTCTGGAAACACTCCTGTAGGCTGGGCCACTTCCTCCTTTAAATGTAACCACAGAGCCCTGGGGGAGGTTTTGTCTTCCCAGGGAGAACAAGCCTCTGAGATGTGGAGCCCTCTAGTGACAGCCAAGAGCCACAGCTGAGCTACAGGCCATGACTTGGCCAATTCTGGCAGCCTCTCTCCTGCAGCTGGGAAGTGGATGTTCTGCACCCTTGGGGGGGGTGGGCGGCAGGGAGCAGCCTGCCCCTCCCTGCATCCATGGAGGCCGGGGCCTGGTCAGTGGGGTTGGTGTTTTTCCACCCCCTCCAGGAGGGAGGTCTCTAGCTGACAGTGTCCCTCCACCAGTCATTTTGTGATGCAAAGAATTCTTTTTGCCTCAATAGTGGCTAATTTGCAAATTCTCTCGGGGACTCAGGCTTTGTAATTCTCATGACAAGGATGGTCACCAGCTGACTTTGTATTTTGTATGACATAAGAGGCATAGTGCAGGTGGTGGCCTCGCTGTCCCAAACACGACTGATAACCAGACTCACCTGGGATAATGCCTTTCAAATATACAGATGACTGGGCCTCACCTGGAGTTTTAGATTCAGTAGGGTCACATGAGGGCCCGAGAATCTGTTTTTTTTTAAAGCCTCCCTCCCCCATCCCCCCTACCCCCAAGTCCTATGGCCAGGCAAGCCTGGGAACCACAGGAGTAGCCGAGTGATTCTCAGCCTGGAATTAACATTGGAATCATCTGAGGAGCTTAAAAAGACCACCACTGCTGGGGTCCCCCCCAGCCAACTATGCCACAACCCCCAGGTTGGCTGGCCAGAGACCTCTGCCCCCCAGCCACTGACCTCATGTCGATGATCATGGCATCCGTGTGCACGATCTTCTTCCAGACGTGCTCCACCAGCAGTTCTGACACCTGGGTGAGCAGGTCACAGTCCCCAAACATGTCAAACCTCAAGTAGCCAAGGTTGTCCTCAAACACATTAGTATGAAAGGAAAACTTGATCAGGTCCTCAAAGACTTCAGGGGAAGGGATCTGAAAAAAATGGGTGGGGGTCCAGCTCAATGTCAGCAGAGGAGCAGATGTTACAGCTCAGGAAAGCGGGCACCACCGTTTCCTTTATACGTGAAAGATACTGAGGGACTGGGAGTTGCTGAAGGAGGTTTCCGATGGAGTGTCTAGGAGGTGATGTGGGTGGTGGGCCTAGGACGTGGGCCCAGATGTGGTTGGCAGACTCCTTACAGAGAACATTCATGTGCGCCCACCCTGCACCATGGGGTCCGGAGCTGCAAGGCCCTGCAAGTGGCGTGGTCTCTGCTCTGACTCCCCTGATCTCACCAGGCGCTTCCTGATATCTCTTGAGTTCTTCTTCCCTAGGGCAGGGAGGGAAGACATTAGCTAGCTACTGGACCCCTGAATCTTTAGAAGGGGGTTTGGCCCTGTGCTGAGCACATTGCAACCCTTACCATCACCGTGAGGGCTCCCTGTAGCATCCCTATCTTTTCAATGGGGACACTGAAGCACAGAGTCATTAAGTAACTTGCCCAAGGTCACACAGCCAGTAGGTGGTGGAGCCGGAAACTGAGTCCGTATGTGACTCCAAACCATGAATCCTGCCGGTGCTGGAAAGGAGTGGGTCCTCTATTTGGAATATGGTGGCCTTGTGAGTCTAGCACAGTGCAGGCACATCCCCCAACATGTTTTGTGCCTCCTCGTCTCTCTCTAAGACTGCTGGAAAGTACATGGGCTCTGTGGGCTGGAACGTTAACTGGGACACCCAGCCTCTAGGGTCTACTTTGCCCTTAGTCGTAAGCTCTTTAGCCATGGGTCACGTTCCTCTGCACCATTTCTTTTTTGTAAAACAGGGATGATGATTCTGCGCTAGATGCTTCCAGTGCATTTAGCCATTCTCTGATTCTGGCTACAACTGCTCCTCAGCTGACAGGGCCTTGCCCCTAGCACACCCCCATGTCTTTCCTCTGTCGATTTCAGGGCCTTCTCCAAGCTGCCTCAGAGTCTGAGAGAGTTCACGTCCCCATGGGGACCTTCAGCCAATGAAGGGTAGGAGCTGCTGGGCCCCGTCTGTAGACAGACAGCTCCAGGAGGCACTCACCACCCTTGTTAGGGTTCCATTGGCATTTTCAGAAGCAACAGCCTCCATAACGCCCCCACCGGTCAGCTTTTCCTCCTTTCCTGTCCCACTCTCCCTACCCCCTCACTCCTGCTTCAAAGACTTCCTCCCACCTGAACTGCCCGCATCCCAGACCTTGCTTTCAAGCAAGACTCCTCAACCTTGATTTCTCTTTTCAGTGTTTTCCCCAAATGCCATTGCTGGCTTCCAATATATTGACCACAATAGTCTCAGAATTTCCCATCCAGTTGGCCCTTGGATTAGACTGCATGCCAAGTGCAGCTCCTTCCGGATGCAGTGCTTTGCATTGTGGGAGGGGAGGAGAAGGCAGGTGGTGCCTGACCACTGTCATGTTCTAGGCTGTGCACTGTCAGCACTGCTGACCATGCCTCAGCCTGTGCCCAGGCCCCATGCTTTAGCTCTGAGGCAAATGCGAGGACAAGACCTCTGCCTGCTCCTCTCTCTCTGTCTGAAACCCCTGAGGCAGGCAGGTGGTGAGAACGAACACAAACCCCCCATTTCCAGAGGAGGAAACCGCAGTGACTTCTCATGACCTGACTTTTTCGCCAACACTGATGATGAGAAGTGCTGCAAACATTTGCCTTCTGCCCCGCCGAAAGTGAAACTCCTTCTATACCAGGGGTTTTCAGACTGAGTTTTCATGGGTTATCAGTGCTCTACAGAGGTGCTCAGGGGCATGACAAGGGGAAAGGAAGGGAAATACGTGACTAGTGAGAGCTTAAAGGCGAAAACAAGTCTGGAAGCCATTGCCTTGCACTGTGTACAGAGCCCAGATGTGCAGACGACTGGTCAGCTCATTGCTGGGACTGTGCTAGGCTCAGTCTCCCTTGTATCTCACCTGCATGGGCACAATACCAGGAATGCGGTCCTTGGCATCCTCGGGGATATGGGCTGTCTTCAGGTGTGGGTCTCCGGACAGCATCTGCAGATCAGCCCCCAGCATCTCAGCCAGGGCCCCTTCCGAGGTCACCCTGGAATAGCGGCTTTGCAGACGGCTCAGTTTGGCAGCCATCTTGGCCCCCAGTTCAGGGGAGGCATAGTTGTCGGCTACCAGCTTCCCAGTTGTCTGAAGCACAGTGGGCACCTTGGCACGCAGGGCCACGATGTCCCGGGCTGTGGAGAGGGCCTCACTCATGGGCACGGTGATGTCGGGCTCCACCCCAGCCAGGTCCCAGGCCTCGCCGGTGCTGGCGCTCAGGGCCATCTGCGTGGGCATGGAGGCATATAAGGGGCTGCTGCCCACCTGGTAGATGCCCACAGAGAGAGCCCCTCCAGCCGTGGGCTCCCCGATGACTGTGGCCCGTTGCAGGTCCTGCATGGTATGAGCAAAAGCCTCAGCTGCCGACCCACTGATGTGGCTCATCAGGATGTAGAGGTCCTTGTGGGGGCCATAGCGCTTGCCAGCCACCTGGGGCAGGGTCCACACTTCCATGACCCTCGAGGTCGCCCTATCAAAGACAGAGTAGAGGTGCTGGCGTGGCTCTGCCTCGAAGAAGTAGGAACAGAGCAGCGGCACAGCTGTGGAGTAGCTGCCGGGGTTATACCGCAGGTCGACAACCAGTGCGGCCGTGTCCACCAGTTTCTGCCACACCAGCTGTACCAGCTGTGGCCCGATGGCCTTTACCATCTCCAGCTCGGCCATGGCGTCGAAACGCAGGTAACCCAGCCGCCCAGGCAGCACCTCTGTCTTAAACAAGGCTTCGATGAGGTAGGAGACCTCCTCTGGGGAGGGGACGATGGGGGGTGGTGGGGGCACCTCCTCGGCCACCATCTCACCGGGGCTGTGGAACACCAGCAGACGGTGGTCGCCGGACATCTCCTGCAGGTCAGCTGTGAGCTGGGAGGCCAGTGACTCCAGGTCCACAGCTGTGCGGTAGGCCCCCTGGGCCAGCTTGGCTCGAAGCAGGGCACTGGTCTGCCCGACGACCTCTGGCCGTGCATAGTGAGCCTCCACCAGGTACCCCGTGCCCTCCACCAAGGCCTCCAGGCTGCGGTGGAATTCCAGCACCTCCTGGGCCCTGTCCAGGGCTTCCTCAGCCAGCACGATGGCATCGGGCACCACGCCGCCTCCCAGCCAGCACTCGCCGTGGTTGTCGATGAAGGTGAGCACGGGCACGGTGAGCACCAGGTCGCAATCCGGCGTCTCCAGCAGGGGTACCGTGCGGGTGTGCAGCAGGCTGCCCGCGGTGATCTCGCCCACCAGCGTGGCCCAGCCCAGCGACTGCATGAGGAAGGCCAGCTCCTCGGCTGCAGTGGCAGTGCGGTGGCTGGTGAGCAGGTACACTCCTCGCTGGGTGGGGTAGCCCTGACCCAGCAGCTCCATGCGGCTGAAGTGCTCCTGCGTGACGTTGGTGCGGCGGTCATAGGTGGTGAAGAGGCGCACGGAGCTGTTGTCGGGGCCCTGGAAGTAAGACAGTAGCAGGGGCACAGCAGAGGATGGCCCCCCGGGGTTCTGGCGTAGGTCCACGATGAGGTGCTCCGTGTCCTGCAGGGGCTCCCACACCTGGCGCACAATGTAGGGACTCAGCACCTCCAGCACGGAGGCGTCGGCAAAGCTGTCAAAGCGGAGGTAGCCCACGTTGCCTGGTAGCACCGACACCTGGAACATAGACAGCACCAGGGCCTGCCGGGCAGCCTCAGCCCCGGGCACCGTGGGGACTACCTCCGGAGGGTCGTCGTCGCCAATCTCGGGCTCAGAAGGGGTTTCCTTGGGCCTCACGGCCCGCACCAGGAGCCTGGGGTCCTCAGACACAGTCTGTAGGCCAGCGTTGAGTTTGGTGACCAGGTCCTCCTCAGAGACGACCGAGGAGAAGTCCATGTTGGCCAGGTGGTGCAGCAGGGTGGGCACACGGTCCACCAGGGTGTAGTAGTCCCGCAGTGCCTCCTGCAGGCGCCGGACAACTCCTGGCAGGGCCCGGCGCAGAGTGAGGATGGCCAGGGCTTTCTCTAGGGCCTGCTCGGCTGGTGTCCCCACACAGGGAAACACCCCACTGCCCTCCCATGTCTGGCTGCCCCCTCCCAGGGGTCCTAGGGACCTGGACACGGGCACGGTGAGGAAGAAGTCAGACTGGCCTATCCTCAGCTTCTGGAGGTCCAGGGCACCCCCTACAGTCCGCTCGCCCACCACGATGGCCCTGCGCATCTGCTTGAGGATGTAAGTGATGTCCTCAGCCACGCCCCCTGTGTGGCCGCTGGTGAGGACCACCACGTCCTTGTCAGCACTGTACCGTTCTCCCAGGACCTGGGGCAGGGTCCAGATCTCAGTGGTCGTATTGGAGGGGCGGTCGTAGATGGTATCCACATGCAGGACTGTGTTCCCTGGGTTCAGATAGGAGACGACGTACGGGATGCCGGAAATGTGGCCCCCGGTGCAGTGCCGGAGGTCCAGCACCAAGGCAGAGGTGCCCATGAGCTTCCTCCAGACGCTGGCCACCAGGAAGCCCCCCAGCTTGCTTACCACCTCCTGGCCTGGGATGTCGTCCACGCGCAGGTAGCCCACGTTGTCCTCCAGGACCTCGTGACGGATGCCCTTCTGCAGCCGGGCCAGCATTTCCTCCTGTGTGAGGTTGGTGAGTGCTGGGGCTTGCCGGGGAGCCTCGAGCGTACTGGGCTCATAAGAAATGACCAGGCGAGGGTCTTTCAAGGAGCTTTGCACCCCAGTCGTCAGCACATGGGCCAGAGTCTGCGGGTCTGAAATGGCTAGGATCTCACGACTCTTGGTGGCCTGCTCGATGGCTTCCTGCATCCCCATCAGGTTCTCTGGGAAGCAGTAGTTATCCAGGAGGACCTTGGCCATGTCTAGCACCAGGCTTGGCTGGAATAGATGCGTGGGGCCAGCCAGGCCACAGAGCAGCATGGGCAAGATCAGGGCCCATTGTCTCGTCATGGGGATCCAGAAGGAGAGCTAGATCCTGCACAAAACTCCCCTGACGGTGCGTAAGACCACGACAGTGCCCTGTGTGGCTGCCTTCCTCCCTTGTCCTTCTCAGCAGGTGGACAGAAGGTCTGGGGCTAAACTCCGGAGTTGGGGTGCGGCTTCCAGCTCCAGTAAGCCTTTAATCCTGTCTAATTCAAGCGCATCAGCCCTGGAGACCTGGGAGAAGGGGCCGAAGTGGTTTGACCCAGAAGGTATGTTGGATCTCATTGTGCTGTGCCACCTCTGTGTGTTGTAATCTGAATAACTACCATTTACTTGGAGTTCCATCCACATGCCAGGCACCATGCTTCATGCCTCACAAGGTGACAGTTTTCACCAGAGCCTTGCAAAATAGAGCCATCAATCTGCTGGAAATAGCATTTTCCCACTATACTGGGTGATCCATGTCTCTGGAATTAGGTAGAACTCATTGGGGGCCTGGCTCCGTGACTAACAGCTCTGTGGCCTTAGGGAAGTACCTTACTTATTGTGTAGATTAAGTGAGAACATATGTGTAAAGCATTTCAGGGTTTCGGGCAAGAAGGAAGCATTCCACTGCTGATAAGTTCTCTGTGGTAGATATTATCTCTGTTGTATACTGGGAGAAAGAGATCTCAGGAGCTAACTGAAGCCCATCATCTTAGGTTGGGGGTCAAGGGGACATTGAGAAGTCTGGGGAGCTGCACTTAGCTCAGTGCAGAGGCTGAGTTTGAGGCTGCCATCTACCTCAGGGCTTGAAGCTTATTTCTGTCTTGGGAATGAATGCATCCAGGGAATTGGGGTGGTCCCCCCAACAGCTTTCTAACAACAGTAGTACAACATCTGGACCTCAGTGGAGGATGTGGTGAGTGGGAGGGGCGTCCGCCTTCCAGACATCCTAGGTCAGATGAGGTTAGCTCTGGGACCTGACACGTGTCCATTCTCCTGGCTGAAGGAGACCCCTGCTGGTTGAGGGCTCGGCCCATGGCTCGCTTCTTGCGGGGAGAACCCAGCTGTAGGACTTAGGTCTCCGTGGTCCCAGACTCACAAGCATCCAGATCATTTCCTCACCTGCACGGAGCATACAAGTCCTGTCTCAGGTGAACAGCTGGACTCTTAGGCTCCCACCTCTTGCTCTTTTGCATGGAAGTGATATGGGTCCTGCTGAGGGCTGACTTGCCACAGATCTCCAAGCATATCTGCCGTGGAACTTAGAGTCTAGAATCCCTGCTTTGTCTCCACATCCCTCTGGGGGTGGGCACTTTCCATATTCATCAGACAACCACGGTTCAGACTGTGCACGGGCAGGAAGAGCACTGGGAGAGCGGCCTGCTTCCACTTTTGTCACTTTGTCCCATTACGGCCAGTACACACTTCTTGAGTCAGGTGGGCAGCAGGCAGGCACACACGTGTACCTCAGCAGCCAGCCGCAGGGGGTGCTCCCTGGGACTGGGGGCCTTCTCAGCACCCTTGAGAACCGCAATCCGCTCTCTGGAAATCATTATCTGAGGATGTTTACCAAGTGGTTTATGAAGGCCAAAGAGGTCAATTAGCTAAAACAAACATATTTTTAGCTCATTAGGATTTGTTTAATGCCCCAGTGACATATGGTCACATCACTCCACTATTTGCAGCCAATGAGGTGAGCCTGATTTATTATAACAATAAGGCCTCCTTAGTCCCTATTGGGAAGATTGGGCCTTTCACTCTGCCCCAGTGTGGGGAATCGTATCTCAGAGTATGCCGTCCTGGGCCTCTTGAGGGCACTTCTCCATCATTGCATGAGCTCAGGCAAAGCCTCTGGACCAGAAAGGGCAGGGGATAAAGACGACCGGGAAGAAGTCTTTCTTCGGAGAAGGGATTTCTCCTGGACCCTTCTTAAAATGCAGCCTCAGGATGGGATGCCTGGAGCTGTTGCTGGGCCCTGATTCATCGGGATGGCCCAGAGCCTCGCAGAGGATGTGGAAAGCAAAATGAGGGTCTACTGCAAGTCACCAGGGGGCCGATTTAGTCCCTGCAAGGGGATGTGATGTGTCCTCTTTTGGATGTGGGAAAAAATTCTAATCCCAGAGTTCTCCAAACTGTCTGGGAGCCAGGGATGTTCTCTGGTCCCCAAGTGAGGGGGAACATCAGCACTTGGCAGTCAGCCAAGGACCATGTACCCCAGGCAAGTCCACAGTGAAAGCGAGGAGGAGAGAAGGTCCACACCTTCCCATCCAGCCCTTGCTAGCCGTCAGCCTAGGGGGCTACCATGATCTCATGTGATCTCAGGGTTGAATTTTGGAGTTGGGATGAAATCAGAAGCCTCCTTCTCCCTGTCCCTTACATAAGCAGCCATGCAGGCAGAGATGTCAAGAGCACAGGCCTGGGAGCCTCCCCACATCAGCCCTACTACTTTCTAGGGTAGAGACCTTAATTAAGTAATACAACTGCTCTGTGCCTTGGCTTTCTTGGATGGGAAGCAGGATAAAGTTTGCATTGTTGCAACAGTGTTGGCAGGTGTAGCAAAGAAGCTGAGGACTCAGTAAGGGTTGGTGAGGGGCAGCCTATGATCTGAACTCCCCTGTGGGGGTGGGGAGAGATACCCTAACAGCTAGTTAGAGAGATACTCTCAGGTCCCTGGTATATGGGATGCTTCTGAGGGCCCAAAATTGGCCTCTGTGTGTCTGGGGAATCTGTATGCCCGAGAAAAGCTCAGACTTAGTGTTCACTCCAACTGTCAGATTAAAAGGGGGGTGAAGCACAGAAGATGTGCTGTTGGGAAGGTCACATGGAACATGACTGGAACCCGAGCAATCCAAGAAGGAGCAAATCACCTGTTACATTACTGATTCACTTTCTGCTGTGGGCAGAGGCCTTATCTCTCTGGATATTATCCATCCATCCATCCATCCATCCATCCATCCATCCATCCATCCATCCATTTGTTTAATGTTCATCTTTCCCTCAATACTCTTTATGGACGTTTTCAAGAAGTACGGCAAATACCCGTGTACTCAGATTTTAACATTGACATTTTATTACCCTTTCTTTATTTCATCTCTATCTCTCTGACCCTCTCCCTAAATCTCAACTCAACATGTTTTTTGGATGCGTTTCAAAGCAAGTTGAATCTTGTCTTTATTTTACCCCTTTTTCTTTCTTCTCTTTAAAAAATATGAGTGAATCATACTCATTTTTACAAGTTAAAAAATTCATAAATGTGTGAACAATCTTCTCCCGAAGCCATTCTAAGCCAGCCAATAATGTGTATTATACCTACATAAGTGTTTAATGCGTAGCTGTCCTCATCTTTCTCTGTGGTCTTACATGGAAGCACATATGCAGGATGTGTCTTGTCCATTCATCTATGGATGCCTATCCATCTGTCCGTTTATTTAGTGTTATCTGTGTATACATACATACATAGTGTCTACACTGTGTATACACAGTTTGTGTCTTGTTTTACTTATGTAAGCATACAGCAGAAACAACCTTCAATGTTGAAGCCTGTACATAAAGTTCATCCTTTTAATGGTTGCATTGCAGTCTTGCTAATTTACTGATCTGTCGCTTTTGTGTTTTGCTTCTATTGTTATAAGTATCCTTGAACACGTCTTCACAAGGACTAGTGCTTCATGTTTATGTCGACTAAATTTCCAAACCTTGGCTCACTGAATCAAAAAGTACGAACACTTGGTCACTTGTTTTCTTTATCATATTTTCAGTAACTTTTAAATTAACTAAAAATATGTATTTTTCCCATGTTTTTAAAACCACATAATTAATGTATAATTGACATGCATGGAACTGCCCATATCTGAAGCATACAGTCTGGTGGGTTTTGACATGTGTATTCACCTATGGAGCTATTGCCAAGATCAAGGTAATGTATATTTCCCTCTCTACACTCCCCCCCACAACCTTGCATCTCCATCTCCAGGGGAACACTGATCTGCCTTCTGTCACCACTGTGGGTCAGTTTTCATTTTCCAAGACTTTAAATGGGATTATACTATGTGTACTGTTTTTTCCCCATCTTTTGCTCAGCGTAATGATTCTGAGATTCACCTATGCTGTTGAGTGCATCATTAGTTTATTTATTTCATTGCTGAGTAGTATGCCACTGTATACCACAGTCTGTTATCCACTCACAGGTTGATGGGCCCACAGGTTGCTTCAAGTATATAACTGTTACAAATGCAGCTGCAGTGATTATTTAAGTAGAAGTCTCTGTGTGGATATATGTGTTTATTTTCATTAGAACAGGAATGTATATTTAGCATTTTGAGAAATAACCTGTTTGCCAAAATTTAAATTTATACCAGCAGCATATGAGCCTTCTAATTCCTCCACATCAATGCCAATAATTGTCATGTATGGTCAGACTTTTTAATTTTAGCCATTCTAATAGGTATATAGTGGCTTCTCACTGTGATTTTAGTTGACATTTCCTTGATGACTAATGGTGTTGAGCATCTTTTTATATATTTATTGGCCATTTGTATATATTTTATGATGAAGTATCTGCTTAGGACTTTTGCCCATTGGTTGGGGAGGATGTATGTCTAGGAGTGGAATTGCTGGGTCATGTGGTAATTCCATGTTTACCTCCTTGAAGAACCGTCAAACTTTTCCAAAGCAGCTGCACCATTTTACATTCCTGTCAGCAACATATGGGGGTTTTGATTTCCCCACATCCTCATCAACACTCATTATCATCTGGCTTTTTGATACTAGCCATCCTGGTGAGTGTGAAGTAGCTTTGATTTGCATTTCCCTAGTGACTAACAATGCCCGCTATTTTTTCATGTGCTTATTGGCCATTTGTATAACTTCCCTAGTGAAATGTTCCTTTGGGTCCTTTGTCTCATTTTTAAGTTAGGTCAGCTGTCCTTGTATTATTGAATTATAAGCATTTTTTACATGGTTTAGGTATAAGTCCCTTATCAGATATATGATTTGTAGTATTCCCTCCTATTCTGTGGGTAATCTTTTCACTTTTTTTTTAAATGTTTTATTTATTTCTGAGAGAGAGAGAGACAGAGTGAGCGGGGGAGGGTCAGAAAGAGAGGGAGATACAGAATCTGAAACAGGCTCCAGGCTCTGAGTTGGCTGTCAGCACGGAGCCTGACACGGGGCTCGAACCTACCAACCGTGAGATCATGACCTGAGCCGAAGTCAGACACTTAACTGACTGAGACACCCAGGCTCCCCTCTTTTCACTTTCTTGATGGTGTCCTTTGAAGCACAAACATTTTTAATTTTGATTATGTCCAGTTTATCTTGTTTTTCTTCTGTTGCTCTTGCTTTTGGTGTCATATCTAAGAATCCTTTGCCAAATCCAAGGTCATGAATATATACCTTTATGTTTTCTTCAAGAGTTTTATAGATTTAGCTCCTATATTTATTATGTCTGATCCATTTTGGGTTAATCTTTATATATGATGTGAGGTAGGGGTACAACTTCATTCTTTTGCTTGTGGAAGTCCTGTTGTCCCAGCACTTCCTCATTTGACCTTCAGTAGTGGACCCAAGGAACAAGGTGTGTGTGTGTGTGTGTGTGTGTGTGTTGTGTGTGTTGTGTGTTGTGTGTAGGGGAGAGAGAGAGAGATGATTTATTTTTTTAAATATTTTTTGGTGTTTATTTATTTTGGAGAGAGAGAGTCAGAGTGTGAGCAGGGGAGGGGCAGAGAGAGGGGAAGACACAGAACCCAGTGCAGCTCTAGGCTCTGAGCTCTCAGCACAGAGCCTGACGCAGGGCTTGAACTCACAAACTGCAAGATCATGACCTGAGCTGAAGTCAGACGCTCAACCGACAGAGCCACTTAGGCGCTCCAAGAGAGATGATTTATTTAAAAAAATATTTTTTAATGTTTTATTTATTTCTGAGAGAGAGAGAGACAGCATGAACAGGGGAGGGTCAGAGAGAGAGGAAGACACAGAATCTGAAACAGGCTCCAGGATCTGAGCTAGCTGTCAGCACAGAGCCTGATGCAGAACTCAAACCCACGAACCGTGTGATCATGACCTGAGCTGAAGTCGGACACTTAACTGACTGAGCCACCCAGGCGCCCCAAGAGATGATTTATTTTTAAGAAATTGTCTCAGGCAATTAATTGTGCAGGATGACAAGTCTGGAATTTGTAGTGCTGGCGCCCCCCCCGCTGGAAAACTCAGGCAGAGTGTTTATGTTGAAGTTCTGGGGCAAAATTTATTCTTCCTTAGGAAACCTCAGTCTTTCCTCTTAAGGCCTTCAACTCATTGGATGAGTCGTACCCACATCATAGAGGGTAATCTGCTTTACTTAAAGTCATCTGGTAGTAAATGTTAATCATCTTCACAAATCCTTTCACAGCAACACCTAGACTAGTATTTGGCCAAACACCGTGGCACCAAGCTTTGTTGAGATAAAATTAACCACTACAGGTGATATTGTTCCCATTTTATAGGTGAAAAAACTGAGACAAAAGTCTTCTCCAAGGGCAGTTAGTAGCTGAGCGAAAATTTGAACTGAAAACTAGCTCCAAAAAGGCATTCAGCCCTCACATCCACACGAGGCCTTTCTGTTTGTTCTGAGAACAGTCTAGGCTCAGAGAACACTTGAGTACTCTGCAAACACGTTCCAGAAAAAATAGTTTCATTGACCACAAATACATACATGCTGCAAGTGATTTGAATTTCTCTAAAACCTAAAATCCTCATCCCATTGCCCCTGAATTTTTAGCCCCAACAGTGCCCTACTTCTCACCAAATGTAGTCAGACCTAGATTTCCTCAGCCCACCTTCTCCAGATTTCCAGAATGGCTTGGGCTCACTCCTCCTCTGCCGAGGCCTCCAAGAACTGCACTCGCGTTAGAATGGCCTCTCTTCTCTGGCGATCCTATGAGAGTTTGCTTCATCATCTTCTATCCTCAGTTCTTAACGATGTACTCTGCTGCCCTCTCTCCCCAGGACTCAGCAATTCAGGCATTCAGCCCAGAGCATGGCCTAGGCTAACTAGTAAGGGCGGCCCATCTCTGCTGAGTTTTGTGTGTGTGTGTGTGTGTGTGTGTGTGTGTGTGTACATGAGTGTGCACACAGATACATGTGAGTATTTGTGTGCCCGTGTTTCTGTGCATTTGAGATCATGCTGTGCTTTTGAGCCTACCCTCCTTGCGTTGGAACACGCCCTGTCCCATAGACCGACCGCATGGCCAGCAGGGAAGCTGGTCCACACAGGTCCAGCCCGGGGAGTCCACCAGGGCAGGGCCATGCACTGTATTGGTTTTTTGTGGCTCCTGTAACAAATGACACAAACTGAGTGGCTTCAAACAACCGAAATTTACCCCCTCTCAGTTCTGGAGGTCGGAACGCTGAGATCAAGGTGTCAAGAGGGCCACACTCCCTCTGGGGCCTCTAGGGAACAATGTGTTCTTCACCTTTTCCCACTTCTGGTGACTGCACCATTCCAGTCTCTGTCTCTGTGGTTACCCCGCCTCTTCGTTCTCTGTCTTCCCTCTTCCCTAGGGATACATGTGATTGCATTTAGGGCCCACCTCGATAACCCAGAGTACTGCCCTCCTCTCAAAATCCTTCATCACATCTTTTGCCACTAAAGTGATAGTCCCTCTGTACCGTATGTAGTCATACTCATAGGTCCTGGGGTCCATGTCCAGCCTACCACAGGGCTGAGCCAGGCTTGAGATCCTGTTAAGTGATGCCACAGTCCTTATGCTCTGTGTCCTCTGAGTCCCAGGCAAGTGCCTCACTGAAGTCTAGGGTCTATCTCTCCAAAGGACCCCTCTGCCATTCCATCTCCCATCAGTCCTAGCTGCAGCTGTCTCCCTGTTGATGCCGCTTGCCTTCTCCAAATCCCATGTCTTTATACATTTAATGTCAATTTCTCCAAACAAATGGCATTTATTGCAAACATTGAGAGAGAGCAAAACGAAAATGGTCAGAGGCAGAACACAGGAAGTGTAGAAGTTAAAAGAGGCTCACATTCTGCCTTAATGGCAGCACAATTAATAAGAATAATGGTCATTGTGGCCTGCAGCTGGAGGGTATTTTGTAGACCTGATGAGCAAATTCATAGTCTGAAGAAAGAATGCTTGGTGGATCTTCATGGAGATGGACTACCAGTGTTATGGGCTTGCATTCTCTGGGTGGTCTGGAGGACAAGAAATTTCTAACGTGGGAACCCCCTTGGGGGGCCGGAAGATGGCTAGTCTGCCTGTCTCGGCATTTTCAGACCCATAAATTTTTTCCAGAGTAGCCGAGATGCTGTACTTAATCCATCCTGCATACTAGGAGAGCCCCAGGATTGCCCCTAGACAGGCTGTGTAGGGTAGTAACCCTCACGGGCCCTTCCCATCCGGGATCCTGGGTTGGTGGGTGGCCCCAGGGCCCCACCCATAGGGCCAGCTGTGCTGTTGCTGCTGGACATGTGTTTGGGATTTAGCTGGTAAGTTGGGACATACGCTTCTTTCAGTTTATTCTCTGCTTCCACAGCTTTCTGTTATTTGTGTGGCACATATCTGTCAGTAGGTTCCCACACAGAACACGGTTCACTGAGGCTAGTTCACAATTTCCAAGAGAGAGAGTCTTGGTCAAATATATTGTTAGAGCCTTGGCATGTTTTTTCAACCCCTCTTCAAAGGACCAAGCTGTGGAAGGAGGTCAATCTGCTGTTCTGTCTGTATGTGACAGCTTCTCCCAGTGGCACTGGGACACTGCACTGCTCTGTCATGGGTTTCTGATCAGACCTCCTGGACCCACATGCCAGCCCCATGAGCTGCTGCCTGATGGAAGCCTTATCCAGTGAAGGAAGGGAGAGTCTGGCATGGACATGGAAGACCCCAAAGGCTCTGGAAGGTGGGGTCAGGCATGGCCTCCAGAATGTGAGCATGACATTGGGGTGCTGAGAAGGTCACAGAGCTCACACGCTCACTGTCCAGCTCTGTAGGCCCAGGAATGCTCTCTGGCTGCCCCGTGGAGGTTGTACCTCAGATATCATCAGGGATTCAAAAAATGTTTGCAGCTTCATGCTCTTTTGAACTGGGTCTTGTCTTCCCTTCTGTGTCCACTACTGGGAGTCAGATGTGCAAACTCCAGTTTGGCCTATGCAGTGGGTAACCCTCATTTTCCATAAGGAGGATAAAGAGAAGTGAGAAATGAATGAGCATTATCTGTATGCTGGGTTGCAGGCCCTGCGCTCAGGGGACCCAGAGACAGACAAAGCTCACAGGTGGGAAGACAAGTATTCAAGGAATATCTGCAAGGACGATTATAGAAGGCACTGCTAGGTACTTTGAAGGCCCTGGGGAGACTCTAATGGACACTTGCTTCCAGGAGAGAACAGAAGGGGCAGGGTGAGGATTGACAGACCCACAGGCCTGGAGGAGAGCCTTGGACAAGGTGTGTGTGGTGTGGCAGCTCATCTTGGCTGGAGACCTTAGTGACCATGCCCATCTCCTTCCTCCCTGGTTCCCACTGAGACAGAGGGTGGGAAAGTGGACTTCAACTGTTTTAACCCTCTGTTGCAATTTGGGTTGGCCAGTGGACCACAGTCTTGCTCATGAGATGTAAGAAGAAGCCTGTGAGGGACCTCAGGACAAGTATCCACAGAGGATATGGATACCTATTCTTCCCCTTCTTCCTGCTGGGAATATGATGTGATGAAGGCAGCCATATTGTGATCATGAGCTAGAGCATGAGCTAGCATGAGCTGGAGGCCAGAGCATTGCTCAGACACTGACTCTCACATCATCTAGCTCCAGACCAATGCTAGGTAGCTGTCACCTTCAGAACCATGTTATGTGAGAAAAGCAAATCTCCTAGCAACAGAGTCAGGTTTCCATTTCTAACTGATATGCATATTAGAGAAATAAAGGCTTTGTTAAGGCCTAGTCTTCAGAGCTTGGGCAAGCCCATGTGAGCATTCACTACGGGAACCCTGGAGGCCCCTGAAATTAGATGTCTTAAAGAGGGAGAAATCAAGCCTGTGTGAGTCCACCAAATAGGTCCACATTCAAGGATGGCTCAATCCAGAGGTTGACTTCTGAGTCCTCTGCTTATTTGGAAGCCATGGCTTTAGAATACTTTTTTTTAACTTAAAAACTATGAAAAATTATCCCCCAAACCAAACCAAACAATCACCCATATTTTAACCACTCCAAACCAACACTGTCAACACCAGCTTATTCACTGCCATACTTGTTCCTATTTATGTATCTTTAAAAAAAAAATCAGAGAAGGATGGGGTGCCTGGGTGACTCAGTCGGTTAAGCAACTGACTTCAGCTCAGGTCATGATCTCGCAGTTGGTGGGTTTGAGCCCCGCTTTGGGCTCTGTGCTAACAGCTCAGAGCCTGGAGCCTGCTTCAGATTCTGTGTCTCCCTCTCTCTCTGCCTCTCCCCCCACTCCTGTTCTGTTACTCTCTCTCAAAATTAAATAAACATTAAATTTTTTTTAAAAAAATCACAGAAGGAAGAAAAAGACATTTAAAGATAAAAGCAAAACGCCTTTTTGATGTTCCTCATCTTCCTGCTATTTGCCGCGTGTCTTGCTAGTCCTTTCATATATGACTTCCTCGTGTGTAAGCATATCCTTTGGTGGGTTTTTATTGACGTAACTGGCATCATGCTGCACATTTCACTTGCAGCTTGCTCTTTCCATTCCACATTATATACTTGATGGCTAGCCATCCTGGTGCACATCAACTAGTTGGCTTTTGAATTGCTCTACGTCATTTTGCCATATGCATGTGCCACCTTTTAGTCAACTGCACTGATGGACATTTGGCTTGTCACAGGTCAGGTTCCCGGTGAAACAGAATGGGCTGTACCTGGAGCTGTACCTGTCAGGGAGGGAAACACGTTGGACTGGACAGTGAGAGAAGCTGAGTTGATCCAGCTTTCAAGGGACCTCAGCCAACGTCAAGGGGACTCTCTGGAGTGGGCATGGGCCTTTAAGAGTTACCCCAAATTGAAGCTGGGGACCAGGCATTCATACCCCACACAATAAGTCATTGGACGGAGGTTGTCCCAGGAGGGAATGTAATCTGGGCAAGTTACTCCCTGCAGGCAGCCAAGAACAACTCCTAAGAAGAGGTGAGCTGTCAGCTGACAGTCCTGAAGGGGGATCTGGGTGGGCACCCGGCACCCACCACAGGGCCATCACCAGTGTCTCACAGTTACCATGTGCAACACTTACCTTTGAGTGTGCCTTTCTACTCATGTGCAAAGCTGTCTCCAGAGTGGATATTTAAACAAACAAACAAACAAACAAACAAACAAAAAGAGTTTGTGGATCTCTCTACTCTAATGGATGCGGCTGAATTGTATTCCAGGGTGACCGAAACCACAGTCCCTCCTGCCACCTCTGACAGTGCTCACTTCCCTCTGCCCAGTGCCCATGTGCTTGAGTGTCACATGGCTTCATTTTTGCAAATCTAATGGGTATAGGATGGAATATCATGATCATTATGCTTTTCAATGACTATAAATGAGACGGAGCACAAAACTATAGGTGGTTAATTCTCTCCTCGACATCTTATTTTGGCCCTGAATATAAGCTGGAACTTCCCACCCTCATGCTTCCTCCTTTCCTCACCTCCTGCCTTTTCAGTTTGCCCAGGAATAGGGGCCCTCCTGAGCCCTCTTGCAGTTTCAGAAGTCGCTTAATGTGTCAGAAGGTTCTGGCAATTTTGCTGATCTTTGGGACAAAGGCATGCTTACGTGTGTGTGCATGTGTATGTGTGTGCGCCTGGCTTGTGTGATGTGTACATGTGTGTAGTGTGTTATGAATGGGGTGTGTGTGCATGACTGTGTGATGTGTACACGTGTGTGGTATGTTATGTGGGATGTGCGTGTGCACATACATGTGCATAGGGTATCCATTCGCGGGCACAGGGCAGGTGTGAGTGAGGAGGCTGTCACTCCTGGTATGGCCCTTCTTGAATTCACACCTGAGTGATTTTAAGCATAACCCGAGGCTGGCCCCCGGGGGTGATGTGAGACTACACAGTCTGCAAGCTCAGTGGGCAGGCAGGTCTTCCAGCTGGCTCTCAGCTCTCAGCTGTTGCTGCGGTGACTTCTGGAGAAAAATCTGATGCTGTCTCTTCTCACCATGAACCAAGCCCAGGAAGAAAGTGGAAGGGAAACAACCACAGTTCGTTACATTATTCTCCTATCGTTGTTCATTTTAGATAATGTCCTGTTTTTCACTCTGAAAAGCAATGTTCAGCAAATATTAAGATTTCTCCATATTTAGTGTTTTTTAAGGTGTAGACTCAGAGTTAGGATTTCTGTAACAAAGAGTATGAGCATTGTGAGGCCCTTTAACAGAGCTTTCTAGTTCTGATATGAATTCCTTTGGTTAATAGTAATGGCTGCCTTTCACTAGGGCCTCAGACTGCTGGCCTGAGACTCCTGCTCATGCTCTAGCTCCTGCTTCCTTTCCCCCTCTCTGCCCCCCTGCCCTCTCAACTTTCCCCTCTTCTGGTTCATTCTTTTTTCACGGTGCAACCTTGTGCCCTTTGTAGTGGAAACCAACCAGGCTTTCTCGGCCCCTTCCTTTTTTTTTTCTTTTCTTTTTTTTTAGCTCTACTTACAACTTACATCAACACAGAACAATCCAGACAGGCCTCACAGGCTCTTCCTCCCTAAAAAAGTGGGGAAAGGAGAAAGATGGTGGACATTTATGTGATTTGGGGTCCATTTTGGAGCTGCCGTTGTCTAAGACAGGCCTGAATGAGGAGGCCCAGAGACCCCACATTGGGGACTCGGGAGCACCGCCATTTCTTGGGTTCCTTCTGGAGGTGACACTCCAGTGCTTCTCAGGCTGCATTTCTTCCCGGGTGGGTATGTGTGTGTACCTGGTATTTGCTCGGCTGGCCCTGGCTTCTGCACCTCATTGATGGGAGGCGCTTTGCTGGCAGGGAGTTAGCTGGTACCGGTCCCACAGAGCAGGCAGAAGGCGGACTTAGAACTTGCCCCAAATCATATCTGAGAGTGAGGACCAATGTCAAAATCAGAGAGAAATGAGAAAATGGGCATCATGCATGGGTCTGTGTTGGGCAGGTGCTAGGAGCCGGTGTACAAAACCAAGAATTTGCAAAGCAGAGAAGAGAAGGACCAGGAGAGGCATGATGGGAGGGCATGGTGCTCTGGCCAGATTCTGGTCACCGGGGCCACAGTTGAGCCCAAAGCTGACAGGTCCCAGGTGGAGGTTGGCAAGGTTGGCTCCCTTCACAGATGTCATGGCACCAATAGGGCAGGCCTGGCTGAGGGGCTTCTGTCAAGAACTGCCAGGTCCGTAAGTGGGGACCAAACTGAGGAGAAGCTGAGGACTTGGGATTTCATAAAACTGTAATGGTTCAAAGTCATTTTGAATAGCACAGAGTTGTCAGCATTTTATTTTGCCAAGTATGGACATTACAAAAAAGGAAATCCTGTTATCTACGATCTCCATCATTTCATAAAAAAGGGGGAGGTATTTGAACTGCATTTGGCTATTGTGAACAATACTCATTTGACCTTAGTCTGCTCCCTCGATCCAGACTGGAGAAGGCTGCTGACCCCTCTTAGGCCCATGCTGGCCATACGTGCTGTGGCAGAGGCCCGCAGCCCCTATGCGGGTGGCTGGTATGTCAGGACTCTCCTGAACTGCATGGACCCGTGAGAAGGAACAAACACTCACGGTAGAGAGCTACAGAGAGGCAGACTTGGGCCCCTGCTCACGCATATCTTTCTGATAAACAGCTGCCTATTCTCGAAACAGGCTGCTTAGAAGAGGAGCAGTCATCTGCAAGGGAAGTGTTCTGGGAAGCTGAGGACCATGGTGTTAGATTTCTGCTTGATTCAAAACATAAAATATTTCTGGCAGTTTTATTCAGTCAGATCCAATGTAAGCCACGTTGGTGCAGGACTGCCTGCTTTGCGTACAGTCTCCTGCCTCCATGTTAAGGCAAGTGTGGGAAAAGCCGGACCCCTTCATGTCAGGCTGCTCCAAACTTTCTCAGCAACCTTGGTTCCCAAGGAGCTGCCATATGGATATAATAGGCTTGCCTTTGAGGGCCTTTGGTCACAAACTGGAGATGCCTCTGGGCCTCCTTGGCAGGCACCGGGGAGAAGGGGGCAGGGCGGGTCCCTTCACCAGACCCTGGGGCAAGCTTTCAGCAGCAAAGCTCAGACTCCCAGGCACATCAGGATCACATCAATGCTAAGGTCTGAAGCAGCCTTCAGGGTGTCCTTGGGACTTGGGAAACCAAGACGCTGACTGCATACACGCATTCAGGATGGGCTACACCAGTGTGAGAGGCCAAAGGCAGAATCAAAATGCAGGCCCCTTGTTCAAAAATTATGGTGGATTTCAAGATGGCGACAGCAGAACATTAAATCAAGCAGGTCCCATGCTACTGCCCGGGCCACCAGGGATGCCTGTGTGTATTCTAGAGCGGGGGGAGTGCAGGCTCCCTGTGGGGAAGAGGCCGGCAGGGGCCTTTCCTCAGGTTGCTTAGTGCCATCAGAGCCAACGCCTGGAGTCTGCTGCAGACTGCACCCACAGCAGTGGGCTTGCCCTGGATTCCTCGCCATGCCCTGCAAAGGAACGGAAGTCCAGGGCAGAGGGAGCTGGTCAGAGGAGCGGTACATGGAATCACAGCCTTGTACACGGGGGAAAAGAGTTTCTGAGTTCCGATGACCTCCCACACCTGCTTGTGTTGGCCCCATTCTTATGGGAATTCAGTTGGGCTTGGAAAGAGAAAGTTGCAAGGAAGCGTTGACCCAGGGATGCCTGCCCTCTCCCAATTTTGATAGAATTCTGAAAGAGGTGCAAGTCACAGTGTTTCTGTTAGAGGTAGGAGAGTCTGCATTGTGTGAATGGAGATATTGATTCTTGGATTCCCCATGAGTCGTGGAGATCTGCCCTGGAATAAAGAAACAGAAGGGAAGTAGCACAAAGCAGTTTATGAAAGTGAAAGTACCCTCTTCTGGTGGGGAACAGGCAGGCGGAGAGGGGGTCACTGCCCTGAGGCTTTGATGAGCTGGGTCTCAGGTCAAGGACAGGGTGGTCTTTGATGGAGGCTGCTTCCAATCTTTTGGAAACTCTTCCCACAGATTGGGAAGGGGAATTTTTACCCCTCTAAGGTTTGTACCTGAACCAGCATGGCAGCCTTCCCCCACGGGGGCTAAAACTGTAATGTAAATGCGCTATCATGAGTCTAGGGGTTACCTCGGGGCAGAAGTGGAAAAGGAGAAAGCATGTGCTGCCCCTGAGGCTCTTGGTCTTTTAGTCCCAGGGTGCCAGAGCCAGGAGGTCAGGATGTTGAGGGGTCTTGGAGGCCACAAAGTCAGGATCCTGCGCTCCCAAACTTCTAATGTGTGATTCACTTATCACTGCCCTTGCCTCCGGCTCCTGTCTAATTAACTGCCTGTTCTACCATTTCGTGACCTCGCTGACAGAACGTTAATCACAGGGGAGAAGTGTGTCTTTCTCCTCTTTGTCCAGTGCATCGGTACCTGGCTGGCCAGAGGACCCCACACAAGTGGCAAAGGAGGGCACAGATGGTGGCACTTGCCCAGGAGAGAACAGGCTTTGTCTTTGATTCTTCCTGCTAATGTGACCATGACCTTCACTGTGGAGACGGTCATCAGGACAGAGGTCAGTGCAGCAGAGAGAATTTGGGCTTTGTGCCGCAACCGGGGTTCAAATCTTGGCTTTAGCAGTTCCTGGCTAGTGGCTCTGAGCAAAGTGTGAGGCCTCCATCTCCTCTGCATTTGCAAAAGACAGGATAAAAAATGCCTTTAATTCTGTGGATATTGCTTGAGCCATTGAGTACAAGTCTCCAGCCCCGCCTGGTCCTCCAGGAGTCCCCCAACCTTCATCCCTTGCTCTTCTCATGGTGTCTCATGCCACCCCGTCTCTCCGTCTCTCTGCATCTGCCTGTGGCTTTCTGCTAGGCATCCCTGAACCTCTCTCTCTCCTCTCACTCCTGCCTGGAGGGTGGGTCACAGGAGGAACAGGGGACAGCCTGTCAGCTCTGTGAACTGGTCATTTCACCAGGTTCAGATTCTTCATATGTGTGGTAATGATAACATCACCACCCTGATACGGTTAGGACGTGTTACAAACGCAGTATTAAGGGTGCTGGTCGTTAGGCAGAGGGCTAACTGTCCGCATAACGGAGTGTCCAGAGGATGGCGCTGTTGCATTTCGTCCTCTGGCTGGGGGGTGAAAAGAGCTTCGGGGGATCTGGTAGGAAGATTAACCTAGAGAGATGGAAGCCAGGGAGCATTTCTTGGGGACGCTCCTTGCAAGTTCTTTTCCTAGCACATCCGTCCAAGTCAGTTTGTCCTGAGCCGCAGCCCGTGACAGCCCTCCGAGAGTGACCGAGGTCAGAGGCTCTCAGGCCTTGCCTTCTGAGGACTTCGTGGCATAGGCGGCTTCAGACAAGAGGTCCCCACGCCAAGCCCGTAACAGCCACGAGACAGAAGCACGTAGTGCTCCCCAGGGCAGGAAGGTCAGAGCTGGAGCATCAGCAGAGGGGACAAAGGGGTGCCACTGGAGTCAGGGCTTCGGGGATGGTGACTTGTGCTATGCAGCTGGGAGTGAGGTGGCCGGACAGCCGTCAGGGCATCACCTGAGGCCGAAGGAGTGGCCCTGAGGGCATGTGGCTGGAGCTTGGCATCTGAGCGCGCACATACTGGGACCCGGTGCTGGAATAGTGCAGGGCCCAGGTGGCTGGACAGGGGTGACTCATGGCCCAGACCTCCCTCCCCTGACATGGGGGAGTTCAGGGACGGCATGGGGCTAACTGCTGCCCACTTACAAATGCCTGCTCTCTCACATACCCGCACACATGCCCTTATAAGGACATGTCCACTCTCCCTGCGTACAGAGACACTGCCCACATGTGTCTGCCCGCTGCCATGGCAACTCTGTCTCCATGCCCCTCTCCTCCTCCCCCTGCCATCCAAGGAAATAAGGACCTGTGGGGAGGGGTGGGCAGTGTACGGCATTGAGGGGGGTCATCAGACCCGGGTCTCACATTCAGGAAAGTCCACAGGTTCAACATTTGACTTTATTTCCAAGTGAAACTTTGATGCAGGCACAGAATACACCACCAGGACTAAAAGATGTTCCTCATTCATCTTTATGATTGAGCAACATTGTCGTACCAGGAATTAGTACTTTCTAGAGCTCCAGTAATTAATTGTACTTAAATTAATTAATTTGTATTAGTTATGTTAAAGCTCTTCATTGGTTCCATGTAAACATTTAGCACAAACCATTTTTTAAAAAAATAATACACTGAGAGCTTCAACCAGTGGGAATGGCCCCGGGTCTCTCTAGGCCTCTTATAGGCTCTGCTCTAGCCACGGAGTGGAATCTTCACCACTTCTAGACTCTTCCTCACTCCACCCCATTCCATGTGTGGCCTCTCGAGTGAGAGAAGAGAATGAAATTCAGAGGCAATGGAAACTCTGTCCTCTCTTGGGCTCAGTGGGGACCGAGTCCAGTCCTAGGGGTGAGGCCCACGCCCAGGACAGAGCTGCACACACACTGTTCAAGAAAGCTGACAGGTGCAGGCAGAGCCGACTGTGGCTATAAGGATCTGAGTTCCTCAGTGGATGGGAACCCTCCCCCCGGATGACTGGACATCACCACTTGGGAACATGTCACCGAGGAGTAAAAATAGGGACATTGCAAATACCAAAGCAAGAGCGCATTTATTCCAACAAATGCAAATTCAGGTCTTGTCTCCCACGGAGTCCTTGAGGGAGGGCAGCCCACAGATGTGCTCTGCTGGTGAGC
Source organism: Hyaena hyaena (assembly GCF_003009895.1). Taxonomy (NCBI): domain Eukaryota; kingdom Metazoa; phylum Chordata; class Mammalia; order Carnivora; family Hyaenidae; genus Hyaena; species Hyaena hyaena. Next base: position 2,737,474 of record NW_024080710.1, on the reverse strand, counting down.
CGGTTATGCTGAGTAAATTAACTGCAGACAGGCCCTTGGGGTGAACTGTGCCTGCTCCTCCCAAACCATCTCAGAGTCTGTCCACGGGCAGCTGTGGCTCCGTGTGAACCGCTGGCTGTACGAGCACCATGCCGGTGGTCCACACACCTGCAGCCACAGATATGCTACCACCTGAGGGCTTCTGTCACGCATTCTGTCTGTCCTGCAGATGGTTTTGGGGTTGGTGTTTAGTGGCTCGAGGGTCATCTTAAAAAGCACTGGGCCATTGACGCAACACAGGCACCAAGCAGTCAGAATGTGCTCTGGACACTCTAAGCCACCCAGTCATTCCATTGGGTACTGGCCGGGGCCGAGCGCAGCTCGCGCCACAATGCCTGCCTCCCAGCGTCTAATTGTTCTTCAGCTGCAAGATGACCTGATAAACTTTGATGGGGTGTTTGAGAAGCCCCTGGGCTTTCGTGGCCAACAGACCCATGGAGACCTGTGGGTTGGAATCATGCCTTTGACCGGTGTTACTTGAACTGTCTGCATTTTGGTTTCTGCAAGTGTAAGTTGGGAATCATGACACCCATCTCACTGGTTATGGGAATCTATGAAATGATAGGTGTGGAGCACACAGCTGTCCCTGTCCCCTTCACTCCCTGAAGTTACTGGAATGTGCCCTTTCCTTCTCATCTCCATAAATCTCTGCCTCATCTATCTGTACTCCTCTGCCTCCCTTCTGCTCTTTTCTGCCGGTTCTGGATTATTTTTCTTTTGTCCCCTTTTTATTGTCTCCCCTTACACCCCAAAAACCCTTCTAGGCTTTTCTCTTCTCCTAAGCCCTCATCCCCAGTCCCTTGCCTTTGTCTTCCCTGAAGCTGGACCCAGTGGTGTATGCATGGGCAGGCTTGTATCGCTAGGACATGGCAGTTCCCTTTCCTTCTTCAGGCTGGCATGCAGACAGACTTAGTCCCTGTCATGCCCAGAGGGACACAGGACCGCTCAGCAGGACCCCTCCACCCTGTCTCCCCCTGCCCGCAGGCCAACACTACCTGCACCCACACTCTGCCACGCTCATCCCTTCATAGTGGTACTTGAGGGTGGGGACCCCCATATCATCTTTGTAGAGGATGGAGATGGGGCTCAGTTTGGTGGGCACACAGCAGGCCTTGCCCACTTTCATGGGGAACTTGAGATGTACCAGGGTCTGTACAATGGCATGTTTTGTGGGGGTTACGTCATCAGCCAGGGGGAAGAAGCAGCCGCCTTTACACTCGTACGCATCATATTCCTTGGGTGCAATGATCCAGCTGTCCCAGCCAATATCCTCGAAGTTCACCCTCATGGAGGTCTTCTGACAGTGGTTGTTGACCCCGGCACTCCTCTTCCGTCTGGCTAACGATGACCCTGTGGCCATGTGACCTTCCCCATCCTCATCCTTGTTGTCACCTGCTTCTGCTGGACCATTCTTGGACAACTTCTTGAGCACACTCTCCTGCTCATGGCCGATCATCTCCCTGAGCTCCAGCCTGGTCTCTTTGGTCCCATTGCTGCGGTCATTGGAGAAGACGACTAAGAAGGGCAGGTTTTTGGAGCCTGGGGGAACGCTGATATCCAGCTGGTCACAGCCCTTCCTGTGACTCTCCACAGTCACTTCCAGTTTATTTTTGCTCTTGGTGGAGTCGGCTCTGACCCACCGCTTCACAGCACTGGAGACCTCAAAGGTCTCCCAGCCCTCGTCTTGAATGTCCTGGGACACCAGGAATGTCTTCGTTCCTGTAGAAGCATCCCAGGCATCTGCTCCATCCAGAACGTCATATATGGCCATGTTGCCTTTCAGCTCACGAGGAGAGGCTCCGTGATTTTGACAGGAGATATAGAGTCGGAGCTCGGCCCTGGTGATCTGCTCATGCCTGGGAATGGAGATGTTGAAGAGCAAGATGTGCTTCTGGAAGGGAAAGTCTTCCGTGGCCATGATGGAGACAGCATCTGAAATGCAAGTACGCAGTCAGTGATGGTCCTCTTTCATTACACCAAAACAGACTCATGGCTTGTGTCAAAGGGCACCCAGGATGACATGGGCTGATTCTATCAAATCTTTATTGGGTTTCACTTAAGCCCTTAATGTAGAAAAGAATTTTCAAAGGTACATTTAGGATCTTCCAAAGAAAAACAGAGGAATGAGAGCCTTGCATTGGAGTTCACGGGTCCAGCTCTTTAGTGAGCATCTACTCAGTGCCCAGCCTTGCACTACGAGCTTTGCATTCTGTATTTCACTTTGCTCTTCACACTAACCCTGCAAGGGTAGAATTATTATTCCAGTTTTACAGATGTGGAGACTTGTATTTAGAGTGTTTAACTGCCAAGCACACACATCCTGCAAGCTCTTCACTTAAAAAAAAAAAAAAAAAGAAGCACCAAATAAACAACACAGCAAAGCATACTGTCAGCCTCAGACTGCAGACCCCGAGTGTATGATGTTAAAGGAGACACTCTGGGAGGGGATGGTGAATTTCCAACATCAAAACAATGTTAAAAATCTCAGCATTTAAAAAATATAGAAATCATTCAGCATTGTAATTTCTGAGCAAAGTGAAAGTGGATTTTTTTTAATGTTTGAGGAAAAAATAGAACATATTAGCCTCGACTGCATTGTCATGTTAGGCAAAAACAGGGCTTGCCTTTCAGCTACACAATGGTCTCCATTTCCAACCTCTCTTGTCTGACACACAGCCATCAGGACATCTCTGTGATGCCATGGCTCGGTCACAAACATGAGGTCACAACACGAGGGAAGTCTGTATGCTGCTGTGATATCCAGCAGTGTCTGACAGACCGAGGTGTTAGTCCAGACTCTGCCCTTTCCTAGGCTCGTGACCTTGGAGAAGTCCTGCGTCTCTTTGTGCCTCTGCTTCCTCATCTGTAGAATGGGGTTCATTCTACCTTCCTTCCAAGGTTGGTGCGAGGCTCCCACAAGATGGGACACGGAGCTTACTAACATGATCCCCGCCTCACAGCTGATGCTCAGTCAGTCTTTCTGTGTCCTTCCCAGACCCTCCTCCCCAACATGCATGCCCCCCTCAAAGCATGTGGCTCCGCACCCAATGTGGGTGTGCCATTCCAGCTCCTGCAGAACGTATGTGAATAGTGAATGGGGTCTATAAGCATCAATGCCCTACTGTGCCCTCACCATGGCATGCTTTGAACATGGCTGTGGTGGGGGGCACCTGGGGGGCTCAGTCAGTTAAGTGTCCAACTTGGGCTCAGGTCATGATCTCACGGTATGTGAGTTTGAGCCCCATGTTGGGCTCTGTGCTGACAGCTCAGAGCCTGGAGCTTCCTTCAGATTCTGTGTCTCCCCCAATCTCTGCCCCTCCCATGCTCATTCTCTGTCTCTTAATAATAAAAACCTTTAAAAAATTAAGAAAAAAAAGGAAATGGCAGTGGGAACACATCACGCATCTAGAAAACAAACACCCTCTCTACCTGAGCTATACGTGGACCATCTCTAAAGGGAAGCATAACTGACCTCCACAGGAGTTCTGGCCACAGGCAGAGCTGGGATCCAGTCCGAAAACTTGATTTGGAGACATGGACAATGCTGGGCAGAGGAGGGGATGGTAATTGAGATGGCTCCAAAGGCTGGGGGCTCCCAGATTATGGGATTTGGTGATTAGCTCCAGCCAAAGAAGCTCAGCCTTCTCCTAAAGCACAGGTTACAGACATGTCCCTGGGGCACAGGGAGATGCTGGCAACATCTGGGTGAACTGCAGATCGTATTTTTTAAAAATTAACCCAATATTTTAAAAATCAGACAAGTTCACACAAAATCTGCACTTGTTGTCTTCTTTTGGGCAATCAGAAAATTCGGCCCTGCTGGGCATGCATCGTGACTACCATGTCCCTTAGATGGGGCATGAGCTCTGCAGGCTGGTCGGGTCTGGCCATCGTACTGGGCAAGGCCTGTTAGGGGTCTGCAGGAGTCAAGTCCTGGAGGAGAGAGGCCCCGTGTGCCCGGCTGTTCAGAGAGACAGCAGAGGCAGGAAAAGCCTGAGCTTGGTAGGTGGGTGGGGCCCGTGTCAGAGTCCAGCTGCCAAAGCACTGTGTGACCTGGGCAAGCTCCCTCAGCATCTGCAAGCCTTGACGTCCATGCTCACAAGATCACGTGAATTAGTGGACATAAGCCCTAAGTTGATGTTTGTTATCTTCCAGGCCTATTAAAGCAGGCAAATCATTTTATATTCAGAAAATAAGAAGGTTGTCCTCTGATGTTTCTTTCTCAGAAAAATTGATCAGACTTGTGGATACTTTTTGGCGGGAGAGAAATAGACACTCTTTCCAAGTTAAAAAAGACACCGCTTGGTTGGAAGCTAAATACATTGTCTGTTTCAAAGTAGGAAGGGGGCCATAATGGAAGGAGAAAAAGGGAAGGGGTGGAAGAAAGGGAGCTGGCATTCAGGGGCACCTAATGTGTTAAATGTGGCATCGCACCCAGGGAGGGAGAACTTTCTACGGCAGAGCTGCCCAGTAGGACTTTCTGCAATGATGGACAGGACATGTTTTACAGTCTGCACTGTCCTATAAGGTAGCCGTTAGTCACACATGACCGTTGACCATTGAAGCCAGTGAACTAAGTTATTAATTTTATTTCATTTTGATTTCTTTAAATAGAAACGTAAAGAGCCTCGTATGTCCAGTGGCCACGTACGGGGCAGTGCAGCCCTGACCCCTGAGTCCCCCCGGGGTGCCCTAGCAGAGCCGACTCTACCTTCCACGCTGAAGCTGCGCACGATGTTGGACGCAGGGGTGGTCGACTTGTCGGTGGTGTATCTGTTGTACAGGTCGATCATGTACTGTGGTGGCTCCGCTCGGGTTTTGTCCTGGGAAGGGACCCCGCTCAGGTTGAGGCTGCGCAGGAAATCCACCTTCATGTTCTCCAGAAACATCCTCAGGTCGAAGGTGCCCCCCTCCGGCTCACCTCCCTGCCCCCCTAGCCAGCGATGGGCGTCTCCCCCCGTGGGCGTGTGCCCCTGGCTCTCCAGTGGCTTCCCCTGTGCGGGGCAGGCCAGCAGGGAGAGCACAGGCAGGGCCACCCAGAGCGCCCCGCAGCACATCTTGGGACGGCGCTGTCGCCCTGGACAGGAGACTGCGGGCGGCCGTGGGTGTGTTAGCGGGCGCAGGGAGGAGCCCGGAAGGAGCGGGCCCGCATTTTCCTGCTGTCGGACCGCTCTGCACGGAACCCCGGGGCCAGTTCACAGGCTGTCACCCACAGTCCCCGGAGTGGCCTCTGCGTGCTCTTATCTGGCCCTCGCTTCTGCACTCCCACCTCTTATCTAAGGGAGCTCTCCGTTTAATGAAGGCTCTGTAAACATCTGCCAAACACACACAGACTTATGGGAAGACCATGGCCTGCTGCAGAGAATCTGAACTTCTCTGTGGGGTTATCTCCCCCTAATTAGGATCCTCTCTCATTTCCTCTCTCAGCTCCGTGCAGAGGAATCTCAAGACAGGGTGACCCATGCTCTATCAAAGGGGCCACAGAAACAAAGAATCCAGGAAACAGACAAACCAAAAAGTCCTCCCTCCAAATATGGAAACAATACAAAACTCTCAGAAGGCTTCCACAAGCAAAGTGGTGGGTGGGGTGGGTGGCGATGCAGAGTTACCCAGGGTTAGCGGGAGGCCTGCTCCCTACAAAGCACCTGTGTGCCTGTGTGTGTGTGTGGAGAGCCCGGTGCCCCCAGTCTTATCTATCAAGTGAGTCCTGAACATTAGGGATCAGGGAGGAATGCAGCACCTGTGATTTAGTGAGGTGATGGAGGCTTTGGACCTCCGAGAGGAAGGTTCAAATCCTGGCTCCCTTGTATACCCTCACTAGAGTCACGTCACCTCTATGAGCCTGGGGTTCAGGAAAGAGTTGTGAGCAATATAAGATGATCATGTGCTAGACATGGCAGTCACCACAAACCCTGTCAGTTGGGTGGCCCCCATTCTGGCTGCTACTTCCCTGCGCATTCCCAGCCTGCTCTCCAGGGACACCACACCCACCCTGAGACCTGCAGCCCAAGCCCTGGAAGAGCTCTGTCCCTGGACTTGTGTGGGGGGGGGGAGGGTGGGGGGGGGCTTGCTCATGTCAGCCGGGCCACACTCGTCAGCCAAGAGAAGTGTGCAGTCTGAGGAGGGAGGGGAGGCAGGGAAGCCTTGAGACTAGCACATGCCCCGAGGTGTCCCCCTGGTCCCAGGAGGCCAAGGTCCCAGGGTCTGTATGCAAGAGCCCACGTGTAGACTCTTCATTTCCATTATGTGTGGGATTGACCGAGGTGAAAGATGGGGATAGTAAACATTCTCTGTGTTGGGGGTATCTATCCTGAGGGGGATTTGAATGAACATGAAGTTTCTCCATGCTGGCAGGACTCCTGGGGAGAGGTAGCACTGAGCTCAGTAGCTTCAGGAAGATGTAGGAGGGGCCCAGGCAGCCCACAGGGGGAGGTCAGAGATCCCAGTGCTCACCCAGCGTTCTTCCCACCACTAGTGGGGGCAGGGTGAAACCAGGAGCCTCAGAGTTGCTGGGCCTGGACAGAACTTGCTGTCCCCATCTTCTGGGGACACTGTCAAGGGAGGGTGGACGGGAAGGGGTGCAGCTTCAGAAGTGCTGCTTGGAGAGGGGGCAGGAAGCACGCTGGGCGTTGAGCCAGCTCAGAGCAAGAACTCCCTGGGGCGGGGAAAGGATGACGGGGTGCGGAGTCTGGAAATGGAGCAGCAGCAGGCAGCAAAGAGGGCCTGGGAGGAGCTGGGGAGCCAGGCTAGCGTCCCCCATGGTGCTCCAGTTCTTGGAAGTAGCCCAGAATCAGGTTGCATTCAGGAGGCGGAGGCAAGGGACACATGGGTATGGCCCGAATATGGGTCAGGGGAGCGTAAGGGGCTGCTACCTGATGTTTTCTTAAAAGCGTGGTAGGTTTTGTTTTCTGATTATCACAGTAGCACATAATGCAGATAATTGGGGGAATGCAAAACATGAAGAAGGAAATAAAAATAACCAACCGTCTCACCGACCAGCGATGCCCACAGTTACTATTTTGCAATAGAGCATATGCAGCTCCACAATCCTCTACCTACAACCCTTTTGGCCAGGAGTGTTTTGAGATCCTGAAATTTTCAGATTTTGGAAGTTCTGCATAGCACACATACTGTAATATCCCGATGCGGTTGGGGATAATACCTTATAACCAAATACCTTAACATTTCTGCAGTGACACAAATAGAAACACAAATATCCATTCAGATCAAGTTTTGCCATGAAAGGAGTTAAAAGGAACTGCAGGTTTTCTGATAGTTTTGGATTTGGGATCTCAAATAAAGGACTCTGGACCTGTTTACACATGGGGTCACCATACCTGTCCATGGAGGCTGCACATGAGGCCTGCCCAGAGGTGCTGGTCGCACAGACCGTAATGTGGATGGTGCCCCTAGAGCGGTGCAAAGCAACATGGCTGTGTATTTCTGGAATTCTCTGCCCAACAGACTCAGGGTATCAATATATCCACATGCCCTTTGTTGTTTTTAACTTATTCTATCAGGTCTCCTGATCCATATTATCAGGAAGTCTGATCTATTGCCTACATTGTCCAAGTACCTATAGGTTTATTTAGTTCAAAGGAGATGGAAGTGGATGGTATCAGTCCAGCCTCTTAATGCCAGAAGTAACGAGGGAGAAAGGGGTCTTAGCAGGTCCCACCTGTTGTGGCTTTTCAACGACACCTGGTTTTGCAGTTGGGGATGGGTCACATGCATCTAAGAGCTGCCTGAGCACAGCTGCTGGGATGCCCTGACTGGCTCAAGTTTCTTCCCAGATCTCTGTGGTGTTCTCCTTTAGGCACCAAGAAAACAGATTTCTCAGGCACACTCCCAGGCTTACCATTCTGCAGAGGGCAGTGGCTGGGGCGAGAGAAGAAGCCAACCATGGCCACCTTCTGATCCCATTCTGCTGTCACACAAATCTCAAGGTTCTTGTACGGAGCCTGGGTCATGAGCTATGACTCCCAGGTTCCTCAAGGTGGTGTGATTCCAGAGACATTGTTACTTTTTTGTACAAATAAGCTTTGGTCCAGCTTGACCGATCCCCTTATCTCTGTGTCTTAGGGAACAAAGTTTAGATCTCATTCTGTCTTTCCCAACAGTTGCAGGGATCCTCATGCAAAAGGACCCCCTCTCTCCCTCTCCTACCACCAGTTCTCCATTGCCAGGCCTCAGGCTGTCTTAACTGAGCCACAAAAGGTCTTATTCACCCTCCTTCCCCCAGCTCTCCCCTCCTGCAAATAGAGTACCATATGGCCCAGCAATCCCACTTCTGTGTGTATACCCAGAAGAATTGAAAGCAAGGTCTCGAAGAGATATCTGTACACCCATGTTCATTCATAGCAGCACAATAGCCAAAAGGGTTGAAGCAGTCCTAGAGTCCACCGGTGGACGAATGGATCAACAAAATGTGGTACACGCATACGATGGGATATTCTTCAGCCTTAAAAAGGAAGGAAATTCTGGCACATGCCACAATGTGGATGAAACTTTAAGACATGCCAAATGAAGAAAGCCAGTCACAAAAAGGCAAATATTGCATGATCGCACTTATAACCAAATGTATACAGACACAGAAAGGAGCATGGTTTAAATCCAAACAGGTTTAAACCAAATGGATTATGGGTAACTGATGAAAGCTGCAAAGTCCAGGGAAGGTTTGGCTTTAGCACAGCCTGGTCTAGAGTCTAGGCAAAGCTGTAATAATTTTTATCTCCACTCTCAGAGCTGCCTTCCACTGTGTAGTCATCACCCTCCGCCTCTCTGTTTTGGCAAGAGGACAGCAGCAGGTCTGCATCCTGGGAAGGAGGAAGAAAGGAGGGGAGGGGAGAAAAAGCCTTTTCTTCAGGAAGTCCTGGTTAGTCTCATGGTGTCTTCTTGGTCCTGATTGGGTCATCTGCCCATGCCCTAGCCAATCACTGTAAACCAGGGGAATGTGATGCCCTGATTGGCTTAGGTGAGGGTGAGGCCACTGGCAGAAAGGAATGAAAAGCAGATTGAGATGATTCCCCCAGAGGGGTCTAGATCTGGTCACCAGAAGCCACTACTAAAGGATGGCACAGGTATCTTTCCATGCCATGAACATTTTTCAAGAATTCATTATTTAAAAATGTCTATTTATTTATTTTGAGCGGTGGGGGAGGGGCAGAGAGAGAATCCCAGGTAGACTCCTCGCTGTCAGTCCCACCAACCATGAAATCATGACCTGAGCTGAAATCAACAGTCGGACCCTTACCTCACTGAGCCACCCAGGCACCCCCATATGCTTCATATTTAATGACTGAACAATATTCAATGGTATGGATATATCCTAATGTATCCAACATTCTCCAACTGTAGGACAACTGGGCTATTTAGAATGATAACATTGCAAGGCACATTGTTATAGTCTATATCTTACATGATTTTCTTCAAACGGTTCATCAGAGGACGGATGTCTAAATCAAAGTGTATGCAAATATCTTCAAAGCTCTTGGTAAACATTGCAAGTTGCTTTCCAGAAATGTTCTTTTAATATTCACTGGCATTAGCAGAGCCTAAGAGTACCTGTCTTACCATCTCTAGTCATTCGATGAACAAAAAAAAATGTTAATTTGCTTTGCCAGCTGAGCTGGATTATATTTTCCCCATGTTCTGATGAACCACCCGGCAGGGTCTGGACTTTAGCCTTCTGGAAGGTATAGGGTTAGCTGACTCTTACCCACACGTGGTCCGGGGCCATGCTCAGGAATCCTACTTGGTACCATCTTGTGGGTCCAGGGAGAGGGCTGGGGGGATGCGCCGATGCCTACGTGCTCCCCAGGAACACTGAGCACCTTTAGCACAGAGCCAGGAACATGGCAAGTGCTCTACAAATACTCATTATTGCTCTTGTCTGTACAAGGTCTGATCTTTCTATTGCTGCTTCTATTACCCCTGGAGCAGCTCTGCCCCAGCCTTTTGCAGAGCCTCTGCTTTAGATGTGCTTCCGGTTCAGAATGCCTCATACTCTCCCTCACTGCCCTCCACCGGGGACCAGTCCCTGCTGCCTTTCAGTGCCTGCCCAGGACCCCTCCCCCACACAGCCTCTGGGTCCTGAGTGACACCATTCAGACATCTGGATTTGTCCCACTATGAAGTGCCCGAGGACCTCTGTCTGCTGTTGGCTTCGGCTGACACATCCTTCCTGCAATGCGACGTGCTCAGAGAGCTGGCCCTGAGTTTGTAGTGGATCTGAGGCCCTCCCCGCCCAGGCCTCTATGCTCATTCTGCACATGTCCGTGAACATCCCAGGGTCCTCCAGCCAGTGTGTTGGTCAGGCTGGCTCTGCCATGGTGGCTGCTGACCCAGCCTTGTCCCCCTGTCTGGACTTGATGCCCATAGCATTACTATGCTATGGTGATTTTTAAAAATTTTTAAAAATTTATTTTGTGAATTTTTTAATTTTATTTTTAAAAGAGACAGAGTGTGAGTGGGGGAGGGGCAGAGAGAGAGGGAGACACAGGATCTGAAGCAGGCTCCAGGCTCTGAGCTATCAGCACAGAGCCCCATGTGGGGCTCCATCCCACGAGCCGTGAGATCATGACCCGAGCCCAACCGACTGAGCCACCCAGACGCCCTCCAATCTAGCTCTTCCATCCAGGCAGAGCCAACTGCATTCCTTTCCCCCTGGAGCCCCCTCCTTCCCCCATCTACCTCTCCCCCTGCCTCCTGCCCGCCCCTCTCCCCCTCAGCACCGCCCTGCATCCATCCTGCCCACAGAAGGCGCACTTGTAGGTTACAGCTGCATGGCATTTTATGAGTGACTTAGACATACAGAGGCACCTATTGGAAGGCTTCAGGCAAGACCCTTGTTAGCACCTGGACTCAGTTTCCCCACTTGTTAGTGAAACAAAAAAAGATAACATCAAAAGTTCCTCCTCCCCCCACCTTAAAGTCTCCAGCTCTGTTTTACTGTCTGTATTTGTCACACGAATCAATCTGTGAGGCCCTCCCCTTTCAGAGGGTGATAACATTCAGTAATAGAGCTCCGCGGGCCACCTGCAGCCCCCTCCAAGCTGCTACAGACGCGGTCGGGGGAGCTCAGGTGTGGGTGACCACATCTAGGCTGGGTGCTGGAGCCTCGTGCTTTTGTGACAGTGTGATGTTGATATTTGGCTTTTGAGAGGAAAAAAAAAGTGGTTTCATTCATACATTTCGTTCGATGCCTCATTTTACTCTAAGGTCACTCGGTGCCATTGGGAAAACCCTATGTGGCTTTTAGTGGGGGTCACTGTCCCGGAAGCTGGGGATCAGCACCAGCCACAGAGGCCTTGAATTGGGCGTCATGAGTGTCAAAGCTGACATGGCCTGTGGTCTTGGTAAGACATTGAGGGGCATATTATTACCCCATCCTGAGTCTGCTTTTCTGTGGCACCAACTGGGTAATCAAGTTGTAAGTCTGCTGCGAGGCTAAACAAGATGCCGTATCTAAATGTCATGGTGCTTTATAAACGTGAGCTGCCACAGATGACACCAGATCCTTCCAACCCACTCCGAAGTCACCACCGCTGGGTGGCGTCCAGCCTGGCACAAGCACAGAGCCCCTGCATGGCTGGACACAGAGGTGGTCCTCCCAGCCTGCCCTCCCCCCGCTCCCACCCCCCTCAGTCCTCATAAACCAGAAATGAAGGCCTGGAGACTCCGCTCTCCCAGATGCCGCAAGCGTCAGAAAGAATAAGACAGAACGCTTATAAGACACTCCAGCAGGAAATGGAAAGGGAGCAGGGAATGAGAAAAGATCGAGGAGGAGGAAAAATGAGGACTCTACTATTGAGCCTTATCAAGCCCCAGTGTTTTTACTCATGTTGTTATTAATTTATATCCTGTAATGTTCCGAAAAGGATTAGATGTGGCCAACGAGGCGCTACGTTTGCAGATCAGTTTGAGATGCCCCAGCACCCAGTGGTTGGATGGTTTGGGCGCGGGACGGTCCCTATGGGAACAGGCCTCGTGTGTGCTAAGGACCACCCTCACCTCACTTGATCTCTGCGGAGGCAGGCCACAGGCCCAGGGCTGCTGTTCCTATGCATGTCGTGAAGCCACTTGGAGGAGAGGCAGGGCTGACTATGCTGGGTCCCCTGGGTGCCCTGCAACACCGCCTCACCTACCTGCTCTGGGCACTGCTCTGCCTCCAGCTGCAGACAGTGCAGCCTTCTGCAGGAGGCCTGTGCGGAAGGCCAGAGAACGGCGAGTTTCCATCTCCCCCTGGGAGCAGCCTGGAGAGGAGATCTGAATGTCCGGCTCCTTCGTCTCAAGGCCGGGCTAACCCTGAGGTGTAATTAAGCTCCAGAGCTCCCCACCAGATCCAGGATCTGGGGTGCTTGGCTTCCTGGCCTCCTGACCAGCTGCACCCCTTCCTTACCTGTTTCTCCCGGGAGCACTTCCTCATCCGTCGCCTGCCCAGGCACACTGGGCTCAGGAGCCTGCCTAAGACAGACGCCTCGGGTTTCTTTTCTCCTCCCAAGTCCCCTCTCAGAGGTTAGCTGGTGGCATCTCCGTCTCCTCCAAATAATACTAGGGCCATGCCATCCTCTCAGGTCCCAGCCGATGGACGGGATATACACCTGCCCCAGCCTGGACCTAGATTCTTCTTCAGCAATGCTGATCAATCAGCTTCAGTTGCTATAGTTGTAAGGTGGTGTCAGCTTGGGGATGTTGGCAGAGTGGGACTGCTGACAGTAAGCAGGGCGGCTGTTCTGCAAACACGCACAGGGAGAAGCAGACCTTCTAGTTCCCCGGGAGCCCCTGGACCTCAGGAGACACCCCTGACTGCCTCCCATTGACTCTCTTGCTTGAACCACCCCAAGTAAGAGGTCTCTACCCAGGCAACCACAGACGTTCCTTTAAATGTCTCAGATGCCTTTCAATCACTCAGTGTCCCTTCTGAAGCTAAGGACTGAGGAAGCCCTGGGGGCCACTGTGCCTGCCTGGGGCCCTGTCCTGCCTGGACGAGCCCAGGGTGCCGCCTGTGGGGAAAAGTGGGTGGGCAGGGGACTGGTTTCTGGAGCTCAGGATAGAGGTGTGAAGAGGCCTGGGGGTGGGGGTGGGGGGGCTCTGCTCCCAAAGGATGCTGTGTCCCTAGCAGCCCCCAAGATGTCCTATTTATAGATAAGGATCCTTCCACATGTTGGAATGGGTGACATTCAGTTTTTCAAGATACCACTGTACCTTTAATTTATTAGCGTCCCATAAAACCACATAACATACACAATCTACAGTATAGAAAGTATAATTTACAAAAATATAAAAATCTTGGTTATTTCTTAGTATTCCAACATATTATTGTATGTGTTATTCAATAAACATGTTTAAACAATGCACACTTCACCGGCACGATTACCTCCGTGGGGAATGGTGTCCACTCCCTCCTCTTTGTTTTAAAATAAAATATATATTAAGGAAAAGAGACCAACGTTGGGTTATATGTGCATACGGCTTGTGTGAAAGCATTTGCAGTGGAGATCGAAAGTTTATATCATTATTTAGGCCCCAGTTTCCAGTATCAGAATGTGGCCCAGAGTGTCGTAAACGGACTGTTTTAACAGAGGCTCTTTCTTGTGAAAAGAGCAGATGCCTTCAGGTTTGCAGTCTTCTCCCAAGGTTTTGAGATGATGGTCACAAAAGCCAATACTGAAAGTGGACACTTTCGGCTTTCAGGTCTTCAGAACAGAGGGGGTGGGCGATGGGCAGCCTTCAGGCCAATTCCCAGATTCCTCCAGGGGATTCGGATTGGCATGTAGGGGGGCTAAGTCATCCGCAATGAGAGACTCCAGAATGTGCCCCAGGGGGCCAATCTTTCTGGGACCCAGCCAGGGTGCCTCTGAGCTCTGCCCCGCATATACAGCTGCATCCCTCATCAAGCCCTCACCCCAGAAGGCCCTGAGGATGCTACCCTGCTGGGTGCGGGGTGGGGGGGAGATTTCCTTCCACCCAGAGTGGCTCGTCTTACCGGCAGGCACAGGTCTCCACAGACATGTTGGGGTACACCTTCAGAACCATGTTCCGGTTCTCGTCCAGGAAGAGGACCCCAAGAGAGTTCATCTTGTCGGGAACGCAGCAAGGCTCTGGGATGCCCGGCACGATGCCCACGGCCCTGACGATGCTCTGGATGGTGGCGTGGTTGGATGGGCGGACCATCTGCAAGGCAGGAAAGGGCACGGTTACCTAGGCGCTCTGCCCTCACCCACCCACTGTGCCATCTGAGTGTCCTCGGTGGAGGCCACAGAAAAGGTGTCGAACCAGGAGAAAAGATGACTTTCCGGGGCTGGGCACACATTTCCTCTGAAGGCAGCCACAGACTGAGTCCCAGGAAGACGCGCAAGAGCCTCGGGCCTTCCTGCCGCTTGGGTCTCCCGGAGGGAAGACACGTCCCTTCACGGCACTGGCCACTTGGGGGCACCTGCGGATTGCTCATCCCCAAGAGCTCCTAGAACTGGGCAGGAGTTCTCCGGAGGGCGATGCCCAGCTGTCCTGCTTGGGCCACAGCTGCCCAGATTTCACAGTCCGAGGAGTTCAGACATGCTTCTGGTGAGAGCGTGTTCTCAGCACTGGAGGGGAAGGCCCGCGGGCGTGTGCGCGGCAGCACAATGGGGCTGGAAACGGATATTTCCCAGAAGGGTGTGACTGTGGCGGGGCGGGAGGGGGGTCAGGGGCTGCTTCACCTCACCACCCCATCTTGCCATAGTATCAGTCGTATGGGTTGGGACTACCCTAATTCTACTGGTGAGGAAGTGGAAGCTTAAAGTGTCTGCGTAACCTGATCAAGACCCCTCAGTTAGGAAGCAGCCAAAAGTCAGAGAAAGTTGGAGGAGGCTCACAGGGTTTCTTTCCTGCCCCAGGGAGCATCACACACCCAGAAGAGCCTGGGTCTCAGCCACAAACAGAAAATGCTCTCAAGCACCTCCAACAACAGAAACAGGACCGAGCCACAGGAGTTTCAGCTCACTGCAGGCCAAAGGAATGTGTTGATGAGAAAGGCCCCTTGCGTTGGGGGCGGGGGGGGGGGTACAGGGAGGGACATCTGATTTGTGGGTTCAGGCTGCTGCTGTAGGGAAGGTGGCAGGCAGTCAGCTAGACTGATAAGCAAGTGGGTCAGCCAGCTGGAGCCTGCTGACTGCTCATCCTGTCTCTGGTCAGGCCTGTGCTGGGCTCTTCCGGGCAATGCCTGGCTCTCTGCTGGGCACCTCCCCTCCTCTCTCCTGCACATGCATGGATTTAAGGAAAAGCCTCTTAATTCCCCCAACAGGTTAATGCTGCCCTGGGTCTGTGGCTGGGATTTCCCAGCTGACTGATTTATTTACATTCAAATTGGATTTATGCACTGACTTCCTTTCTGGAAGGGGAAGGAATGACCTGGAACTCAGCAGAGGAGCTAAGCTGGGGGAAAGTGTGCACTCTGTGGGGAGGGGCGACATCAGCTGGCAGCCAGCCCACCACAGCTCTGTCTGTGAGGAGCTGGATGGACAGAGCCACAACCCAGACTGTGGGAAAGGTGAGATTCTGGAACCCCAGGGCAGCTATAATGGCTAGAACAGCCTCATGTGGTGTTTCCTGCGGACTTGTGCCCAGTGAGAGCTAGTTGCCTCGTGGGTCCCTACCCTGAGTGGGAGGCAGGGAGCGGACAATCCACACAGGAAGCCAACGGAGGCCAATGCTGCTGATCACAGATGCCAACACCCTGAGTTCCAGGCCAGGAACAGAAATGAGAGCCTTGGTGAGGAAGGGGCTTCCACGGCCTGGCCTGTCTACAGGGGGGCAGCATGTACTCGACCCTTGTAAGGCAGTTGCTATGTGGGAACACACACCTAAGGAGATGGGTTCTCCTTTTCGAAAGGAGAAATGTTCTGATGTGAAATTCAAACTCAGGGGTGCCTGGGTGGCTCAGTCGGTTAAGCTTCCGACTTCAGCTCAGGCCATGATCTCACCGTTCCTGAGTTCCAGCCCCCTGGAGTCTGTTTTGGATTCTGTGTCTCCCTCTCTCTCTGCTCTTCTTCCTCTAGTACTTTCTCTCTCTCTCTCTCTCAAAAATAAATAAACATTAAAAAATAAAATAAAATTCAAATTCAACTAAGTCAGCACTTTCAAAAGCACAACTAAACCACGTCCATCTGTGTCCTGTATTCACCTGCCAGGCTTTGCTCTGGGACCTCTGCCTACCTGTTCCCTACCCTGAATAGACGGGAGGTGTTTTAATCCCCATTTTACAGACAGAAAGCGGGTCACAGGGCAGAGGGGCTTGCCGGAAGGGCAATGCCTAGAATCACAGCCAGATAAGGGGCTGGACGCAGCAGTGTTACTGAGACACAGCCTACCTTGGGCATGGGGAACTCGCACACGCCGGCGCAGTAGTAGGCGTCAAAGGATTTCGGCAAGATGATCCATTCGTTCCACCCGATGTCTGCGAAGTCCACCTTCAGATACCTGCGGGAGCACACCCTCGGCTCGGCCCACTGCTTCCTGCGGGCTTTCTGCATCGTCTTCTCGTCGAAGACCAGCACCCTCGAGGAGGCCATGAACACATCTGGGCCCTTCTTCCTGCGGTCCTTGCGCCCTGGCCGTGGCTTCAGCGCCTGGAAGGGGCCGGGCCACAGTTCGTGCTGGTGATAGTGCTGGGAGTGGGAGGCGTGCCCCGGCCTCTCGTCCAGCCCTGGCAGCTCGTTGTCCTGGAGGGGTCCGGTGGCCTGAGTGGCCCGGCGCACGCGGGGGTCTGCCGAGCTGTTGGGGGCTGTGCCAGGCTCCGGGTCCCCAGCCTGGAAGGGGTCATATCTTTGCAGTGTCACTGCCACACTGTTAGGCTCCGAGATGGCCAGGTCGTCAGCGTAGATGAGGATGTAGGGCGCGTGGGGGCTGGGCCTGGACACCCCTGGGGCCTTCTCCCCTGGATCCAGCTGGGCAGAGAGGATCAACTCGCCATCTTGGCGGGCTGCCTTGACGATGGGGGAGATGTCCTTGGCCTGCCACAGGCCCCGTGGTAGGGGTGCCAGGGCCACAGCCCCGCGGAGCAGCCCCTGCGTGGCCGCGTTCTGCGAGAGGCTGCGGAAGAGCAGGTGCTGGCGAGCCGGCAGGCCCAGGGGCAGCAGGCGGCAGGACACATTCTTGGCCCGCTGCTTGCACGGGGCCTCTCGTGCCCGGGGCCACCGAGGTTCTGAGTAGAAGTGGAATGTGGCCGTGAGGATCATTTCTGAATCCTGAATAGAAGTCAGGTTGAAGAAATACACAGCCTTCTGGTCGACCACTTCTGTGAGGGAAGGACAGACCATAGTGGGTCAGGATCTTAGATAGGTCCCTGTGCTCACTGGGTCTCCCTCCCAGGGCCGGGATGTAGGAAGAATGCCCATTGAGGGAGCACCTCCAGGCCAGCCAGGCTTTCCTCACCTCCTGTAATCCTCACAGTAAACTGAGGAGGGGCCCTTACTTATTCTCAATGAATGGATGAAGAATTGAGGTCAGAGTGATTGGGGACTATCAATACCCCATTACCCAAAGGAAAAAGTGGCAGACGGGATAGGGGCTCAGGCCTGCGGGGCCCTAAAGCACATGCCTCCTCTCCGTGCACTCCAGTGCCTCTCAATGAACAAATGACAAACGTCACTGACATCTCGTGGAGGACAGACAGTGGAATCAGGTTTCTGGGATAGGTTGGGTTGGGTCCAAGCCCTGCTGACAGCTGCCCTCCTGTATCTGCCCAGGCTGCCTGCCTCTATTTCACATATATCAAGTGCAGCCGTTCTTCCTAACGAGGTGAACGAAATAGAACACCTCTTACTTTCTTTTCCTTGCATTCCAAGTGCTTTCTGAGGAAAACTAGGCTCCAGGGCACAGCTGTTTGGGCGTCTTCTATTAGTTTTGCCCAAGGGTTTTTAAAGCTGTTTTACAAAGAAACGGCAATATCTGGGTTGCACAAAATCACCCAACAGAATCCCCAAAGACCAAGTTGCTCTCCAGAGGCCCAGATCATGATAAGGAATGGGGTTCCTCAAACGTTGCATTTGCAGCTCGAGAATGTTCTGGTCCCTGCACCCCTCAGGCTGCCAGGTACCTCTTCCTTCTCACTTGGTTCTAATAGGTGTACCCTAGGGCCACAGGGCAGAACGGCCTCGTCAGTGGCCCCAGGAAGCTGCCCCAAGATCAGGCAGCATGAGTCCTCTGAATGGCTGTGTCCTCTGGAAGGTTCCATAGGAGGGAGGGATCATTCCCAAGGCCTCACTGTGATAGTGCAGGCTGGTGGGACACCAGAACTGCCAGGTTGGCTGCCTCCCTCCCACTGCTCTACTTCCTGATGCTGGGTGCCTGTCTGTTTGTAAATACTTCTGGGTAAAGCTGCCGGAGGGACAGAGCTCCCAAGCTTGGGAGTATGTGTGTATGTGTGTGTGTGTGTGTGTGTGTGTGTGCAGGGACACTGGGCCCAAAGGGCATGTGTCAGGTCCTTAGCTTCTCTAACAACTGCATCCACAGAATCAGCTTGGGTTTTTTTTTTAACTAAAATCTTCAGTTTACGATTATTTCCTTCTATTAAGAAGAAGGTATAATTCGATTGGGAATTGTCACATACTCTTAAGGAATGATGAGAGAAAGAGGAAGGAAGGGGAAAGCTTAGCCATAGAGGGCCTGATAGACGTCAATCAAGATTTAGATGACATTCTAAAGACCCCCCCCCATTGGACCCTCAGAGCAAACCCACAGGAGAAAAGTGGCAGCCTTTCAACATGCTCCACACATAAGGAGCCATGCAGGGGACCTTGATGGCCATTTAAACTTGGCTTCTCTGGACACTGCAGCCGTGAGTGTTATGGGCTCCAGTTCTGCATTTCCCCGACTTCCTGATCTCTGCTTTCCTCCCCTGGAGACGCTGGTGCAGAGGGTCAGGGATAGTGGGCCAAGGAATTTGTGCTATAATCCACACCCTAGGTAGGGGATTCTAACCGTCAGGCAGGTTTGTGACTCTAGGGTTGATGTGTGGGTAGGGGGCAAGCTCACCAACAATGCAGCCCCCTCATCCACCAGCCTAGAAAAGGCCACAGGAACCAGGCCCCCAGGCTGTGTCAGGACCACCCCAAGCTCATCCGCCTAGGACAGACAGCGGGGTCTCTATCTCACATAATTCCCTGCAGGATTAAATAAGGAGCATATGTAGTGCGCCAGGCACCAAGGAGGAGCCCCGAAATGTGGTTCCCTCCTACTTCCATCTGAACAGCAAGGCTGGCAGAACAAGCCAGCAACTCCTACACCAACTCAGCATCCCCTCAATGATCCAAATTATCTGACTTGTAACCCAGCTCACAAGGCAGAGAAAGTTTTTTTGTTTTTTGGTTTTTTTTTTATCCAATTTGAATCTACTGTTCTGGTGCAGAATCTTCACCGGGAAACGCTTAAGCGGCTCGAGGACAGACATTTTGGACTCTTTCCAAGGAGCTTGCTCACTGCAGTAGGAAGCGAGCATCTCTGGCCTAGGAACTTATGGCCTTTGGGGAGGAAGAGCACAGCAGGCCGGGAGGACAGAGATGGGCCTCCCCAGAGAACAGCACCTCAGCCTCCCTCCCAGTGGTGAGCTAAGGGACTACAAGGTCTATGAAGAAGGTGGACTGTGACCACCGCGGCGGGGCCAGCAGCTTTGGCCTGCGACAGGTGTGGCTCAAGGAAGGTGCTGGAAGGCCCGCCCCCGAGGAGCAACAAGTGCCTCAGAGGAGGGCTGATATTTGTTTTTTTTTAATTAATTAATTAATTTTTTTTATTTCTAGGAGAGAGAGAGAGACAGCGTGAGCAGGGGAGGGTCAGAGAGAGAGGGAGTCACAGACTGAAACAGGCTCCAGGCTCTGAGCTGGCAGTCAGCACAGAGCCCAACGTGGGGCTCGAACCCACGAACCGCGAGATCATGACCTAAGCGAAAGCCGGACGCTTAAGCGACTAAGCCACCCAGGCGCCCCGGAGGGCTGGTATTTCTGCCCAGCATGCAGGAGAGGGACGGCAAATGCAGGCCCTCTCTTAGGACCCAGAACCACAGAGAGTGGGAGGGACCTTTGAGGTCACACAGCCTGATCGATCCCACTCCGGACAGGAGTCCTTCCTCCGTTTGGAGTAAGCACCCTTGGCCACTGGGAGCTTTTCCCTCATGGGGCAGCCTGCTGCCTGAAGACTCGCCCTGCTGGGATCTGTGGGGTGGGGACGGGGTGGCCAGTCCCGTGAAGGCTGGCTCTGCTCTCTGCTCATGCACTGTGCCTGCATGCATGTAGTGCAGGCGGCTCTGGGCTGTGGCTGAGAGAAGGGGAACCCAGGTGAAGTCTCCCGGCTTGGATGAGCCCGGGCCTCAAAGGCGAGCCCCCAAGAGAACTTCTTGTTTCCTGTGACCCCCGCTGGTGCCATATCTCCTGGTCAGCAAGGAAAGTTCCTTCCTCCTCCTCTTCCTTTCTCCTTCCTTTCTCCCTCATTTATGTCCTTCTTTTCCTTTCTCTTGCTTCTGTCCCTCCGTGCTTCCCTCCCTTTCTCAGTAAACATTTGGGAAACACCTACTCTGGGCTAAGTGTTGGGCTGACAGGGGTCCTGGAAAAGGTGGTCAGAAGGGCTCAGCCTAGGGATGAGATAGACAGGCCACCATGATGACGCCATCTGCTTCTCTGTCACAGCTTGCAGAGCGCTGCCCAGGGGAGGCCCCGGGCATTTATTCACAGGTCACTGCCCTGCTCAGAGTCCTCCACTGTCCCTAAAACAACACTGAACCCCTTGTAGAGGCCTTGCTTGACCTGGCCTGCCTCCCTCCCCACCCCCGTCTCTGCCCCAGTCACTCTGGCTTCTGGCCCTTCCAACACGAAGCTTCCCCTCTCTAGGCTTTGCCTCGGCTGTGTCTTTGGCCACGACGGCTCCTGCATCAGGCACCGCTTCCTCTTCCCTTCTGGTCTCTGCTCAAACTTCTGCTCAGAAGTACGTGCTGAATGACCGGGGGAGGGTAGGGTCTTTGCTAGATCTGTCTGCTTCAGCTGACAAAGGGTGATTCCTGGCCTGCTGCCCTGGGTTCAGCAAACACATCCTGAAAGAAATCCAGAAAACCTCATGCTCTGGGAAGACAGAGCTGATGATACAAATCCCCCCCCACCCCACCCCAGAGACACTGGGCAGCAGGATCTTTGTCCTACTCCCGCTTGAGCTTCAGGTTTCTCGTCTTTGAAAGAGGAATAATCACGTTTACCAATTATGGAGGTCCCGGCTCCAGGCATGTATGCATGTTTGATGCCACATTTTCACAAAGAGGAGGGCAGATGGGTCATTCACTCTCTGGAAGAAGATGGAGCTTCAGAAAGGGTATCTCACTTGCCTACAGTCACACAGCTGGTAAGGGCCAGGCCAGGGGCACGCACCCAGGGCTGTCTGACCCCAAGGCCATGCCCACCTGTGTACTCTAGATAGAATGGTGATCTACCCAACAGCAAACGTAACAAACACCATGTCCTGTGGACCTGCAAAATGTTTTGCAAACACAAGTCACTATTGGGATGTTTTGGAGTTCTGCTTCTCTGAGAAAGAAGGGACTGACTTTGTTTAGACAAGCCAGCCTCTACTTGGAGTTTCTGAAATCTCAGAACTCTAACTGGGTCCACTTTGTGGGCACTCAGCCTCCTTCCTGAGGGTAGTAGGGATGGGACTGGGGTGGGGGGAAGAGGTGGCTCTAGCCGGAGGGTTCCCCCAGGCATCCTGCTATCCAACCTTCAGGACAAGAGGACCTTCAGACAGCTCTGCCATATAGGAAAAGAACCCAAGCCACATGGGAGATCTGTCCCTTCATCCACTGCCCTGGAAACAGCCATCGGGGAGACCAGAGTGAGACTGTGGGGCCGAAGCACCAATGGAAGATAGAGGCAGGAAGCCATGGGCCAGCCAGCGGCGCCACACAGAGGGAAGAGAACGAACATGCATTAAGCATCTCTTTTCAGGCAGGCCCCAGAGGAAATCGGGCTTGCCTCACTTACCAGCTGTGGAGCCCTAGGCAAATCATAGAGCCTCTCTGTGCCTCAGTTTCTGCACCTGTAAGCTGGGCAGAATATTTGTAGGCACTTCCCAAAGTTGTAAGATCATCTCTGCAGAGCTCACGGCATGGTGCCTGGCACCCCACATGCTCAGAACATACTGGCTGTGCCGTGTCACCAACTATTGCTACACCCAGAGCACCATGTCCTTGTTCCACCTCGCCCCCCCGCCAACGTCGTCCTGTCCACACCTCTAGAAAGAGCCAGAGAGGCTCACAGCCTCTCTCCTCCTATGTCTAACTAACCGCAATTCCTACTGGCTTTGTGTCCTGTTTCTCCACAGCCATCCTGAACTCCACAGCCCTCCACCACCGTCCTTACCCGTGGCCCCTCCGCGACTGCTACTGTTGCCCCAGATCACTGTCATCCTTCACATCACACTCACACTTTGCAAAGAAATCATCTATTATAGATGAAAAGTCAATATCCTTACCACACAAAATAGCTTCTACAAATCAGTAAGAAAAAGTCAAGAACCCCACCAAGGAGGAAGCCATTTCCATAGGAAACATTGTAAATGGCCAACAGGCATTAAAAACAATTCGGGATGACCAGTAATGGGAAAACGGTAACTTAAAATCAGTATATAGCATCTCTTACCTGCATGTTACAGATATGATCTTATTAGAGTAAAAACTATACAAATTACCACATATATATTATGGTAATATATCTATTATATTACCATTTTATATATATACCATATATATATTACCATATTACCATAATATATATACCATTTATACATATATATATTACCACAATATATATATAATATATATATTCCACTAAAATATTAACTCAGGTTTGTGATTAGGAACAAATTCTTTCCTTTACTGTGATTTTCTATGATTTCCAGGTAAGTACAAATTTATTTCATGCCCTGTCTCTCTTCTCCCCCGACTTGCATCTCTCCTCTCTTCTTCCCCCCTCTTCCCTTGCCTTTCCCTGGCCCCTCCCCACCGGGCCTCTCCCTGCTGAGTCTGTGTCATCAGGTCCCTTGGCCCCCGAAACACACCCACAGCCCCTTCTCACTGCACTGTACTTCTACCTGACCCACCAGCTCCTGCATTTTTCTGGACCAGTGTCTGCATCTTTGTATCCTCTGAACTTACAGCTCCTGCCACCTAATGAAGTGCTTAGGAGAACTGAGATGAACGTGACATTTGGCATTGTTGGAGGATAGGTACGTTTTATTCGTCTCATTTAAAGATGAAGAATCAAGCTCAGAGAGGTTAGGTAACTTGCCCAATTTCACACAGGTCAGTGGAAAAGCTTAGATTTAAACACAAGTTGTTTGGGGGGCTGGAGGTGGAGAACAGCTAACCTTGACCCTTAGCGTCAGGCTCAGAAACTCTTTCCACTGCTGTAGGCTTAATAGGGAACAAGACACACTTCAGGGAGCAATGGGAGGGAGAGAGGAAGGGGTGGCTGAAGTAATAATAGTAGCAACTAATAAATTACTGACATATGTGCCAGGCACTGTCTTAAGCACTTGACATACCTCAGTTCATTTTTAAAAACCGTATAAGGAAGGGAGCCTTACTAGTCCCATTTTAGACGTGAAAAACAAAACCCGAGTTGTGGGCAAGTTTAGTCCCTTACCCTCATCACAGACTCAGGACTTAGACCTTACCAGTCCGGCTCACAGCCCACACTCCGAACTTGAGCTGTGTTGCCTGGGGGCTGGCGAGGAACACGGTTCCATTGCAAGGAGGGATGTGTTTGCAGCACTGGGGTTGCAGAGGCCACAATCAGGCCACAAGATGGTACCGGTATGTTCCAGGGCTGGAGGTAAAGCCCTCATATTTGTGCCACCTCACCCAAAGATGAGGGGCCCTGCCCAGGCTCACAGCTGGATGGCTGAGTCACAAAGCAGGCATCTCTGAGGGCTGGCAAGGGGCTGGGTGTGAAATCGAGGAAGGGGGATGAGAAACCAAACTGCCTGGGGCTACGCTAGGTCAGGCACAAACCCACCTCGTCCCACCGAATCTTCACTTCCCCACCGTGTGCACAGGAAACCCATGCCTAGAGAGGTAAGGCTGGTGGAGCTAGCTGGGGCTGGTATTCATGGCTGTCAAACAGTTCTGAATAAGCGTGCTGGATTTGTTAGACAGTCGCACACTGGTCCAGAATAATTCTGATCTCCCAGAGAACTGTCTGTTCTGCCCTCTGTCTCCTAAGTCCTGGGTTTAGTTCTGCTGAAGGTGGGAAGAGGGTGCTAGCAGTGGGGACAGCAGATGGGAGGTGCCACTGTGAACCGCCCCCTACCTCAGCCTCAGTTTCTTTATCTATAAAATGGGAGGGCTGGATTTGAAGTAAGTCTCCAAGTCCTGCTCTGTGCTAACTTCCAATGCTTCACTGTTACTTCTACTGCCCCCTTTCTGTGGAAGTGGAAAGACAAGACCATGCAGGGCTGCAGCCGTGGCCGTGGGTGTGCTCAGTGGACACGCTCACCCCTGATGCAGCAGTGGCCTTGCTGGCCTTGCTTTCCTCAACTACAAGGCTTTGAGGACTGAGTCAGTGGATGCAAGGTCAAGTCTTCACCTACATGAACACAAATGCTTTATATTCCCATGGAAACAACACACACCAATAAATACCTCATCTGGCCAGTGCTGGGCTCTGGGCCACCTCACAGGAAAGATACTGGCATGACCTGCCCATTTTGTAGATGAGTACACTAAAGCCCACAGAGCTTTAGTGATCCGCCCGAGGTCACGTTTATGCTAGCTAATTCTTGAGTGGCTCAACTTAATAATGATGCTCCAGAAATGGACTCCATGTGGTGAATAAGAAGTACGGGGGAGGATGGAGTTAGATCTGGTTGGCGTGAGCCCAGAATCACTGACCAAGCGATCTACTCAGCGGACGATGCGGGGACAGGCCTCTCTGTGGCAGGTACTCCCCAGTACACAGTTATACAAGGCCCAGCTTCCCAGGTCTGGCTTTGAACCCACGGATGTTACTTTGAGTCACACAACCGGCAATCAACAGGTGGCTGACCTGATCCAGACTGTCTGGCCCCAGTGCTGGGCTTCCTCCCCTCCCCCTCAGGAGGGGGCCCCAGAGACCAACAGTCTTTCTCCTGATAAATGGTTTTCTCCCCGACAAGGGCTGCAGGGACCCCTACCCACATTTTCTGGAACGGCATTCTGTGACCATGAGTGGTCTCCATGACAACCAGGGTTTTCCCGCCACCCCTGCCCCCAGGCTGCACCTCCTGTCCCCTCGCCAAGGGCCTGGAGTGGTAGCGCAGCCGGGGCTGGCAGACAGCTGAGGCTGGAGCCCGGAAGTGCTCTCAGTGCAGAGCAGGGAGGGCTCTGTAAGTGGCCTCTGTCCAGCCCCATCCAAGGCATGAGGAGAGGGGAAAGGATCTGTCCAGGTGGGGCAAAGGTGGGAGGGGAGTAGGATGCCCCCACTGCCCAAGCTTCTGGACCCTTCCTCAAAGCCCTGGGGTCTGAACATTTTATGTTAGTGCTGCAATTCGTGCAGGCTTCAGTTGTGTGTACGCAAGACAAGGCACCCAAGGCCCTTCTCAGTGCACTCTGCCCAGCCACCCAAGCCACCATGTGCCCCAGCCAGAGCTTCATGTCCTCTGCCTGGGCCCAGTGTCTGGCAGTATCAGGACTGCCTTATGCCCACCTGACCGGACCCACTCAGTGCCAAGAGCCTTCTCATCTGTCAAGAGCCAACACAGCTCACCCTTACGACATAGATCCGAACTTCCATGAGCTTCCCGAGCCCAGTACTATCTCCACTCTATGCTTAAACCTCTGTGTACGGGGAGGCCTATGTCTACACAAATGTGACACCCTCCCTGCCTTGGCAGCACCCTAGGGGCAGGAACTCTGTGTCACTGCCACTCCAGTGTCTCCATTGGAGACTCCGTGCCTGGCATAGAGTGCCTGCTGAATAGTGAATGAATGAACGAGTCTATGACTAGAAGGAAAAGGCAAAGCGGGTGCAGTGGCAGGGGAGGATGAATAAGTGAGGAAGGGGGAGTATGAGAAGAGGGGGTGCCCGGGGCCCCCTCTACTTACCCAGCCGGGCCCGGAAGCTGCGAACCGTGTTGCCCCCTCCTGGCCTCGCGCCCCTCCGACTGTATTTCTCATAAAGCCGGAGCATGTGGACAGCGACCATGTCTTGGGCGCCGGGACCCAGAGTGGTGGCCGCATCCCCCAGGGACCGCCAGGGGTCCTTGATCCCAGGCAGGCCATCAGAGGCTGCAGGAGAGGAGGACCGGGCGGGGGCCGGGTGGCTGCCGCCCGCGTCTTGGAGCAGCAGCAGCAGCAGCAACAGAGGCAGCAGTTGGGGCCGCCGTCCCGGGCTCATCCCAACAGCGCCACGGGCCATGGTGGGTGGCGGCGGCGAAGGAGGGTCGAAGCCGGGGAGCAGGCGAGAACTCGCGGGCGCACAGGCGACTGCGGACCGACCCTGTGGCGGGAGAGCGCGCGGGGCGCTGGGTGCGGAGATCCTCGCAGGGCGCGGGGTAGAGCGGCACCGGAGGCGAGCGCGCAGGTCCGTCCGCGCCGCCCGAGCCGCAGGCCAGCGGTCACGGCCGTCCGGAGCCCCGTGGAGCCGAGCCAAATCTGAGCCGACGCGACGCCCCAGTGGATTCGCGCGGCGAAACTTTGCAGCCCACTGGGCGCCCTGCTCCGCGGTTCGGGGGGCGGGGCGGGGCGGGGCAGGACGGCCGGCGGCGCCCTCGGGGGGGACCCGCTGTGCGCCCGGGACCACGCGGGGCTGCCGCCGACACGGCTATCCCTGGCCCGACTGTGGTGTGCGTGCGCCCTTGTGTGGTGGCGTGCGCGCGCAGGGGTGTTCGCCCGAGTGTGCGCCCGGGAGTGCGGGGGGCGTGGGCGTGGGCGTGGGCGTGGGCGAGCTCGCTTCCCGCTCCCCTGCAGATAGACTGAGACCCGGCCTGGGCTGGCTGCTGTGTGTCGGCGCCACAGCCTGGCCAGGGTTGCGCGGGGGGCTGGGCGGCCTTGGGAGAGGGGCCCGCCTGCCGGGTTGCCCCTGTAATGGCATGTGATGACTATGTGGTTGCAAGATGACAGCTCCCCCGTGAGGACCCGAGAGGGGATGTGTGTGTGTGCCAGGTCGCCTCTGAGCCGGTGTGTATCCAAAATGCAAGAGTGAGGGGAACACGGACCCTCCCTGGGCAGCCGCTGCAAAGAGAAATCTTAACTCCAACCAGAGCTCGAACCAACCCAGGGCAACTGGAACAAGATCCTCATTAAAATTCAGAATTAGTCCATTAACTGACTCTGTGTTCGGCAACAATGATTCCAGTTGTTGAAGAAGTACATCAAAGGTCTTTATTAATCTTTGGACATGTAGCCATCAGGATTGTCGTGGAAAAGGATGTGGTTTCAAATTGCTTTACAAAACGTTTCCAAGGCGTCGGGATAGGAGGAGAGAAAACACTAGCTTTTCCAAGGTTTCACAATAAAGTGAGGGTGTAGTGAATCCCTGGCCCACTGCCCCTCAACTTAGCCCTGGGTCAGAAGGTCCTGAACTTCATCCTGCCTTTAGTGTGGTTTCGGGCAGTGCATAGAATTTCAGGGGGTCTGTGAATTTGGGTGGGGAAAATGTACATCTTTATTTTCAATAACCTGTAACTGAAATTTAGCATTTCCTGGTACTAGAAATGTAGGCAAACACAGTGGCATTAAACAAACCTGTGACTTCCGGTAATTAAGAAAAAGGGAATTATATTACCATGTTGCAAAGTTGTTTTTAAAAATATTTGGATAACTATATTTTAATGTCATTCGCTTCCTTGTATATTGTATATTAAAGAAAAGAAACTCTTTTGAAAAAGGGTCCACAGGTTTCATCAGACTGAGAAAGTGGTCCAAGGCCCATACAGAAAGTTTACAAATCTTTGTGAAGGAAGGAAAGGACCTCTTCAAACCCGTGTTCTTCCAGAACTATCTAGGATACTGCCTATGGTACATTTCAAAGGACTGCTTGCAAACTTGTGAACACCCTGTTCCCTTTACTTGGTAACTTTGGGCTCCGTGAGCCAGAATCGTTACTTTTCTTGGAGGGCTCACAATGCAATAATTGAAAAATTGCTGGAAAAAGCTTCTGTTGGTGTGTAAAATGCAACCTATTTGTAATTCTTTTAAATCTTGCAGTGTCCGATTAGAGGCTATCCCACTGAAAGCCTCTGACCCTCAGGCCTATAGCTTTTGGAAGACTAGAGAGAAGCATTTTATTTATTTTGATAATTATCTCACATCACATCCAACTTCCCGTTAATGTAGCTCCCATTTGTTCTGTGAAACAGCTTTCAGAACTGCTTGCCTGGAGGTAAGATGATCAAGTCGCTGCCTTAGACTTGATGAATCTGTCCTTACAAATGCTCCACACAGACTTTTATAGCTCCTTTCCCCCCACCCCCACCCGGTCTTTCCTGCTTCTCCATGTGCCCCTCACTTCCCCTCTCCTCTCCTCTCCCCTTCTTCCCCAGAATGCCTCTGACCTGTACCGGCTGGGGGTAACCTCTGCTCATGGGTAGTTTTGTCTCTGCTGGAACCATACACAATCGAGGCCTGTGAAAAGGAGGGTTAGTCCGCAGGAGGCCGGGACAAGCTGGGCTATTCGGGATCTGTGTCCATTAAAGCCTTCTTGCTCTCCTTAACTCATTCCCCCTCCATTCAAGCCAGCCTGGGGGTCAGGCTTTAGCCAGCACTAAAACCTGTAGGGTACAGATTCTCTGAATTGTTGGGAAAGAATTAAGGCATCAGCCAGGGACGGCTAATATTTCTTGCCTCATTTTATTGCTGAACAGCGGGACTGTAAAGTCTTGAACACTGGAGCACTATGGCCCCCTTTCATGTAGCCGAGATGATGGGATAAAAATGTGTTTGGTGAAGCAATTCAGATTACCACCGGGTCACATCCTCGCTGGCTCTCAGCGTGGCCTGCAAACAGCATCGCTGAGACAAGAAACAATCGCTGTGCAATTTCAGCTCATGCAGAACAGTGTTTCTAGCGTGGAAATGAGGCTAATTGTGGAGCTTGCCAATGAGAAGGTTTTGTTTTTAATAGCTCAGGCTGTAGCTCAAAATAAGAGTTGAGATGGCGGACTTGTGGATTCGAGTCCCGAGAGCTGTGATTTCTGACAGCTTCCTCCCAAAAGGATCAGGGTCCCGGGAGTGTTATCGTACACTAGTCTTCCCGGGAGCCCCGGGGTCTTGGACTTGACGACTGCCGGAGGAGGACTCTCTTCAGAGAGGTGAGAAGTTGTTTGGGGGCCCTCAGTCTTCCAGGTCGCTCTGCCACACACTCTGGTTTCCTTAAGCTCAGAAAATGCTGAGGAAGAAGTGAAGAAGCTCAAATAGTTAAGAAGCTCCCTGTGTGAGTAAAGGAGAAGCCAAACTGGACAGTTCTGAGAGGCGGGCTCATTTGGTTTCCTCCAGAACCTTTCCCCAAATAAGCACCGCGTGAAAGTTCCTGAGCAACTATGTCATGATCTTGTCCAGTTAGCTTGTGGGAGGGTCCGTTTTCGGCTCGCACTAGCTCTGCCACCAGCCCCATCACCTCTTCGGAACCCCAGTAGCCTTCCCATTTACATGAGAAGGCTGCCCCCGGGCTCTGTTTCAGCTCCAGCACTGTATGTCTGAGGCTGTGGCCTCATATCAACCTGTCCTTGGAAGTGAGAGAGTCGATGTGACCCTTAGAGTCAACTGGGACTAGGTTTGTGTGCCTGATTTCCCCACTACCCAGCTGTATGGGCTTCAGCAAGTTGTTTGAGCTTTCTGGGCCTCAGTTTCTTCACCTCTAAAATGGGGACAGAAGCAAGGTATTCTGAGGATCACTAGTAAGGCTTTTAGCATGAGATAGTACTAAATAGCCTTAATCCTTGTTATGACTCTTTCTTGTGTGCTCAAAAGAGATTGTAGCCTCTTTAAAGTGGAGGGAGCCTGGGAGAGATTTGGTGAGAAGTTCCGCTAGCCTTGCTCTGCAGAGGAAATGCATTTCTTAGTGCTCAGTGCCAAGAGCTAAAAAGAAGGGGAAAGGAAGGAGAATGTTTCCGTGATTAGGAAGTCATAGACCTCTACCGGCGATATCTGTGGGTCCCTGTCCAGAGATCGAGGTGGGAGGGTGACTGATAGCCCCTCATCTAGACTTCCAAAGCTCTAGGCCCTCGTGGACAAAAGAGATGTGAGCGAGTCCCTTTTCCCATTTGGGGCAGGAGCTGTGAAAAAGCAGCCGACGGGTTTGCGGGGCGCTGGAGACAAGAACCCCAGGGCCTCCCCAGGCCGCCGGGCCCGAGTGCAGTAAATCTGTGAAGTAACAGGCACAAAGGACTTTATAATCAATGACAGATTTTATTTTTGCTCCGGCAAAATCCATCCGTGGAGTTAACATTTTATAGGGAAATAGCTACCCACTTTGTGACTCCTCCTCAGCCCATATTCTCTTTCTTAAAGTCGGGAAAAGCTCAGAGAATCAAAGTCAGCTCCTCGGAGAACTGTGGCAGGAGAAAGCATGACTTCCCCTGGGCGGGAACCCAACCCTCCCGTTACTTCCTAGGGTGGCTCGGGCCATTCATTTCTGTTTTGCTAAAATACCCGTGACATGTGAATAAACCAGGATTACAGAACATTGTCTCGGTCAGTAATCTGAGCCGGCATGGGCTCTGGTTTGATGAAATATGGTGCTCTCTGAGCAAACATGGGAATTGGTATTACTTCTCGTTAAAGCTGAACAGTGGGACTATTTAGAACTGACGCATGAATGCGGCACTGTGGGGAGTGACAATCTGAAGGGGGCCGATTTGGGGGAGGGGGCAGGGGTGTGTGTGTGAGTTGGCCAGAGCAAGGCAGTTAGGAGACTTCTGCGGGGGAGGCAGCCAAAGAGACACTTGGGAATTAGGAACCCCCCTTCGGGGCTGCATGGGCTCCTTACAACCCTCAAATAATCCTTCTTAGAACCTTTGCAGGAGGGACAGAGCCTTACATCCTTGTCCTGGCATTTGAGCCCTTAATGTCTGGCCTGACTGTCCCCTGTCTGTCTCAGTGAGCCTCTCTGCAGTCCTGCCGGTTTTCTTGAGCCTCGGATTCAGAAGGCCCCGCATTCTCTCAGTACAGCTGCCAGCCTCCTCTGGCAGTGCCTTTCTAGAGTGACGCTGTGCTATAGCACCCAGCACCCCTTTCAGAACCCAGGTGCTTGCCCCCCAGCTGCCAGGATGGCTATCTCCTGATGGCTATCAGCTGAGAACCTCCCCAGGAATGGCTTCACCCAAAGCCATCCGCTTCCCCAGGACAGCCCAGATGCAGCCATGAGGCTGAAGGGTGCAAAGGCCTGACCCTCTTGTCCCAAGGCAGGACAGCTTTGAAGGGCTGTTGACTCCAGGACTCTCCGTGGGCTCTGCTGAGGCTCCTGTCGCAGCCATATCACATTCACCTTCTCGGTCTGATGAATCCCGTTTTCCACAAGCATGTTCCCATAAACCTCTGCATGCACATTTCCATTGCAGAGTCTGTTTCCTGCGACACCCTGGCCTGTGATAGTTGGTGCCAGGAGAGATGTGGAGAAGTGGGCTCTAAGATGGGACCTAGGGGCTACATCTATTGCCCCAAAGCAAAGAGGACTCTGACTGGTGTAGCTAGGCATATGTAGTGGAGAACCGGGAGGGTTCAATGTCTCACATATTAAAGGTTCAGGGAAAGTGATCATTATAAAGACAATGGAAGTGGTTGGGTCCTGCTGAGCGAGATGGATTCATGGGAGATAGATAATGAAAGGTTGAGGGTGATTAGTCACTAATTTAAGTCAAAGTGTGCAAATCAGTGAGGCTTCCCAGCAGCATATGAAGAACTCCTTGCAGCTGGTGCAGCTGGTGCAGCCCCAGGACTTACATATGAAAGTAGCAGCGCTCAAGTGATGGTTGAATTTTTCAGCCCCAGCAAGTCCATTATGCCAAAGTCGAGGTCCTAGTTGGGGAAGGAGTGGGACCCTGAGACTTGGAATGAGGGCATCTTGGTTGATGCACTCGAGAATGTGAAAACTCTCCACCTGTTTGCATGTTTTGGGCCCGAGGAAGTAGCTCATGCTCCCCTTGCTTGACGATGATGCAGATATAACACGTGTCCCTCTCATAATCTACCCATCTCCCCCTTCCTGGCTGCCAGATGAAAACCAGGGTCATGTCACCACATAACTTAGCCAGGAGAGGGCGGGGCCCACCAACAGGGAAAGGTACTATAGACTGCAGTGCTTTATACAGAGTCAACATGCAGAACATAATTGGGACTGGATCCTCGTGGTGCTGGAGCAACAGGGCAAGGATATAGAATTGGATAATGGAGTGTTTCTCAATACAGAAGCCCTGTCTCATGCTGCAGGACCTACCCCATGGCAAGGGCCCCAGTAGATGAGGCTAATGTGCTTATCGGTTGGCTCTTGGTTGCTTGGGAAGAGCAATGGCACTCACTAAGTGAAGTACCAGTGACAAATTGCCATGGTAAGCGCTGGAGGAACAGATTAAAGGCTCAGAGAAGTGGACATGTGGCAGTGGAGAGAGTATCTAAGAGCAGAAAACCACAAGTCTCTGTGTTCCGTGGAAGGCCTCAGAGGACTCTCCATTTACCAAAGTGACAAGGAATTCAGCAGTGAGAGGCGCACCAAATCATGAAAAGCTCCTTGATGGCTGTTCTCTGTGGGCTAGGGCTCAGGTTAGCAGTTGCTATTGATGAATTGGGACATCAGCAGAAGGTGGACAAAGGGATCCCCAAATAATGGAGCGCTGAACTGTTCAAATCAAAGTGAACACAGCTTTCAAAACAGAAGGCAGGTTGGAGTGTAGCCCGAGTACCTAACTCAGAGCTAGGGAGGAGCTTACTAGAACACGGAGGCCCTGGGGGGGTCGATAGATGGGCAGCCAACAACAGTATTGCTTACTTCATTCCATCAATTTGTAGAATCAACACTAAATCAAGGATGAATAAATGAGGCTGAGGGAAGCTACCCTAATAAAATCACACTTCCTTGCCCAATTTCTGGATCTGGACCAGGGCTTAGGCCTGGGTCACCTTGACTAGAGAGGCTAGATCTCTGGGAGGAAGGAACTTGCAGCAGCCCAGCAAGGATGATTGGTGATGAGTCCTCGTCCTTCCCTGACGGGACCTATGGCCATTGTTCACAAAGCAACTATATACGGGGGGTGGGCAGCATCTAGACACTTCAAGGATGGAGGGACACAGGGTCCAACTTGACATTGATATTGGGTGCCCAAAGTGAAATTAGCCCTCTGTAGAGCAGAGTTTTGGGGGGGGGGGTTAGTTAGTAAATGGATTCTGGTCCATCCCAGCTCACTGGACCCACAGTCTCATGCAGTAGCCACTTTTCCTAAACCTCAATGCAGAGTTGGAGTGAACTTTTTTGGTAGCCACCAGAATTTCCACAATAGTTTCTTTGTGTGTAGGGCAAAAGCCATGGCAGTGGGTAAGGTAAGTGGAAGCTTAGAGTAAGAAAGTCTCTGAAGTGACTTTCAGAGGTGGAAGCCCCTGAAATTGTTCCCTCATTCCTGTCCTGGACATATTAAGAAATCAAAGTCAGTATTGTGTCCCAAGGGGAATGGCAAAGAGTAATACCATCCTTAAAACCATAGAGGGTACTTCACCAGACTGGTCCCTGCAGAAACCAGACAGATGCTGGAGAATGATAGTGGATGAACACAAACTCAGTCAAGTGTAGTGTCAATCACCCCAACTGCAGCATTGGTGCCTCAGCAGTATCTCAGTAGAACAGATTGACATGGCCTTGGGCACACGGTGTGCAGCCTTTGATCTGGTGAGTTTGCTCTTTTCCATCTCTTTCAGGAAGGACTTAGAAACAGTTTGCATTTATGTGGGGAAGGTACCGTACACATTTACTAGTATGTGTATTTCTTTCCCTAGGGCCATGTTAACTCTACTGCCTCTGTCACAATAGAGCAAATGGGCACTGGTAAGCATAGAAAGCCTAACCATGGGACATCAGGTGATTGCTAGAAGGGTCCATCATGAGCTACGTTCTCTTACACCCACCAGGTCATGTCTTTGGGCAGATGCTATGTTAAATCTTCATAGATGGAAGCAGTCCATCTGAGATTGGGCCAAGGGTGTAATGAAGCTGCATGAGCAGGTGGCTCAGACCTCTATGCCACCCGCAGATGACCACAAGGAGATAGAGAGGCCATTGCACCTGTCTGTCTCTTTCTGCTTATACCTATGATCACTTGGAGTGTCACTGATGGAGAAGGAAAATGTACGGGCTTCCTCCGTGGATGAGTAGGCTCAGTATGCAGGCACTAACTAGAAATGGATTTCTACTGCATTGCAACCTCCCTCAGGGATGGCCCTGAAAGCCAGTCAGGAGAAGAGATCTTCCTTACGGGCGGAGTTTCATGGGGCACACCTGGTCACCCCCTTGTGCAGACAGAAAAGTGTCTGCACATAAGGTAAGGATATAGGTCGATTTGTGGGCGATGGCGAATGGCTTGCTTGGGCCATTGGGGACCTGAAGAAAACAGGCTGAAATATCAGGGATAAAGAAGCCCATGGAACAGACATGTGGATAACATACAGGAGTTAGCAGAGGATGAGAAGATCTTTGTGTTGTGTGCCAGTGTCTGCCAGAGAAAACTCACTGTTTTCTCTTCTGTTCGTGGCAGAAGAGCCACTAAACAGCCAAGGAGATAGAATGGTCAGGTGATGTCAGCCAACCCCTGTCATCAGCCACCCCAGGACCGGCAGGTGGGTGCGTGAATGGAGTAGCAGTGAAAGCCACGCATACCACAACAGTATTAGCGGCCACTGCCCACAGCTAATCTACCTGCTGCCACTCTCAGTGTCCAGCCTACCAGCAAGGGACACCAATGCTGAGCCCGTGCTATGCCACCATCCCTGGGTGTACTTAAGTTATTTGGTGGATGGGTAATTTAACTGAATTCACTCCACTCTTCTTCAGAGCCTCAGCCCACACCACCAGACTTTCAGAGGGTTTGCTGCACCGACAGCGTCCCACGTAACATAGTCTTGCACTGATGGACTAATTTTACAGCAAAAGGGGCACACCAGTGGACACAGGCCCGTGAGTCTTTTGGCTCTGTCATCAGCTGCCAGCCTGGTCGAGCATTGGAAAACATGGCTGAGGCACTACCATCTTGAGATGATACTCAGAAGATGGGGTGCTGTCCTTCAGAGCATTATACATACCCTGAATCAATGACAAATATGTGATCCCATGCCCTCAGCTGGTAGAACTCATGGTCCAGGAACCGGGCTGTAGAAGCAAGGGTGGCACTGTCACCATCACTGTCAATGGCCCACTAGGGCAAACTGGGCTCCTGAATCCTGAACTCTTGGCACCCAGGGGAGAAATGCTGCTATTTGGCCACATAGTATGATTTCCTTTCCATGTTCAGTGGCAGGTACTGGCCAATCCCTCCCAGTTCCCATGCTTAGAGGCCAGTGCGGAAGGGCAGGAGTCACCATCCCACACAGGTAATTGGTCCTGTGCTGTCATACAATGAGGTAGAGAGAGGCTATGTTTAGCACTCAGGTGGCCCAGTGGGACATCTCTTGGTACCCCCTGCCCAATTCCAGCTGCAAATAGCCAGAGAGGAGCTACAACTTGAGAAGGACATGGTGGCCTCCAGGGTGACAGTCTGGGTCATCCCACCAGGCAAGCCCCCTAGCCCAGCAGAGGTGCTAGCCCAGGTGGAGAAGAATCTAGAACGTGTCATAGGGGAGAAAGATTGGTGAGTATTGGTGGTCCTAAGCCCAGCTAACCTTCCTTATCCCCCTAACCTTCCCCTCATAGGTTTTTCCAGGACAGGAGACCAAGCAAAATCTTTGGAGCATGGTTCCCAGATAGGGTGGGATTATGATAGGAAGCAAATGAACCCATGCTGCAGAGAAGGCAGCCTGTGTTGATGCTGTAGCGCCACTCAGCTGCCCCTTCAGGACCCAGCCCCCTGTTCCTCCCATGTCTGGAGTGTTGTCTGCAGATGACTTACTGCTGAGACCCTCCCCGGGAATTACCCCAGTGGCCTGAAGAGCTGTCCCGCCCATCGTCATCATGCTCTTTTCCTCCAGGGCCATCCGCATCCTTTGGCTGATCCATGTGATGATACAAAGGCCTGGGTTCCCTTGTCTTCATTTGGAACCCTTTGGAGGGGCCGTCTCACTCCAGAGGCCCCCGTGGGAGCAGCCACAGCCCCCACTGTAACCACTGCTCCCTCCCCCTCCTGCTCTTCCCAGCCTGCCTCTTCACCCCTCACGGGTGATGTTCCACGTGACTTCCCCATGCACCTGTGCCCTAGAATCCATCTCTGAGCCTGGCACCTGGGTGGCTGGATGAGAGACTGCTGTCCTCAGTCACCCGTAGCCACACTGTGGGTCCCTGTACCTAACAATCCCTCACTTTGAATTCTTTTTCAGCCACCAGAGGAAAACACATTCCTTCTCTTACTTTCTTCACACCTCTCTCCTACTTACTGATTCCTCTTTTTAACAAAGAAGAGCAGGCCACAGGTTCAGATCTGAGAACTCAGAAGCCCCGGTATCTTTTATTTATTTTTATTGTTAACTTCTATTTGTAACAAGGAATGCTGATTTTCTAGTGATACCTGAGAAATAAAGTTCTGTTTAAAATATATTTGAGTCAAAGAGACTGTGTTGGTTTAAAGGAAAAAAAAAAACCTTAGTAAATGATAGTTGCACGAAGAGCTGGGAACGTTAGTTTACCGAAGGGTAGGAACATGGGAAGCACCTGGCCCTGTGATGGCTCGTGCGTGGAGGGCCACTCCTCTGCATCAGGTGAGTAAGCACCCTACAAAACCAGCCCCGTGACTCCATTCTTTGTGAAGTCCTCGGGTCTTGCATTCAGCAGAGATGTCCATTCCCTCCCATAGCATGTGTCTCACTGTGTGTAAAGATCCGCCTCCATTTCTGATTCTGCAGCTGGCCAACAAGGGCCTTGAGCACTGGGTCTTTCTCTTACTCCCTGGTGTAACTCCAGTACCCAGCCAAGACACAGGGTAGGTGTGGTGGTCCAAATTCTAAGATCATCCCAGAATGTCACCTCCAGTGTGCATGTCTTTTATAATCTCACCTTTGCGTGGGGTTAGGGCCTTTGGAGGATGCATGTAACTCCTATAATTAGCTTTCACTGTATGACAAAGGTAAAAGGATGTTGTGTATGTAGTGAAGGCCCAAAATCACTTGGTTTTGAGATCATTGAGAGGGAGATTATCCTGAGTGGGCCTGCCTTAATCAGGTGAAAGCCCTTTGAAAAAAGGCCTGGGTCCTCCCTGGAGAGAAATTACCTTCTGCTGGCCTTCAAGAAGCAAGATGCTGTGTTCTGAGAGGCGCTGTGAAGGAACCAAGGGGAGCCTCAAGGAGCTAGGTGCGGCCTTGCTGACAGCCTGCAAGAGAGCACGAATTCAGTCTCCAACATCAAGAGGATACGAAGGGGACCTTAAGCTCCGGAAAGGACCACAGCATGGCCAGCACCTATGTGGCCGCCTGGGAGAGCCTGACTGGAGGACCCAGCTAAGCCATGTGGACTCTGGCCCCGTGGAAGCTGTGATAATAAATGTGTGTTGCTTCAAGCCACTGCATTTGTGGAAATGCAGCAATAGCAAACCAGCATTGCGAGGTGCCTTGGCAAACAGTGGCTGAATGTGCAGAGTTTCTGGGCAAGTCTCTGCTCGCCAGCCTCTAGCCTGTCTTCAGATTGGTGGGCTTTTCCCCTCAGGGGAACCGGGTCAGTGAGAAGCAAAGGTTAGTGTCTGCACTATCTCGTGAATCACCTCCTTTCCTCACTTGGTGCAGATGATGAACAGGACTGAACGTTGCCCTCCATCATTTAGGAAGGGGCATAACCACACCCTTGGGTGCTGGCCTGTGTGCCCACTCCATGGGTCATTTCCTGGAAGACATCCCAACCTCATCTCTTCTTTCTGCTGGCGGCTGCCATTCAGTCCTCCTGGCCTGCCCCTCTCTCCACAAGGTCCGGGCTGGGAGAGGAATGTGCCCACCGCTGCTCCTGTGGGCCCTCTGAGGACAGAGCACCTTTCCCTCACTCTTCCAGCCGATCGCTCATCCTTGACCTTCAGTTTGAGCACCCAGGATGGCCTGGCCTCTCTGGGATGGTCTCACCCTCCACCATCTACCCTGCCTCCAGCCAGCAGCACTTAGACCTCCTCCAGGCCACCTGCCAGTCCCCACCCTGGGTTTTTCAGAGCCCCACGCTGGGCCCGGACCACTAGCTCCTCGCCCTGCCAGCCTCACCCCAGCCTCTCCCTGCTCCTCCCAGCAGGTCTCTCCCCTCTGCGTGTCCTCCAGCCCCACATCTGCCCAGCCCCCCTTTCCCGAGTGGATGGCCCAGCATCCACTCCCCCGAGAAGACCGAGGTCCCTGCAGTGTTCAGTGTCCCCCAGCTGTTGTTCTGACTGCCCACATGGCTTCTCCTTTTCTTTTTGACACTCTGCTTCTCATAAAGGACAGCGACCCCCCCCCCCCCGCAAACACACATGGGCTCAGGGGGGCTGCCCTCCGAACGTATCAGTGGGTCCAGTTCATGCTGAGCCAGGCCAACAGCTGTCCTGGTCACAGTGGATCCCAGGAGGACTCCCTAGCCGGCTCAGTCATTACTGATAGGATGTTTGCAAGCGGATTGGATGGGGTAAACAAGCCCTATTTGTCAGGTTGCTCAGATGGAATGACATAAGGCCACTCCTGCCATGTCCTCTGTAACACAGAGATGCCCGTCTCTAACAGCAGACACCTGCGCCAGCCGAGGGAGGAGGAGGGAGGGGCAGAGATGAACACCGGAGGGATGGGGAGCGTAGTTATCTATTGCTGTGTGACAAATCACCCCCAAACTTACAGCGGCTTGAAATAATACACACTTATCTCATAGTTTCTACAGGTTGGTCATCTGAATGTTACTTAGGTCAGAGTCTTTCTCAGGGGTGAAGTCAAGGTGTCGGCCGGGACCACAGTCATCTCGAGGTTCAAGGGCAGGATCCGCTTCAACAGTCCGTCATGAGGCTCTTGGCAGGATTGCATTCCTCATGGGCTGCTGGGCCCAGCGCCTCCGTTTCTTGCTAGATTCTGAGCTCACCCTTCTCTGCTGTTCCTCTACTCTTTCTGGATGCCTCCAGCCATCCCCAGTCCTGAATGCTTACCCAGACCTAGGTCTGGATCACAGCCAGTGTGTCCCATCGGCTCTTGGATATCAAACCTCTTTCTTGGATCTCAGGCTTTTCCCTCCATGCCTGCTTCTCCTGTGTTAGACGAATGCAGACCTGAGGCTCCAGGTTCACTGCTGGCTCCTCCTCTCTTGAACTACACACCTAAACCGTGCACATGGCCATCCCCTCTTCCAGGTCTTTGTCATCTCTTGCTTCCTGTCCCTATCCTGGCCTTCCCCCTCCTCCCCTCCTCCCCGACAACACAGTAATCCTTCTCATGTCAGAGTTGACTCCATCGCTGTCCTGTTTATAAAGCATTACTCGGTCCCCTCACCCCTGCTGCAACAGACCCCCTTGGGCTAGTTCTGCCCCCACCACCCCTTTCCTCCACACCCTCTCCTCTTGGCACCATGGTCTTGCTTGCCCCTCCTGTCTATGCCCATCATTCTCCCAAGTAAGACTTCCTTTAGCCTAAAACGCCCCTCTATCCTAGACCCACCCCTGCCATCTTATCCCACCTTCAAGGTCCAGGGTCAAGCTCTGTCTTGTCCCAGAAGCCCCCCTACAGCCTCCCAAGTCCCCTATGCTCTTTCTTCACCTACAGAAGGGGACTTGCTCCAGACAGGCCTGTATAGAGGGGTTCCTGCGTGTGGCCTGTCCCCGTACACTGGGGGCTCCTGGGAAGACTGTGGCTGCTGAGAGTCCATCCTGTGGAGGTGTTCAGGGAGCAAAGACAGGTCTGCCCCAGGGGCTCAGGAGGGGAGAGGGAGACCCAGAGGCCTGGCGGTGATGCGTCTCCAGTCACTCACAGCTCCCTGCTTCCCGCTTGCCTCCCCTTTGAACCCTCGAACACAAGGCAAGAGGAAAGAAGAGTAATGATCAGCTCTGAACATGTTGGTAGTTTCCTCTGGTTCTAGAAGGTTGCTGGTCCTCTGTGATTTACTGAGGATTGATAGAAACCAAAGTTAAGCTAGCACAACTGAGAAGGAGGGACTGACTGGCTCAGAGAACCAGACCATCTAGAGCAAGCGGTGCAGTCAGCCTTTGGGAAAACTCAAACCCCAGACCTCCACATTGCTAACACCCTCCCCCCGCTTCCTTCCTTCCTTCCGCTCTAAAATGAAAACAGCTTTAATGTTAACTGGTTATACAATTACTACTTGGCTATTGTAAAAAAAAATTGAGAATGATGTATAAGGTACCCCTATTAACCTTCTGGCTACCATCTAGACCAAGGGTAGACAAATTTTTTTCTATAAAGGGCCAGTTAATACATAGTTAAGGATTTGTGGGCCATATGATCTCAACTCTGCCTATGAAAGCAATCGTAGACCATATATAAATGAAAGGGCATGGCTGTGTGCCAATAAAACTTTGTTTACAAAAATTAGTGATGGGCCGAACTGGGCCAATAAGCTGTGGTTTGCCACCGTCTAGTGTAGATGTTTTCGTTCTGCCTCAGTTCTCAGCTTCGTTCTCTCCCATGCCAGAATAATGAGGGGTAGGAGTGGGGGGATCATAGGTCCAGCAGCATTCTCTTCTCTCCTCCATTGCTTATGGCCAACGAGGAAAGGCATGGCTCCCAGCAGCCCAGTTTGAAAATCTCGGTAGAAGACTTTGGCCTGGCTTAAGTCAGATGCCCAACTCTGGAGCTTTCTGGAGAGAGACCTGTAGGAGGGGTTATCTGATTGCTTCCTGGCAGTGGAGTGATGTCCCATGTCTTAGAAGGCGGTGTATAAAACGCTGTTTGAGATACATAAAACAATCGATGTTCAGTACATTCCATATCCCCCGAACATAGCTCAGCTTTTGTCAAAGCAGTCTTGATTATTACTATTACATGATTTTAAAGACCCAGATATTTTTTCACATATCGTATTCCATCATCTGTGTTTTCTTGCTAAGGGTTTAGTGGGTCCCCTGACCAGTTTTCACCTTTGTAAATGCACTTCAGGCTGTAGTATGTTTCTCCCAGTTGGTATTCTCCCATCCAGATGGACTCGTAATTTTGGTCTCCTGAGACTTACTTGGTTTCTTATTGACATTTCCTCCTTTCCCCACAGCCCTTCTCCAAGTCCCACTTCCTGCCCTTAATAGGTAAGATTCTAGGAGGCATGAGCAGGCTCATGTCCAATCAGACCCTACAATGGTCAAAGCTGTCCTCTGGGACCTTTCTGCTTCTGCCCCTGGTGGTAGAGCACCCCACCCCCCCATCCAGGGGACCCAGGGCAGCCCAACACAGATTTGGGCATCTTTCTGGGCCAAGGCAAGAACTGCTGTGGATTCAGGCTGTTTGTTGAGCCTTTTGGCACCTTAGAGACCCAGGGGGAGACCCTCTCCTCTGTCTCCTTCCCTGGCTGCCCAAGATCTTCATGCCGGACTTACCTCCAGGGATGGCCCACCTGTGCGCAGTTTCTCTTAGGTCTGTCTGTCTGGTCTGGCTGACTGCTCTCCCCTCCCTGGCTCCCACTCACATCTGGTCCCAGCTTAGACCTCAGTGTGTACTATTTAAATTCAGGGCCCCTGGAAAGCACCATGGCCCTTTGGAAAGAGACTGCATTGGGATCTCTGGCCCAGGGTCTGGCTGCTGGCTTCATCCTGGAGCAGGTGTGGCACCCTGGCAAGCTCTGTTTCCTCTTCTGTAAAATGCAGATAATAATGAATTTACCTCATAGGGTGGTTGTGAAGAGATAACAACTGAGATAATATGTACTGTTTTGGGCCCATCACAGGACTAGGGTGCCATGTTGATTGGCCAGAGACATTCCCCGTTTTAGCACTGAAAGTCCTGCCCCACCCAGGGAGCTCTCAGTCTGGGACAAATGAACACTGCCGTAAATGCTACAGGGCTATCAATTCTGGTTTCTTCTTCTCCCACCATGGCCCTTCCATGGGGACCAATGTCCTCACACATCTCCATTTCCAGCTTTGAGACATCCCCAGGCCATCCCATGGCTCCTTGGCTACAGTGTTAAGACCCCGGGCCCAATCCCACAGTCTGATATCTTCTGTGTGCTGGACTCAGCCTTAGCTCTCCCTCCAGCCTGGCCTATTCCAGGAGGCCCCGGGGCCTGCTGGAAGGGCTGAGGCCATGCCCTTCAGCCACTAAGCCTAAGTCTGGGCTCCCCCTGTGCTCATGCTGATGCTCACTCAGGCCTGCCTGCTGGAGACGGGGCGAATGTGCCAACGGAAACTGCCACTCCCTGCCACCACCTGTGTCCTCCCTGGCATCCCGCTACACTCCCAGGGCATCGTGTAACCCATCTGCATAGCCAAGCACTGTTCGCACTCCCTGCCTGGATGCCATGTGCTACCTCTTAGGACTCTCTCTGCTCATGATGATACATATTTGGGCTCTTTTATGACCCTTAGCTATTTTCAAGGAAGAGTAAATGGTTTGGTGCTCAACATGGGGAGCACCAAGGGAAGCAGAGTGAGAGGGCTGGACTGAGGAGGCAGGTAGGTGCCAGGCAGCAGCTTCTGTGGACGTGGGAGCCCTGCGGGCCTTGTCCGTGGGGAGGGGCTGACCAGGAGAGGCACGGAGGA
The DNA here is from genome assembly GCF_003009895.1 of Hyaena hyaena. Lineage (NCBI taxonomy): Eukaryota > Metazoa > Chordata > Mammalia > Carnivora > Hyaenidae > Hyaena > Hyaena hyaena. The sequence goes on along the minus strand of NW_024080710.1, from coordinate 2,694,634 downwards.
CTTCCTGGGGAGAGCCTGGGCTTAGGAGACCCCCAGGAGGGAGGTAATAAGGGACTCCCCCCACCACACCTGCTGCCTGGAAAGGACTCAGATGGTAAGCCTTCTCGCTTCCCATGTTCTCAGTGCCTGCGGAGAGCTGTGGACGCAGCACATCACAGCAGGATGCAAGGTCCTCAGTTTCTGCCATGTTCTTTATTGCCAGGGCTGAGTTTAACAGAGTTAGAGCCAGTTCCCTTCAAAGCAAACTAGACTCACAGGCCATTCTAATGCCAGTTTGCCCAGAGGTGCCCTTGCCTCAAATTCATATTAACCAAGTTAACATTCTGTAATGGAGAGGATCACCCCATATGAGATTGGTAGTAATCTCTTAGGATTTTCTACTGATTTCTGCTTTACGAACATACCAGAACTCTAGTATTTATTACATTTGCCTACTTCAGGTAAAACTCATCAGATGGAGTGCTTTTCAATATGTGTTTCTTTGTGTGGTATAATGCTTACTCTTGCTCACTTTTGCGCATGATGCAGATTGGGGTGTCAGTTCCTGGTCGTGGGGGCACCTTGGTGACCAGGGACCCCGAACCCGCTGCTGTATTGGTTCCCTCAGCACATCATAGAACTGTAAAGTAGAAATGCTGACACAGGCAGAATCCTTTTAACTTCGCTGAGAGAAGATATTTGCTTATTTATTATACATACACTTAAAACTCATTGAAGAGCATATGGAGACTATAAACAGCAAAGATAAAAGGGATTCCCTATTTTTGAACCACCCAAAGCCATTGCTGACAGGTTGTTCAATTCTCTTCCATCCTTACTCTGTGAATCCCTTCCTGTTCACATGGCTGAGGTCATTCTGTGCTCACATATTTGGATTTTCCTTTTGTTACCAGACATTGGAATGTACACATTTCTTTGTATCACCGAAAACTTTTCAAAAGCATGTAGTAATTGACTGCGTATTTCACTGGTTAGTTTTACCATGGTTCAGCTAACCAATCTTCCTGTATTGATTATTCCAGAGTTTCCAATTATAAACAATACCAAAAGGAACATCTTTGTGCAGTAAAATATTCTCCACATTTAGATTTGTTGTGGCTTTGGCAAAGGCTCTGCTAAATAATGCCAAGTAACAGATTTATGGTGGTGGAATTATATGATCAAAGGGTAAACTATTATACAGATACTGTACACATTTTAAACTGTTATCCCCAAAGGTGATATCACTAAGATTAGTTTTTTAAATGTACCAAGTTTTACATATTTTATAAAATCAGATCTAATTCTTCTGGTACTTCTTATGCTTCTAAGCCTGTCACAACCTCCCACCCCCACAGGGGTTAAATATTGCATTATATTTTCTTCCTGTGTTGTTGGTTTTATTTCATTTTTATTATTCTAGATGGTTTCACCTGCTCTTTGGTGTGGGTGGGATTTCTTGGGCCCGTCATGTGTGGTGAGGCAGGTGGGCTACGATGGCTGACTTATCACTTACCCGGGGCATGGAGGTTGGGCATAAACAGACCTCCTGAGCCACATTCCCTCGTCTGAACCCATCCATGAGCCTTTGTGCATCCTTCCTGGTGACACAGAAGCTTCCCTTCAGGGTGGTGAGGAAGGATAAGATGCTGCGATGCTCCACGGAGCCCTCGGGCAGGGCTGCACTGTGGAAGGGGCAGCCTGCACCCCCATGTGGCTGCAGAGGCCTCCTCCCTGTGTGGTCAAGCTGTCTTCTCTGTATACTTTCACCCCGCCTCATTGTGGGGTGCCCAAAGGTCCCTGAACAGCCAGGCTGGGCCCTCACCCCCAATCCTGGGCAGCCACTCTGCCAGTGTGTGGTCTGGTAGGAAATACAAGCCCTGGCCTCACAAGCAGATGGATGACAGGAGACTGGAGCAGGTGCCCCAATGTCCCTCATGAGCTGCTTGGGCTGGCACCGGCCCCACCCTCACCCCAGCCTGGAGTCCTGTTTGAAGTTTGAAGTTTGAAGTTACTGGACTCTCACTGCACTCAGTGGGATTTGGAGATATTTCCTCTTCAACATCCATTTGACAGTGTTTCCCAAGGGCCTACAATGAGCTGACCACTGTTTGCAAGTCATTCTGGGGATGCAGAAACAAAGAGCAGGGAGCCCAAGGCTATAGACAGTGTGTCAACTTCTAGGAACTGAAAACATGGTCGGAGGGGGCACTTATGAGGCTAGAGAGCTGGGCATGGGGCAAGAAAGAAGCATAGATATTTCACTGGGCAACCCTACCTGAGCCAGAGTGAAGTCTAGTAGGGCTTCCTGGAGGAGGTGGTGGCTGGCTGAGAAGGAAACATAGGGGGAGAGAAAGAAAAAGCAATCCGTGTCTCAGGATACATGGAGGCAGAGAGAGAGGGAATAGGCATGGTCTTCCCAGGAAAGGCAAGTAACTGGGTAAGATGAGAAGCAAGGATGCCCCTGACTCTTGTAAACCTTTCAAGCAATCACAGCCACCAGAACCACTGAGCTGGACTGTTGGGAGAGAAGGAGGGAGCGGGTTTGTGGTACATCTCAGAGGAACACACGACAATCCGTGGGCAGAGGCATAGAGCTGGGGTCCTCCTGCCGGCCAGTGAACCAAGGGGTGTATGAGGCAGGACTCAGGTTCAGGCCTGCCATCCATCCGCCTTCCAGAGCCCATGGCCTTATTGAGAGCTGGGATTCTAGAAACAACAACTTTCTTCTCTCCCTGGGGAGGGAGGATGTCTGGCCTCTCACAGACCAGAAGGTTCTCTGAAGCCTGGTCCATGGAGGGGAGCAGGCAGGGAGAGTGGCCATCCCCACCAGACAGCCAAGGGTAGAGGACAATCCTCTGCCTGCTGTCTGTGTGACTCTGGACAACCTTGAACTTCCCAAGCACAGCATCTGTGTCTGGTATGCTATGCGCCCCGCTGGTGCATGCCAAGGTTGCAACATCATTCCCTAAATCACTTGTGGTGACGCCTGGTCTCTTTCACCTCAAAGAGAGAGGGCAGCCGGGTGGTGGTCTTGAAGCCTGACACCACAACCTTACCTCGGCAACTTTCTGTGCCCAACCCGTGTAGCCTAGTGCCACTGTGTCCCAGATGCTTGTCACCTGTCTCCTGGGTTGGTGAGGACTTCTCTGGAGCCAGCAGGGGCATCCGGCAGTAGGCTGGCAGGCAGGCAGCATTTATGTGCCGAGTTAGGCATTTATGGTGGAGTCAGGAAGACCTGTATCAGACAAGGCGTATGGGTGGCTGTGGGCGTCTGTCTGTCTGTGCCTGCCCAGAGAGCAGAGGATTCTGGGCCATGCCAGCAGGCCCACCCCAGAGAGGCCCAGCCACAGAATAAGGGCACCAGGCCTTCCTCATCTATGACTTTCCTTTCCTGAGATATGTTTCCATTTGTTCAGGAAAGGGCTGGACCGAGCCAGGCCCAGGGGTGGAAAACGTGGGGTGGGCAGGCCCCAAGTTTGGGACTTGCTGCGTCTTCTTGTGCAGACAGAGGGCAGGCTCCTAGCTCGCTGCTGATGGGGGGAGCTTGGGGGCACAAGCATTTTAGAGCAAGAGGGTCTCACTGGCCCATTTAGCCCGGTTCCTCCGACCCCTGCCAGGGCCAGTTCTGGGCGCTGGGAACTGAGGGTCCTGCCCCGGGAGCTTGTCTTCTAGAGTAGGTAAGCAGACAAAGTACAAGACCTCTTCCAGCAGGGTGGGCTCTAAGAAAGACCGGAAGCAGGGCCACCCGGGAGAGCGTGACAGAGGCAGGCTGGTCGGGGGGCTTCTGGGGAGGAGAGACCTGCTGGGATTGGATGAAACATAGAAATTGTGTTCAGTGTATCACCGTGACTGCTTATGAGAGGATGTGATGGGGGAAGGGACTGTGGATCCAGCTGCGGGGAAAATGGACAGACGGACACAGAGAGGGACTTGCATGGGCCAGTGCTGGGCTCTGAATGGAGGAGTTGGATGTACTCAAATCTGGCTCTCTAATATCAGAGCAAAATTATGAAATTAACACCCAGACTGAGCCACCAAAACTGATTGGAAACTCCGGGTTCAAGGTGTGCACGGGGCTGAGGGCTGGAGGTGGTCTGCTGAGGGTCTTCCAAGTGGCGTGATCACGTGGAGACATGGCCATTCCACCAGGGAACTGAAGACGTCAGTTCGCTCTCCCATGGACAGATGAGAAGTGGTCCCATTTCTGGGCACAGGCGTGCCTGGCTGCCAGGGCGGCTGAGCAAATGCAGGGGGAAGGAGCTGAGGAAGAGAAGGTTCAGTTCTAGAGGTGCAGTGATCCCCCCTTTCAGTCAGGGGCAGTAACTGCTGTCCCTGAATTCAGAGCTGCCTCTATGCTTCCCCGGAGAGGACACTGCACTTGTTCTGAGGGAGCACCCCTGACTGTGCTGGGTGGGGACAGGATGGAACAATATAATCTTCCTTATCCCAGACTTTCACAGCACGTCTATCTTCAGCCCACTCCTCACCCCGTTCACCGTTCCAGAACCTTCAGTTCCAGAACCTCCTCATGTTTTGTTGGGCTAGATTAGCAGATTTCTTATTGCCTGCTTTACCGTAAGTGTAACTTCTGCTTTCCTAACTACCCCAAATTTCTTTTTTTTTTAAGTTTTTTTTTTTTTTTTTAATCTTCCTTTATTCTTGAGAGACAGAGATAGAGAGTGAGGGGAGGGGAGGGGCAGGGAGAGAGGGAGACACAGAATCCAGAGCAGGTTCCAGACTCTGAGCTGTCAGCACAGAGCCTGACGCAGGGCTTGAACCCACGAACTGTGAGATCATGACCTGAACCTAAGTCGACGCTTAACCGACTGAGCCATCCAGGTGCCCTGAACTACCCCAAATTTCTATTGACCTCTCTAATCTGCTGTCATCCCTCTGTTTCTTTTTTTTCTTGATAGGCTTATGGCTTTAATGGTTTTGGGGGGGCATTTTATTGGAATTTGGGAGAGTAAGTGGACGGAATGCCATGTGTACCCATCGTGTTTGGTTGAAGTTGATACCTCACCACTTCGCTGACCCTTGGTTTTCACCCTAACATGGGGGCAACAGCACCAGGGTCAAATGAGCTCCTGGAGGCAGCTGAGTGGGGGAGGCAGGGTGGGATCGAAGATAAACCTTCCTGGGTTTGGGTCTGGCCCTAACACATGCTGACTAGGTAGTTTGACCAAGTCCCCTAGCCTCTCTGAGCCTCAGTTTCCCCAGGAGTAAAAAGGAGATGGTGGCTCTGCTCCTTCCTAAACCAGCAGGCATATAGTGCCTATTTTCCTCCCGTAAGGGACACAGCCCTGTCAAAGAGAGGTCTGTTATATGTCGCAGTCATGACATCGTGACCACTGCACTGAGTGTCCACAGCAGGGCAGAATCCAGCGGGGTTGCCTCTAGAGATGTCTCTCCCATCTGTCTGCCCTCAAGGGCAGAGGCAGATTCCAGACCCTCCATCTGAACTCTGGGGCCTTCAGGCAGAAGGTGGGCTAGTTTCCATGCAGGAATGCATGGGTCTGAGCTCGAAACAGGATGGAGGAATAAGGAACGTCTTTCCTTTATGTGTCTTTATGTAGAGGGTGCTAGGGGGTAAGTGGCCCACTAGCTGGCAAATGATGACAGAGCTTTCAGGTAGCAAGTAAGAGTTCTTTGAGCTCTGAAGAGCCCAGTGATTCTAGAATGACTCCACCATCTACAAGTGATACATGAAGTTCCAGACATCTGTTCCTTGGGTCATCTTCCTGCTTAATTACATTCATGGGAAGAGAAGCCCTTTGCTCACCAGGATTCCAATGGCAGGATATACCTTAGACCCTGTCCTAGTTCTATAAGGAATGTGATTCAGCCAATCCCCTTATCCCCAAGCCTCAGTTTACCCACCTGTAAGAGAAGAATGTGCACAGTATGAAGATGCCTCAAGGACGCAACACTAACGATCTCTGGCCCAAGGTCCCCCACCCTCTGCCATAGCCTCCAGCTGTCCTAGTTGGACATGAGTCTTCGTATTGATCAGTAGATTTTCTAGCTAATCACTTTGCCAATGGCTTTTTATCCCTTAAGAGATAGATGCTCTCTGGGGGACTATAATGTTAGTTTTGCTCAAGTTTGTGGGGTCTGGAGACACATGCAACTGGTGGACAACAACATCCTCCTTTGGTGAGAGAACAGGAAAATACCAGTGGTGATGGAGAAACCAAAGAGGCGTGCCAAGCCCTGCCACATAGGAGTTGCCTCACTACTCCACTGGCACAATGGTCAGGGCCTCTGGGGCTGGTAAATGGGACACATGTGGCAATTGTGTCTCTCTGTCCTGGAGCCAGACCCATGGGAAGGGTGAGGAAATCTTTTATTGTGTGACCACCAATACGAGGGGACAGGGGTGAGATGTGATGGACTAAGAACACACGGTCAGGCCACTGTCTGGGTATGTCCATCCCTGGGCTGTGTCCAGAGGCACCCAGGAGGGTAGCTGTCGCCTCCCCTGTAGCCACATGGGGCTGGAGAATCATCAGGTTTCTCTGGGGCCCTGTGGGGACTCCTGTCAGAAAGGCGAGGTGAAACTCTGACCAATGGAACTAGCTAGCACCTTTGTCCTCAGGCAACTTTCTATGGATTGTAAGTCTTCAGGTTCCATCAAGCCCCATCCACACGGAAGCCTCTTGCATCGAAAAGCTTCTCTGTTCCCACCCTTGGGCCCACTTACAGAGGCATAGAAGGTCTGGTGACTTGCTTTAACCCCAAAGTTACTTTGTAAAACATCAAAATAATTATCAGACATATGCACTCATTGGAGGCAGTTTGGAATACACCCGAAAGAAAACTACATATAATCACCATTCCCATCACACAGAGTTGATTACCATTGTGAGACCGTTCCGTCCTTGACTTTTCCTGTTTGTGTTTTTGTCTTTTTGTGCAGCTACGATTATACAAGTGTACACCTTCATATCATGATGTTATGTTTTTTACAAATATTCCCTAAATGTCACAAGTTTGGTCAATCCTGGTTATTGGTTAATTAGTCCATTTCAAGCTTTGGTTGTTGTACATAATAGTGCAGTGATCAATAATCTCTGGCTATTTTAATTTTTAAACCTGGGATCACTTCTTGAGGGTTGGTCTCAAGGGTGGAGCTGTTCAGCCAAAGGGTATGAACACTTTTAGGTTCTTCATCTTCTATGGGAAAGGCTGACCTTAGGATTCCACCTGCCATGTGTCCAGAGAGAGCAGGGAGGGTGCTCTTTTCACTAAACTCTTGTCCCTTTGTCCTGGACCAGCCAATTGGCCTGAGTCTGACCACAAAGAACTCCATGAGCCCCCCCACGACCTCTCCCCATTCCCTCCATTCTGCTCTGTTGTCCATAACTGTGGGTAACCATGGTCTTCAGAAGCCTTGAGGAGCATTCTGGGCTGGGAGTGCTTGGCTAGTGTTGGACAATTCCACCAGAAGCCACTGTTCCTGAGTGTGCTGGTACCTGCCCGTGGAAGAGCCTATAGTGCTCACACACATGATCAGGCATTGGCCCCCAGCGTGGCCCCACAGAAACGGAGTCACCAACCAGCATGCTTTCCTGCCTTTGCAAAGTTCAGGCCAGGGCTCCCAGGTTTCAAGAACTGTGTATGATTCAGTTTTTCCCATTCCCCAAAGGCAAATGCAGTTTGAAAACACTGAAAGCACCTCCCACCCTACCCAAACAGAAGCCCATTCCCGGGGCTCACTCAGTCCAGGGTCCAGGCTGGGCTGGCAAAACCAGCATCCAGGCCAAGGCAGACACTCACTGTGGCTCCAGCTCACCCGAAGAAGGGTTGGTCTGGGAGTCTCTTATCAGCCTGATGGGGGGCCCAGGACTCTGAGGTCACTGGGATCTGGGGAAGGGACAAGAAAAGTGAACTTTACTAAAGGGAGATGTATTTTTCAGGAGAGAAGAAGGTTCCAAACAAACTCTCTAACTTCACAAATATGCACATACAGCTGACATAAGGGCCCTGATACTTAGGATACCGAGGAGAGGTAGCAGATGGGCCCTCTGAGAGGCACAGAGACACCCCGGACTCTGTCAGGAGTTGTGTCCACACTTCTAAGCTGAGGGCTGGAGGTCCTCACTGAACACAGGCCTTCATTCTGGAGCACACAGAGCAACCACTCAGATACCTCCAGTGACACAGAGCCTACCTACAACCTCACAAAACAGCTTGCTGCATTGGGCAACCGCCCTATTCCTTCCATGTAATTTCCATCTTTGTAGAAATGAGGGAGGGCACAAGTAAATAAGTACATTCCTCCTTACTGGAGGCTCCATCCTCTCTCAGAGTATGCTCCCAGAGAGCCCACCTACTGGCCGCTCTCCCATCTGAAGGAGCCAGCAGAGTGAGACTAGAACTCTCTTCACATGTTGCGACTCCAACATTTATTGACTCTTTCCAATGAAACACTCCATTCCTCCCATTGTTTCCCTGAGGCAGGGCTCCTACCTGTTTATCTTCCTTGGCACAAGCTCTGCATTTCAATTTCCCTCTTACAACATGGTATGGGGAACGACACCGTCCTTCAGATGAGCCCACACGCACGGGAGCTGTTGGTGCCTATGTTCTGGGCACCCCGTGCCTCCAGACTCCATCTGCCACATTGAGTAGTGTGGGCAGCCACTGTCCAGAGTGGTCCTAGACCCAGCTTTGAGTCACTGCCCTTAATATGAACGGCCAGGCAACGAAGCCAAGCCAAGACATGACAAGATGTTCAGTGTATCTCAACTGTATTTCATCCCGATTATATTTTGAGACTGGCTGGATGAGAGATTGTTTATTTCCAGGTCCTGAGGAGTGTCATCACATGTAGCTCCTGGAGCTGCTTTGAGGCCCCTGTGACCAGGAGGTGAGAGCCCTGCTGGTGAGAAGCCCCAGAGGCTTCTGAGGTCTGTGTGTGGGGCAGAGGATGGGGGAACATGCTCTGTGCAGCCGCGACTCCTTCAGAACACACAGCAACAGCATTGATCTATCACAACACTCTACTCCTCGAGGACAAATTCCACATTTCAGAGCACACGTTAAAGAAATACAAGCAGATTGAGTCAGATAGAAACTTCCCCTCAAAACTCTAAACTTTTCACACAGAATAACACCGAGGACTTTCTCTGTGTGGTTTAACATCTGCTCGCTCACTGTGCTTGCCCAGAAGCCCATCTTTGCAAAGCCACCAGCCCCGCAGTTGTGCTGATTAGGAGAGTGCAGACAGCCTGTTTTTCCTTTCCTGCTGACTAGGGGGTTGGAAACAGACATTTATGGGGTTTCTCCTAGGTAACAACCTCCTGGTAGGCATTCTCTGTGCCGGATTCCTCCTGATCCCCACCACAACATGGGGAAATGCATTCTTATCTGCACTCCACATATGGGAACACGGAGGGTCATGGAGGTTAAATCATTTGCCCTTGTTGACAAAGCTGGTAATGACAGTTTGGATTGGAGCACAGAGCTGTTGACTCAAAGGCCTGTGCTTTGTCTATGGTCTCAGACTCTACACCCATCCCATCCAATAGAAATAGAATGTGAGCCACAAATAAGGGCCAAATATGTAATGTTATCTTTTCTTGTAGCCACATTAAAAAAAGGAAAACCAGGCGACTGGTTCCAGTAACATTTCTTGTTGAAACTCTGTAGATCCAAAATATTGGTACTTGAACATGGTAATCGATCTACAATTATTAATTTCACATTCTATTTTTGGAGTATGTCTTTGAAGCCCACTGTGTAATTCCCACTCACCTCCCATCTCAAGTTGGGCCAGTGGTACTGCAAAGTGTGCCACCACCGCACGTGGCTAGTGGCTCTCATTCTACACAGCTCAGCTCTTACATACAAAAACACCGCTTTATTTTCTCCCTTTGCCATTCCTACAAGAGAATTACATTTTTTCTTAATGCTTTTGAATATATTTGCACTTTTTATAAGAAATAGACAATGAATGGGGCGCCTGGGTGGCTCAGTTGGTTAAGCATTGACTTCAGCTCAGGTCATGATCTCATGGTTCGTGGGTTCCAGCTCCACGTTGGGCTCTGTGCTGACAGCTTAGAGCCTGGAGCCTGTTTCAGATTCTGTGTCTCTCTCTCTCTGCCCCTCCCTGACTCACACTCACTCTCTCTCTCTTTCAAAAATAAACACTAAAAAATTTTTTTTAAAAAGTCTACAATGAATTCCTAATAAGAGTGAAACTGGAATGATTTCTTAATTGTCTCAGTCTGCTCAGGCTGCTGTAACAAAACACCACAGACTGGGTGGCCTCAGTAACAGACACTGTTTTCTCCCAGAGCTGGTGGGCAGAAGTCTGAGATCAAGGGGCCAGCATGGATGGGTTCCAGTGAGGACCCTCTTCCTGGCTTGTATATGGGGACCTACTCTCTGCCCTCACTTGTTGGGGAGATGGAGAGACAGAGAGAATTAGCTCCGGTGTCACTTCCTATAAGGGCACTAATTCCACCATGATGCTCTCCTCTTGTGCCTTCATTTAATCCTAATTATGTCCCAAAGTCCCTGCCTCCAAATACCATCATATTGGGAGTTAGGGCTTTAGCTTATGAATCTAAGGGGACACAAACCTTGAGCCCATAGCATCACTGAATAAAAGGCAGGATGAGAACATTTCTCAGTGCTCAGTGTCCTTGCAGCTACCTCGGAGGACAACTCAGAAACTTGTGTCGGTGTGTATTGTGAGGCCTGCATGTTGCAGAAATGCCCCTGCAAAGTAAACACTTGAGTCCAAGCCCTGCTTTTCACAACTCTTGGCTCTCTCCACCCACCCCACCCCCCCACCACTAGTCTTTATAGCGAGGGGCAGTATCCTTAACCTAATGTTTGCAAGTCAGACCTGGAGGCTCTGAGATTTGGTGATACACTGGCAGTTGAATGGGTAAATAAGGCGGTAGCCAGGGCTTAACCTCTGGCCTTCTGAGTACAGGGTTCTCTCCTACAGTCTGCTCTGTGAAGACTTGCTGATGACCTATGGCTATTGCCCAGGGAAACTGGGGCTGTCGTGGACCCCATTCTGCACACTCCTGTCTCTGTGTCCTTTCTGAGCAGCGAAGAGCTTTAACAGGTGTTGGATCATTATCTGTGCCAAGTGCTTGGTGGCTTGGGTAGTAGGCATCTGTGCTGCTGTCCAGAAAGACATGATTCCTTTGTACATGGCTAGGGGAGCTTCTGGGGAGGGACGCTGCGAAATAGGCATTTGAACTGGTTTTGCCTTGTTATTGAAGCTGCCGGTCCACTCTTGTACCTATCAAACCCTCACCCCAAACTGCCAGACCCTGGCTCAACTGGGGGTACATAGTGATGGTGTGGCAAATCTTGGTTTTCATCAGTCACAGCATGGGGACGTTATGAGGACCAAGGCAGACACACACCTAAACAGAACCTATGTCAGCAAGGGCATTGGTCTATCAGCAGATGACAGCAGACCCAAGCCCCTGGGGCTCATGGTAGATGGCGCTCGCCGCCCAGGAGGTAGAACACCAGGACAGCCTCACTGGGGGTGGGGTGGGGGGGTGGGGAGGTGCATAGGAACAGAAGCAAAGTAGGGTGGGTCTCACCCCACCTAGAGAAGCCACCTAAGACAGGGTGTCTCTTTCCCAGAACCATCACCTCTTTAAACCCAGATGATAGCAAGAGGAAATATGATATGCCAATCATTTCCCATAGGTCACTTGTTATGGGTTGAATTGTGTCCTCCCCAAATTCCCATGTTGAGGTCCTAACCTTTAGTGCCATACCTAGAAATAGTCACTGCAGACGTACTTAGTAAAGATGAGGTTCTTGGCCCCTAATCTGATAGACTGTCCTTATTAAAAAAAGGGGAGATTTGGGGACATATATACACATACAGGGAGAACAGCACATGAAAATGAAGCAGGAATTGGGGTTATACTTCTACAAGCCAACAAACATGAAAGTCTGGAAGCAAACTGCCAAAAGCCGCAGGACTGGCGTGTCACACATTCTTTCAGACTTTGGAAGGAACCCAACCTGCTGACACCTTGCTCTTGAACTTCTGGCCTCCGGATATCAAGCCTTAGGCCTCTATCTGGCTCAGGCCTCCTCTGGTGTAAGTTTGAAACAATGAATTTCTGTTTGTCAAGCCCCCAGTTTGTGGCGCTCTCTCACGGCAGCCCTGGCAAACTATAACAAATCATGTCATTTCATAGGTATGGCGGTCCTGTGAAAAAGACAGTCCCATGCCACTTAACGCAAGAGGAAAGCAAAGTTCAGAGAGGTGACTTACCCAAAGTTACGCAAAGGTGCCACACCCCAGCCTGCTACATCCTACAATGTTAGTGGCTATTTCCCCTCAGGCTTTGTATGAGTGTCCAACTCAGGGAAGGGCCAGACCATTCCCTCGTGAACACACTACCTTCTCTTAGGTGCCTTCTCCAGATTGTTCTGCAAGGCAAGAGGACCCGCTGGGAACAGGAGCTGTGGATCACTTTCCGGTCTCCTAGCTCCTGGACAAGCCGGCTCCACGGGTCCCCCCGAGCCAGGCAATAGACCCCAGCAGTGGGTTTATTTATCTAGTTCAGACCTCCCCCAGATGGAGCTGTGCTCCTGTCTCAGAACCCGCCCTGGATGGAAGTCTCCATCTGACACAGATGAATGGATACCCTGATTGTGTGTGGTTCATGAGTTTCATTTACTCGGTCCCCTAATATGCATGCATGCCTTTTCATCTTCTCTACAAAATGGAAAGTGAGGCTAAATCTCTAAAGAATTTTTATTGGCCCCACCTGTCATTTACTTTGGCTTCATAAATCAAAGAGACACCAGGCTGCAAAATACAGGCAGCCCCCTAGTAATATTCCATCAGGCTGTGCTATGGGCACTGTATATTGTACTTACTGGGTCAAACAAACACATTTTCAGCTGTCCGTGGGTCCGGGTATTGCGTGGGGACTTTCCAATTAGTTTCACTCCTCTGGTGTCAACTTAGGGGACCTGGGCGGTTCTTAAGCAAGGTAACGATTACTCTTTTCAGAGTTTCCCCCATTAGCTTGACCTAGACTCAATTTTCCAGAGGCCATAGGATAAAACCAATTACCCCTTCAGCCTCCTCCACTGACCGCTGCAGGAAGGTATAGGATGCAGTGGAAGGTCCGTCTCATACTCAGCCTAATACTGAGCAGGTTCACAGTGACACATGATGACGTCGAAGTACTCCTGGTGATTTATCCCTAAATGGGTATTCCTGTCAACTTCAATTCCTTTCTACTTTGAGTTTTACTGAAAAAATGCAAAAATAAAACATGCTCATTTTGTAATATTACCTGTTTACAGAGGTGTATAAGTAAAACATGACCATTATTTTGATGAGAAAACAAATCATACCATATAGAACGTTTTGCAATTGCTTTTTTTTTTTCACTAAACTGTAAACTAAAGAATCCTCTAGAATGGGGCGCCTGAGTGGCTCAGTCGGTTAAGTGTCTGACTTCGGCTCAGGTTATGATCTCGTGGTTCATGAGTTTGAGCCCCACATCCAGGTCTCTGCTGTCAGCTCAGAGTCTGGAGCCTGCCTGGGATTCTGTGTCTCTGTCTCTCTGCCCCTCCCCTTCTCGCACTTGGTCTCTTTCTCTCTCTCAAAAATAAATAAAACATTAAAAAAATAAAAAAGGAGTCCTCTAGATCAGTAGAGATGATCAATTCATTGGAATTCCTTCTGTGTTTTCCATATTTTGTTTAACCATTCCCCTGTTGGTGATACTTAGGTTGTCTACAATTTTTGACTCTCATAAAGAATCCAGCTATTAACATCTGTGTGTTTTGTTCAAGTATTTCTATAGGATACATACTTAGAATTAATTATTTTTAAATGTTTATTTATTTATTTATTTATTTTGAGAGAGAGAGCAAGCGTGTGCAAGAGCATGAGCAGGGGAGGGGCAGAGAGAGAGGGAGAAGAGAGAGAGAGAGAGGAGAGTGAACTGAGAGGGCTCAAACTCATGAACCATGAGATCATGACCTGATCAAGAGTCAGATGCTTAACTGACTGACCTACCCAGGCACTCCCAGAATTAACATTTTTGAGTAGAAGAAATTCCCACTTCAAGTATTGGGAAATGCCACTCACTTTCCAGTCAAAGCCATACTTTTTTGTTTTCCCCAATGCACTGTCAGAGAAACCTATTTTCTCACCCTGTTACACCTTGGATATTATGTATTGTTTGCATTGTTTTGTTAGCCTGAAGGGCAAAGCTGATATTATGTTGTTTAATCTGAAGTTATTTGATTATTAGGGAAATTGAGCATCTTATACATCGATAAGACCTTCCTCCCTCTATGATGTGCCACTTGATAGCATGGCCCTGCCTTTTGCTATTAGATTGTTCCACGTTTTAGTGGTTCACGCATCCAGCCCTTTGTTTTCAAAATAATATGTCTGGTTCATGTCTTGCTTCCAGAAGCTCGTCTTTTACTCAAGATTAGAAAATTCTTTGTGCCAGTCCATGTTAGTTGCGAGGAATAGCAACCGACTTTATTTAACTCAGAAAATAGATTTATTAGGAGGATGCTGGGTATCTTAGTGAAAGGATGGATGTTTGGAAACAATTTTGGGGGGGAAAAAGTCAGAGAACCAAGAACACAGCAAAATGATACCACGGGGACAGTGTGGTGACATGCGAGCCCTTGTTCCTGGATGCTTGCTGCCAAGAGGCAGTTCTCTTGATTCTGCTGCCATTGTCTACACTAGACCCTGGCTACTGGATGCTGCTATCCCACCAATACCACCCCCACCACATCACACCCTCCCCCCACCCTGCTACCAGCACCTACCTACCACCACCACCTCCATCACCACCACCGCTGGAGGGAATTCTGAACTGTCCCGATTCTGTGCAGCACTGCTTTCAGATGCGGTGTTCTCAGTGGGGACCTTAAGTTGTCCACACACAAACTTTAGCTGTCAGAAGTTAGGGAGAGTAATCTAACATGTGGGTTGACTGGGGGAAGATTGGCATCATAATTAAGTCTTCCCAGCTAGGAACATGGTATGTGTTAAAATCTGCCACATTTCCAACCATTTTTGTTCATCTGAAACGCCAGTCTGATTTTTATTCATTTATAGGTGTTTCTGTTTCCTCTTTATCCTCTGTGTTTTAAAATGTTATCTGATAGGTTTTTCCTTCATTCGAAAATGGGTCATTTTAAGTGAAGCTCCTTTTCCTTGCCTTTCTGCTCTAGGTTCTGCCAGATTTCCTTGATTTTATCTTTTTGTTCACACAGTGATGATTATTTTGGGCATGTGGCATGGTGGAACCCATTTAAACTGTCTAAGGAGATGTTTTGTTCCAGAATATTCTTTTATGGGTGTACTATCTTCCCAAATTCTTGAGAGGTACTCATTAGAGTTTTTGAAAGTCTGTTTTGTTCCCTGAATTATCTGTAAGCCCACGGAGTCTATTCTACTGTCGGACTCTTCGGTCTTCACGTTTCAGATGCTAACCTGCTTTATCTCCCTGGCGCATCCCTGTTTGAAAACTAGGTTGGTTCATCCAATGTAGGCATAGTGGTCCCTTGCCCAAGAGGCTTCTTCTCTGATTGAACTGGCTGCTTTGGGGATCAGGGCACCTGGGCCAGGCCAGCAGCCTCCCCAAGTGAGCAAGGGAGAGTAGGGGTTCAGGCTGAAGGCATGGCTACGGAACGAGTTCAGTAGTGTTGAGGTCAGAAAGCAGGAAACTTCCTCTGGGCTCACCTGCCTCCCCTCCAACCCCTCTGGCTGACCTGGGGTGTCCCCGGCTGCCGAGGGGACACCGCTTTCCCCGTATCCATTTGTCCAGAGGAGCTGACAAATGGCTTCCTCTGAGTTCCCACTTTTTGCTGGTGATTTTCCATCCCAGTCTCTGGCCTGTGCCAGTAATAACATTTCACACTTGTCTGACACCTTTTCTCTTCTGAGCTCCAAGCATTTTACAAGCAAACAGTTACTATTATTGCCCTCTGAATTCAGATGGAAAAGCTGAGAGTTACAGGATCAAAGCTGCCACAGTTGGGGGTGAAGGTGAGGCTCCCAGACAACCTGACCAGCCCCTAGCACAGGCAGGACCAAAGAGGGCACCCTGACCCCTGAGAGAGGGGCTAGGCCTTTAAAGAGGTCCTCAAGGCAAGGTGGCCCCGGGGGAAGGCTATCAGCCCTGGCTCCCCGGAGGCCCCTCAAGGTCCTCTCACTCCAGTGGGAAGCTGGAGCCTTTGTTTTTTGCAAGTGACTGCAGAAGAGAATAGGGCTTTTGAAGCCACTCCCTGAAAGGAAGTGTGGTCATCAATAGTTTGTGGGGTTTTCTGGGGATGAGAAGACCCACAGAAGCTGCAGAGGGTCATCAGCTTGTGTTGAGGAACGAGGAGCAGATACTTGCTGTGTGGCCCCAGAGAGTAAATAGGATTCAATTATTGAAGGCTACCTGAGGCAGGGTTTCACTCTACGGAGGCTCTTCTGACACAGTAAGCTGCCTAAGCCGGGTGAACACCTGCTCCCGGTGGGGCCCCAGTCGAAGCTTCTTCAGCTCTCAGTGCAGATGTGCATCACCACGCGGGGCTCGGGCAGGGTGAGACCTCGTCCCACCCAGACATTTGCATCATAAGAGGTGACTCTCATGCTGTCTCTTCCGGGTGCTGGAAGCTCTGGGGCTGAGACCCTGAAACCCTGGGGCAAGCTGCATCTTGCTGGTTCTGCGAAGCTTCTCGGTGCCACCTCCTCCTTTCATTCAGCAAGCCTTGACTTGGGGTCTGCATTTCCCCTCTTTTGTAGGCAGCTTTGCCCAGGGGCAGCTAAAGGTCTAGCTGGAAGGAACCACGTGATTTTCAGCAGCCAAGCAAGGTCCTGTTGACTCAAGTGTCTGCTGAGCTGGAGTTGAGAGTTAGCAGTGGGCGGAGGGCGTGGTGTGTGTGCTCTATTCAGCTGCGCCCAGTCAGATGGCTGGAAACTGGCCTTCAGCGACCTGGGTGTACATCTCTTGCAGACGAATTCATGGAGCCACAAGGATGGAGGGGACACCAGGCCAGGGAGCACCTGAGAACTAGCCATCGCCTACCCCACAGAGGTAGGAGGAGGTAGGCGGCTGAGGCAGATGGCGTGTGCGTGCGCGCGTGCACACACTCGCGTGCATGCGCAAATGTGCGGCTACATTTGCTAAGCAGATACAATGCTGAGCACATCTGTATATACTATAACCCAGTTAGACCTTTCGCAACTGAGAGATAGGTCTTATAATTCCATTTTACCTATGGGAGATTAGGGGTTAAGTAACCAGACCAAAGTCTTAGTACCGGCTCAGAGCAGAGCTGGGATTTGAACCCAGTTGCCCTTGTCTCTGATACTCTTTCTCCTCAGTAACTGCCTTGAAGTTAAGTGCCACAAACGGGGTCCCACAGACCTCGCCTGACAGGCCTGGAGCCTTTCCTGGCTAGCAGAACCCTCCCAGGCCCCAAGTACTCTTTCCCAAGGGCTGGCTGTCCCACGAGTCCCTGGGGCAGCTCCTCGTGGGTCCGCCCCCGAGCCTCCCATACACTATAGAGAGCTCTGGGCCCCGGCCCAAGCACAGCAGGGCAGCCCTTGTCCAGCCCTGCGGTTTGTGATCTGGCCATTCAAAACTGGCTCTGAGCAGGCACTTATCATTCTTCCGCGACCACCCAGTCAGCCCCACGCCGCCTGGAAATGAAGGCCGAGCTGCCCAGGCCGGCGGCTGCTCAGCCCTGGGCTCTGCTGCTCCCGCCTCTGCCCGGCGCCCCCTCTGCAGCTGGCCCAGCCTGCCCAGCCCGGGAGGTGCCGGAGCCCAGAAACAGCGGGGCCTGAACATCCCCCACCAGCCACAAAGGGAGACTCACAAATCAAAGGGGTCCAAGAGGACAAAGCTGTCACATCAGCCCATCATGGAGCCGGATCTCAAAATAACGCTGGGCCAGAGGCCTGCCAGCTGTGAGTCACCACCCAGCCAGAACGGCCACGGAGGGCCCCCCGGCCATGGGGAAAAACACCTTGGTGGCCAGCTGGCTGCTCCCAGCCAGACCTGGGAGGTGCGGTGTTTGCCTGGTGGTGCCACGCTTCATGTCATGGTGGGGGTACTGGGGGCAGAATGGGGGGGGCAGGAAATGGCCACAGCAATGGCTCCTCTGCCTCTCCTTAAGGATAGTCCAGCTCCCTTCACCCGTTCAACGGCTCCCAGCCTCCGTGATGAGGAGGCAAGGCTGCCACAGCCTTCCAGGTCACTCTCTAACCTGGCCGTGGCCCTCGCTGCTGGCCCACTTCTTCTCCAGCACTGAGGGGAGTCCAGATGCTAGAATGTGTTGAGCAGCTTGTCTGATAGGAGGCCTGTGTCAACTTGCAGACCTTGGGCTCACACTCAACGGTTCTGGTTCCCTCCCTGTGCGTATGCGGTTCCTTCCTCCCCTGAATGCCGACGACCCGTGGCCTGGACGAGGTATGCGGGAAATACTTGCACGTGTCATCGTCTCCCTCTCCTAGTTCAAGAATTTCCCTGACATTGTTCTTCTCTATCATCACACCATCCTGGACCCTTGTCCCTTCCATCCAGCACCTTCTGCTGCCCTCAAGCAATGACTTCTGCTTCTGTAAATATGAACTGGCACCGGGTGACAAAACATGTAGTTCTGAATGTATTTTTGTTACTAACTCCTTTCTCCTTTTTAGGCTTCGTTTCTTCATTGCTGGGAGGAGGAGGTGATCTCAGAGAGATGTTCTATTCTAAAGGTTCTGGGGACCAGAAGATGGTATTTAGTACACTCAACACTACATGACTATGTTTAATCGTGGGGAAGGGGCAACAAAGGGTTAATCTAAAGAAGGATAGGGAATCCCTCCTTGCCCCTCTCCCTGTGAATCCTCTTGCTCTCATTTCTTCACTGGTTTTCCCTCCCCTATCCCCCCCCCCCAGGGCTACAAACTGGCAGAGTTGAGTTTGGGCACCGTGGTGATCAGGCAGAGGGGCCAGGACATTGATTTGAGTGAGGCTTCACTCACCACCATGCCCCAGACAAGTGACCAGGACCTTCTTCGCCTGCAGCCAGAGTCCACCTGTCCCCAGCCCAGAAGCGAGCAGGTGGGGGATGTGAATTACAATGTCCCTTTCAATCTTGGTTGGTCCCTTCCATCCCCGGGTAGCTCTTCTCCATATGGCTGACAGGTGATAGTTACATAATATACAATAAACAAAGTGTACAATTCAGTGGTGTTTCATGTTCACAATGCCGCCCAGCCATCTGCTCTCTCTAGCTTCAAAAGTCTTTCATTACCCCATAAAACACCCCATATTCACTAGCAATCACTCTCTATTCCCCCGTCTCCCAGCCCCTGGTAACTACTAATTTGCTTTCTTTCTCTGAATTTGCCTACTCTTCATAGATCATATAAATGGAAACATACAATGTGTGACCTTTTGTGTCTGGTTTCTTTCACTTAGCAAAATGTTTATGAGGTTTATCCCATTGTACCATGGGTCAGGACATCATTTCTTTTTTATGGCTGAATACTATTCCAGGGTCTAGGTAAACCATAATTTGTTTATTCATTTATCCATTTATGGCGTTTAGGTCGTTTCCATCATTTGGCTATTATGAATAATGCTATTACAAACCTTCACATACAAGATTTTGTGTGGAAGGATGTTTTCATTTCTCTTGGGTATATGCCTAAGAGGAGTCATATGATAATTCTCTGAGGTCATATGGTAATTCTTTGTTTAACTTCTTGAGGAACTGCCAAAGTGTTCTCCAAACAGCTGCACCGTTTTATACTCCCACCAGCCGTGTATTAGAGTTTCAATTCCTCCATATCCTTGCCAACACTCATTATCATCTGACTTTGATTATAGTCATCCTAGTGGGTGTGAGGTGATATCTCACTGTGGCTTTGATTTGCATTTCCCTAATGACTAACGATGCCAAGTAACTTTCACTGGCCACTTGTACATCCATCTTGGAAAAATGTCTACTCAGATCCCTTACCCATTTTTAAACTTTTTAAAATTATTACACTCTAGGAGTTCTTTATATATACTGGATACTAGACCTTTATTAGAGATATGATTTGTGAATACAGTATTTTCTCTCATTTTATAGATTGTTCTTTCACATCCTTGATAACGTTCCTTGATACACAAAAGTTTTAAAGTTTTTAAAAAATATTTTCAATATTTATTTATTTTTGAGAAGGAGAGAGAGAGAGAAAGAGAGAGAGAGAGTAGGAGAGGGGCAGAGAGAAAGACACAGAATCCAAAGCAGGCTCCAGGCTCTGAGCTGTCAGCACAGAGCCCGACACAGTGCTTGAACTCACAAACTGCAAGATCATGACCTGAGCCAAAGTCAGACGCTTAATTGACTGAGCCCGCCAGGCACCCCATAAAAAGTTTTAAAGTTTTATGAAGTCCAATTAACACAGCATTTGTGTTTGTGCTTTTGATATTGTATCCAAGAATCCTTTGCCAAATCTAAGATCATGAATATTTTAACTTATGTTTTCTTTCAATAAAGTTATAGCTTTATTTCTTACATTCAACTCATTAGTTGATTTTGAATTAGTTTTTGTATATAGTGTACGGTTGAGTCTAAATTCATTCTTTTGCATGTGGATATCACAATGTCCTACTTTTAATAGGTGTTTGGATGAGAAAGAGAGCTTGTAAAGAAATTTCTTTATTAGGGTTCTTACATATTTTTGTGTCTTTGTTTGGGTAAATGTAAGTGTCTGCATAGAAATACAAGCCACTTCACGTTTTTTCAAGTTCATGGTTGTTATGTGTATTAGATTAGATAGTGTATGCAACACTTATATAGCACAGAGTTCAGTTTGGTCTAATAGTGGCAGTTACTGTCAGTTTAGGGGATATAAATGTCAGACTCTTAAGCAGAAAAAAAAGTATGAGAATCCATTCCTGCAGGAGAGCTTCACCTTCCTGGGCAGTTTTTCTCTGTTTCTCTCTGAAGCAATGGCTGCTCCAAAGCCCTGTCCCATATCTCATCTCTCGCCTACCCTGTGTGTGCTGGCGGCATTTTCCCTGTTGCTGGGTCATTTGGGTGGACGAGGCCAGCCCTCAGAGATAGCTCTTGCCCTGGGAAAGCAAGGCTGCCGCCCTGGAGCTTCCCCCAGAGACCACAGGGCTTTGCTTCTGACAGTGGCCTTGGCTTCGGGTGTCTCTCCATCAGCGGAGGCCTGGTTCTCAGACATCACCACCACGCATGTAGCTGTTCATCAGCAGGGGGAGCGTGCTGTCCTGAGAATGTGATTTTCCATGGGTCCACATCCCAGGAACAGGATGCCAGATGAGTCTTCACGGAGCTGAGAGGCTCAGTAGCCATTATCCTAGGGGGCCACTGCTGGGGGTGATGGTCCCCTCTCTTGGATCAGTGATAATGACTGTGACTGCTCCCTGTACGTCCCACTTATGTTATCATCAGAACTAAATGTTCCCACTTTCCCCATAACGTCCTTCTTTATAGCTGTCTCTGCCCGTCACGCTAGAGTCACAGCACCGGATGTCCCAGAGCAGGGCTCCCTCTGCTTTCTGCCCTCTCTTGGGCTCCTGCCTGCCTTCACCCACTCCTCTCCTGCTCAAGTCCATGAAGCAACTACAGCCTTTGTCTTATAGGCATCTTCACATCTTCTGCTTTTCTCTCCCCAGGCTGAGTCCCCCTGGCCACACCCCAGAGCTGATACTGGATGGTTCAGTGCTGCTGGAGAAAATCAGTGTGCCCAGCAGAGCCATCAGGACCCCTTCACCACCACGTTTACCTCCAATCTTCCTTCTTGCTCTCGCCTTCTACCTTGCCGCCTGGAGGGAAGAGGGGCAAGCTCCTCTCCCACTGTCTCCTACACATGCCTGTGCCTTCTGGGGCTTTGCCTTTATGTGGCCCATTTTTTGCTCTTGTAATTTCCCTTCCTTGCTGGTTTCCCCTTCACTCTTCCTTCTAAACAGAAAAGAGTTTCAATTTCCACCCCACCCCCACCCCACACCCCAATTATTGCTTGTACTCTTTCTCTCCTTTCTGATCAAATTTCTTGTTTCCCAGCCTCACGCCCACGTCCCTCCTCTGCTCACTGGCTTCCACCCCACCCCCCAAGCAAGCCGGCTCTGCTGGGCTGCGGGCTGTAGCCCCTCAAGCTGAGTGAGCATCTTGTTGAACTCAACCCACAGGATCCCTTTCAACCTTCAGCCTTTGCGACTTCTCTGCAGCACTGGAACATGAGAGCCAGCTCGTCCTTCGTTTCACCATGACACTACTTGTTCATGTCTCCACCCTCCTGGGGCACTCTTTGTCCATTTCCTTCGCAGGCTCGTTTCTCTGCTGGTGACTTAGATGTTGGGTCTCCTCCAGACCTGTCCTTGTCTCTTCTCTCCCCTGAATCTCTCCCCTCCCAGCACACCTGGCCTGCTCTGAAGTCTCCTGTGGTCTGGGAAGCATGGAGGTGGGTGTTCCCTTCCTGGCACGCTGTGGGTCACACACAGCCTATTGGCTCTCTCTGCATGGCGGCCAGGCCGGAGGGTCTGCTGCCTCTACAAAGAGTGCCGTGAAGACTTTGATCTCTGGGAGTCTGAGCAGAGGACCCGCTGGAGAAAAGGATTCTGGGAGATCCTCGACTCTGGCTGCCCTGCGGCTTGTGAGCCAGCAGTGTGGGCCACGTCTGGGAGTGTGTGAGACACGCAGGGTCTCAGCCCCTCCCCAGGGTCCTGAATCCAATGTGCGTTGACATGGCCCCTGGTGGATAGATGCGCACAGCAGAGCGGGACGGGCTGCTGGGATCTGCGTCAGGCAGAGCCGGGGAGAGTCCCAGAACTCAATTTCCGCAGATGCTTTGCCTCCACATAGAGGTCTGGTTTCCAAGAGAAATCTGATGGAAGGAGCCCTATATTATTTTATGATGAAATGGAAGCTTATGCTCAGTAAACCAGACAGATTCTTTTTGAAAATAAAGCTTGCCCCAGCTTTGTGGGCTACCAGGGGGAATCAAATTAAAGGGAAAGCGGTAGCAACGTAGATGTGTGGCTGTGCTGGAGGCAGGCAGATGGCAGACTCCCATGGCTTGGGCCTGATAACAATCTGGGGGAAGGAGATGAGGAGGATTTTCTTTGAGGGGCTGAGCACACCCCTAAATTCCAGCCTCCAGGGTGCTGCTTCCCTCCAACCCTGAGGGCCAGTATGCATACCTTTGCTAGCTCAAACCAGACCTGTAGAGCACATGGCTAAACAGGACCAAAATCAACCCTGGCTTTTGAGCCGTCTCCAGAGGCCAAAAACAATGGTCTCTCCTGCTGCACATTAATAGGGCGGTTTGGGTTTAGCTGGTAACTCACCCCGTCGCTGGCCCTGCCTCCATAACCAGCACCCCCGGGCCAGGCGGACAAGGCCAAGGCTGTTTGCAGGAAACAAGAGCTCTGCTGTGGGGCTGGCAGGCTCTGGCTCCACGCTCCAAATAAAGATGATGGGGATGGAGAGGAAGTGAGCTTGGGACAGCCCCAGGCTCGACGGTTTCAGGCAGAAGTGAGAAGCCTGAAACAGAAAGCTCCTGCCAGAGTCCTGGAAAGGGCCAGGATCTGTGCCCCAGGACGGCCCTGCAGCCACAAGCCGAGGCCTCTGCAGTGACTCGCCACCACCTGTGACCTCCTCGTACTCACTGATCCCAGGCTAGTGGCCTTTTGTCCTTTCCCCCTGGGCACCGGTCACTCACTGTTTAGCCCCCATCTTAGCTGTCACTCTCGGGAAGGCTCCCTGTCCCCCACCCCCCCTGCCCCCAGAGCAGATGCCTCTGTCATCTTAATAGCACCTGGGCCCACTAGCTCTTGGGGATTGGGCTCTATCATAATCACACCTTGCCTTCATTTGTAGGGCCACCGTGGCAGCCTCTGAGGCATGCTGCTGGTCTGCCTTTGAGGGCGGCTTTGCTACCGCCCTGCTGCCAGAGGTGTGGTTAGTTGATGACTTTGGCTGCTTTCTATCCTTACCATGCTCTTCCTGGGACAGGCTCCATCACCACTGACCAAGGCGGTGATACCAGGGCACAGCTCTCCCCACCCAATGGGGTCTCCTCTATGGCTAATGTCTGCTCTAGCGCCTCCGGGGCCTGCCACAGACGTGGTCACTGATGCCTCACAGCCTGACTGCTCCCTGACCAATCCTCTGCCCTGACTTCCTTCACCGATGGTATTCCCCAGGGAAACCTTTATAGTCATAACTCTGCCTCCAAGCTTGCTCCCCAGAGAAGCCAGCTGGGCCTGTCTGGCAGGGCTGGGGCTTCAGAAGGCCTCAGAGAAGATGAGGCGAGAGAAGGAATGGATGGATGGGTACGTGCATGGATGATGAGCTCAGCACAGCATGTCGGTCCCAGCTTCCCATAGGCCCAGGGAAAGTTCTGGGCCTCAGTGCCCAGTTTGGAGAAGACCCGATGGCCTGGAGAACCATATGAGCTGCTTGCATTTGAGGATGCAGCTGTTGAAACCTGAAAGGAAGGCCAGGGAGGCCAGCAACAAAGATGGCATGGGCAGTGTGGCCAAGCTGGAGCACGCAGAGCTGTAACACTCACTGCCAACCATATTCCCACCTCCTGGAAAGGAAATGAGGAGCCAGGTCATCCCAGACCCTGCTTTTCTGCTTAGGCTGCCAGAGACACACCCCCTCCTGATGATAAGGTCACAGGATTCCCATGGTGCATCCTCAGCGTTAGGGGACGTGTGATGGAAGAAAGCATGCAATAGCATGTGTGTGTATGTGTGTGTGCATGTGCGTGTATGGAGGGAGATGACAGGCAGGAGATAGTGGAAGAGCCTCCTGGATACCCTACATGGGCCTCTGAGGCCTGGGTCATGACCTTGGAAGGAGGTAGTGTGGATAAGCCTTGGGCCTCGGCCCCCAGCCCTCCCCCAACTCAGGCGGGTGGTGAGAGTTTGTTGGGAAACTGGAAGGCTCCATCTCTATGGCCAGAGTCAACTTCAAACGGGTCTATGTCCCCACTGGGTGTGGCATAAGAAAGGTGGGGAGGAGGTCTTGACCCCCGGGGATCTCCTTGCTTGTCTTCCAAGGCCTAACACGCTACCATTTTGGAGGCTTGTCTTTGTACCTGCAAGACTTTGCTTTCTGGGGGACAAAATGTTGAGGAAGTTGTGTAGCTTTCGGACCTCAATCTGGCCTTACAAAAGCTGCTGTAGGCATCAATGCCTGACCCCTGACGCCCTCCCCTGGGCTGCTAGCTCCATGTCAGGGCTCCATAGCAGTGATGTCCCCATGGCTACAAGTCTGCGGCACAGCAGAGTCTTGGTCAATTACACGTCTACCCCGTTCAGCTGAGGTCCCCCGTTTCTCTCTCTCCTCGCCTGGCACTGCCTGGCACACAGCAGAAGCTCCCCTGGTGGAGACGGGGATGGAGTCAGACCCTGTGGAGCAGGAGATGACACCAGCTGTTAAGGCTCCATGTTGAAGGCTGGTTTACTAGGTGTTGAGGGAACTGTCCAATTTTTTCACTTAATCCTCATAACAGGTAGTCAATGCTATTATTGTCTCCACCTCCTGAGGGAGGACTGAGACACAGAACAGTAAAGAGCTTGCTTGGGGTCACACAGCCTGGGTGTCAAGCCACAGCAGAAGAGGGAGGGCTCCCTGCAGGCTGATGCCGGGTGGCCCACAAGGGCTCCAGCTGTACCTCCAAGAGCTGATTGTGCCCTTGGCCCATCCAGTGTGCATTGTCTTAGTGGATTGTCACACAGGCCCAGGAAACCTGGTAAAGATGAGAAAGAGCACTTCGATCTGGGGCATCTGTTTCCAATGATACATCCACACTCGTGGCTGCAGCCAGACCTCCCTCCAGACCGAGTGCCAGCTTTCACGTGCTGCTCACTGGATGTACCTTCAGGGGTCAGTGCTGTGTTTACAGGCCCACCTGCCTGATTGTCCCAAGGAGACTGGGATACGGTGGGACGCGGTACGTGATGGGAGGCCTGGGCCTCGAGCAGATGCAATGCTAGCCCATTCCTTGAGTTCAAGCTAAGGTCCCTTCCTGGAGGACATGGGCACAGCACAGCCTTGAATTTGTGCCTAAGCGCTGGTGAGCGGCAGTCACTCCCTCCACGTCTCATCGAATCCCAGAGCACCTCTGGGATCTCCCTTTTGTAGAGGAGGCAATAAGCTCTCAAATCAGGTGATTCTCCAAAGTCCTCCCAGAGGGCGAAGAGGAAGGTGGCCAGGATTCGGACCCAGTACACAAAGAGATGCATCTCTACTGTGTGTCTGAGGCTTGTTGTTAAGTTACTCGGGGGCCCCTAATCAATCTAGGCCATTCTCACCTAGGCGAGAAATTTCAGAGGCATGTGAAGAGGCATGCAAAGAGCCTTGAACCCCACGCACATGAGGGGCCATGCCCTAGCTGCCGGTCCTGCCTACATGTCCTGTTTGTCCTGGGCGTTTCCTGGGGCCACATCTTTATGCACGGGAGGGGGTGCAGACAGAGGACCATCATTGGGTCTGGATATTAGACAAACTGCAGGCAGCAGGGGGATCTCCAGGGAGAGGCAGAGAGGCTCAGAGTCCATGGGGTGCACCAGGTCCTCATGTAGATGCCCTTGTCCACATGTGCAAGAGATGGCTGGAGGCCCGCTGACCGGAGTCTTCACGTGACCTCCCTAAGTCTCAGCTTCCTCCTAAGTCTGGAATACAGGTCACTTGGCTCAGTCGGTTAAGTGTCCAACCTCAGCTCGGGACATGATCTCTTGGTTCATGGGTTCGAGCCCCACATCTGGCTCGCTGCTGTCTGTGTGGAGCCTGGAGTCTGCTTCGGATCCTCTCTCTCCCTCTCTCTCTGCCCCTCCCCACTTGTGTACTCTTTCTCCCTTTCTGTCTCCCACTCTCTCTCTCAAAAATAAATAGATATAGAAAAATTACATAAAAGGGGCACCTGGATAGCTCAGTCAGTTGAATGCCTGACATCAGCTCAGGTCGTGATCTCACAGTTTGTGAGTTCAAGCCCCACATTGGGCTCCCTGCTGTCAGCCTGTCAGTGTAGAGCCTACTTTAGATCCTCTGTCCCCCTCTCTCTGCTCCTGCCCTGCTTGCACTTTCCCCAAAGTAAATAAGTATTTAAAACGATATATACATTGTATATTATATTAAATTAAAAATATTGTATATTGTACATATCATATAGTACATATATAAATTATATTAAATTAAATATTGTGTATTGTATACTAAAACTATATAGATACAAACACACACACACACACACACACACACACACACACACACATATATATAGGGAATAATAACAGCTCCTTGCAGGGCAGTGGGGAGGATGTGAGGCATGGTATGGTATAAACTTTAAAGAGCTGCAGACATATTAACTATTACTATAATGAGAAGCTGAGAAAAGTACGGGGCAACATTCAAGGATGCAAAGTGAGTGTTGGACTTTAGAGCAGTGATTTACAAGTTTCTGGCCGGGGGCCTCACCCGTGCCCTGCCTGTGGCCAGCGTCAGAACCGTCAAGGGTCCTAAGAGACATGGTTTGGCTTTTACGACACACTGGTGAGATGCCCCCTGGGCTTTTATTGAGCCAGTCAGTAGCTGTAAGCCAGGCTGCAACCCTGAGGCTGGACCTTACCTTGGACGTGTCTGTATAGGTGGGTCTGGGCCAGGGGCTCCCTGGGGCTCTAGAGAGGAGGTCAGCCATCCTGGGAGGAATGGCCTGTCAGTCATTTCTCATTGCAAGTGACGCCAGGCTGCCACTGGCTCTGGCCAAGAAGACACAGATGACACAGCCCAGTCCCTGGGGGCCTGTAAGTCAACAGAGGCCTGAGTGTCTCGCTTGCTGTTGGCGAGGTTTCCTTGAGTCCTAGGCGGCTCCTCCTGGTTTCCTGTTCCTTCTTTGGGGCCTCGTGGGCCCCTTCTTTCTGCACCTTGGACAAAGGGGCTGGAAGAGTTCGCTTTCTACTCTCGCTAGGAGTCTCTGGCTTAGGCCTGAGTTGAAGCCTTTCCCGTGTCTGCCATTCTCCCCTCCCCCCCAACATTTTGACTAGTCCTGCTGGCCTGCTTTCATCAGAGAGGTTGCCATGCTGGACCACGGGGAGCTAAGGAGGGAGTGGCTGGCAGTTCGACTAGCTTGTTGTGGGGTCAGGAGGCCTGGGCTGTTCTCAGGCAGAAGCAGCAAAGGAACAGAGAACCACACAGAGGGCCACAGGTGTCCCTGTGGTAATGACAGATGGCATTTGTCATCCCCCAGTTACAACGGGGAGATCTAGAGCTCAGTGATCCAGAATGTGGGCTTCGATGAGACAGGACCTGGATTTAAATTCACAGTGTTTCCAGCTGCATAACTGGATCCCAAGTCTCAGCGCCCCCATCTGCCAGCTGGGGAGAACATTTATACCCCAGAGCTGTGTGTGAGTGTCCTGTGTAGTAAGAGAGACAAGCAAGACATTTAGTGAATATCTAACTAAAATGTCTGAGTTTAGCCTTATGTACAAAGTCATGGGGAAACTGTGTATGTATATGGTTCACCTCAGTCCATATGATGGAGGGTAAGGTATTATAATACCCATTTGACAGAAGGGGTAAGCTAAGGAAAAGACGGCTATAGATATGATTTGCCCAAAATCTGTTAGTAAGAGGCAGAGCCAGGTTTGGAAACATGATTTAGTTTAACCCAAAGTCTGAGCTGCTATTTACTACCTTTTATGTGATCTCCAGCAGGTGTGGTTTTAGGTACCGGAGAGCCAGGTTTGGAACCATGATTTAATTTAACCCAAAGTCTGAGCTGCTATTTACTACCTTTTACGTGATCTCCAGCAGGTGTGGTTTTAGGTACCGGATCTTTGGAATGCTAGGAGAGTTGGGTTCCTCCAGGGTGAGTCTTAAAGCAACAAGCTTGTTTTGGTACAAACCCAGCCATTATGGCGCATTTGAGGGAGATGAGGCGGTATAGCCTTATTCCACCCCTTATGCCAACTGTGCTCCCACCTCCAAATCGAGGTGATTTCCAACAAAGATACATTTAATAATATTATGATACCCAAAAAATAGCAAGCCAGGCCTAGGAAAAAATAGATAAATGTAGAGAAGTAAGACTAGGTAATAACACACATGTATCAACTGTGAGGACCAAGTTTGGTGCTATAAATGGGCTTTGGGTTTCACTCTGAGCTTTGGCAACAATAGAGAACTTTGTTGATGACATCATTCTCATGGTCACAAAGAGAGCCCATCAGTTGCTCAGGAAAGCTGAGGTTTCCACAGTAGAGCTTGGCACTGACACAGGGGCTTCTAGAACTTTCCAACCACAGACACAGCAATAGGCCTTTCTGGGCCACCCCAGAAGCACTTCCCCCATGGAAGCTGAGGTCTCCAACTTCACGAGTTTTCTGCCCCACTGCAAAGGGGGTAGGCCTGCTCCTCTCCTGCAGTACACACCCAGACAGATGGCCAGTTCTGTCCAAACTTCGTCACTGGACTGGGGAAGTTATCTCGTCGGGAATATCCATCTGAAAGGCTGTTTGGCTTCTAGACAATGACTGCATTGTCTAGAAGATCCCAAAGGATATTATTTTCCAGAGACATTCTGGCTTCACAGACACCTGTGGCAGCTCCCGCAGGCAGGAGATTCTGACGTTGAACTTGGCTGCAAAGGGCTGAGAGATGGGCTCGGGGGCACATGGGGCCAATGGTTGGAAAGGTGATATTGTTGGTGAACCAATTTGTACATCCCCTTGCTTCGCCCTGGCACCTCAAAGGGAAGTCCAAACATTTTCTCGCAACATGTACTTAGCCGTGTGCCAGGGGGTGGTTCCATTTGACCTTTCTTAGGGGCGATGCCACAGAAATATTCCTCTGAAATGCAAGTCTGTTTATTCCAGACTCCAGAGGGTGTTCCAAGTTCAAATGCCCTGCTCCAGTCTACTCTCCTGCCCTTCCCTAGAGGGACCTCCTCTATGAGGAGAGAGCGAGGGGTTGCCTGGGCTCTTTGCTGGAGCAATTCTCCAAATTTCACTTTCAAAATAGAAGTTTGAGCAAGGACCAGGAAATAGTTCCCTAGCATGCACCGTGTTTCAGTAGGGTGGCTAGCTATCCCAGTGTGCCCAAAATGGGAGGGGGGTTTCCTGGGTCTCTAAAACTGGGGCCACCCAGGCTCTGTCATTTTCACAACATTCCTGCCAGGCAGGAACTGTCACTGTACATTGCAAAGGATAAAACAGGGGCTTTGAAGAGGCCATCTGACCCATTTGGGGTCCCCATGGTCATGTTTTTTCCACTAGTGCGTATTGTCACTCCCGAGGGGATGGGGGAGACTTTCAGATCCTATGAAAAAGATGAATCTATGGGAACGTCCAGCTTTCCCAGGGCTGTTCCTGTTTGCTGGTGGGGAGGATCTTCCTTCCCTTGACCCCGTGTTTCTATGGAAAGGGAATTCCCCCCATAACACTCCGGGCCTTCCTCTTCTCCCTTCAGGGCTTAGAGAGGGAATTGCCAGGCAGCGCTCAGACTCCCTTCCCTGTCTTGGGATCCTCCCATCTTGCAGACTTGGCCACATGGGATTGGAGAAGAAATGTCTATAGGCAGGTCCATTTTGCTGCATATCTAAGGTCATCTTCCCCGATCAGCTTTGTAGTAACAGAGGTGATGTTTGACATCCTTTGGTATGATTCCTATGCTTATATCCCAATGGATACATAAGAGAAGTACTGTATTTTGAACCCCCATCACGTAGGGTATGTTTTCATTGGTCCTGAGACCTCAGGAAAGATTTGTGTGTGCAAACCTTTGCAGCTCGTCCCAGAGACCCCATGGAGACCACAACTTCCTTCCTTAGAAGAGAGGAGCCCAGTGCAGGGTTGGCGTGAATCCTATGGGAAGCCAAGGAAAATGGATGCTGAGCTAGGGACTTGGGGCCACATTCTCCTGCTGCCCCCAGAAATAGGAAGGGATTGACAGCCTATGGTGTTGCTCAAGAATGCAAGGGCTTTAGAAACTTCCTCCCCAGGAATGCCATGTGGGGCTGCAGGGGATCTCTGTTATCTTTTCTGCCCCAAGACATCCTGCCCCTCTAATTTCTGGCTGGAGCCAGAAAGCATTCTGCTCGCCTTCCCCTTCCCTCCTCCTCACTCCGCCTGGAGGATCCTGAAATCAAAGGGGACCTCACGCCTGGCTTACACTTAACCTGATTGGTACCCCAGGCTGCCCAGCTTCGCATTTTCTATTTTCAGAGGGCTTAGGTTAATCTGAAAGTCCTGCTAGAGACCACCCACCTCCCTTAAACAAACAGCTCACCTTTCAGCCCAGAGCCGACCTCGCTGCCTGGGACGTTTGATAGGCCTGGTGGCTAATGAGCCCTAACATCTGTGCTGCTTGCACAGACATCAGAGCCAGAGAGCCAGGTCAGTGGAGTCACTTCTTCTGAAAGCCATTTCTTTGGCCAGGCTCCCTGCTCCTAGAGAGTGAAGGTCAAAGCTGAGGAGGCACGTGGAGGTGAGAAGCACCACAGACTCTTGGTTGAAGGAAGGACAGGCAGAGCCAGGAATGCTCCAGACCCCAGAGTCACATATGGGGATCCTTGTGCTTCTCTGCTCCAAGATGCTC
Organism: Hyaena hyaena; assembly: GCF_003009895.1. Taxonomy (NCBI): domain Eukaryota; kingdom Metazoa; phylum Chordata; class Mammalia; order Carnivora; family Hyaenidae; genus Hyaena; species Hyaena hyaena. Next base: position 2,663,056 of record NW_024080710.1, on the reverse strand, counting down.
CTAGGACAGGGATTTAGGGGTAATGGTCAGAAGGAGCTCAGAATTTGTTTGCAAGCCTTCGGGAGCATCTCCTGGTTATCATCTAAAGAGGAAGTCACCACCTCCGGCTAGGAATGGAGTGTACGGTGCATGCTGGATATTTCTGATGTCACTTCTATGGCTTGTCACTCTATTATCTCATCTTCTCCCCTCCAGTGAAGCTGTAGAAAGAGACTTAAGCTGACAAAAGCCCTGGGCTTATCTGGGGGTATGGCAGTCGAACGGGGAGTAATGCTAAGGAACAGAGAGGAAGCCATAATAGGAAAATGATAAAGCAGCTCAGACTCTAGGGTTCAGGCAGGGGAGCGAGGGAGCCTCGGTGCATGTAGGTCTACAAAGAGCTGTTTCAATGAGATATTCCACTTTACAATGTAGTGGCTTACAGCAACAGTGTATTGTTCCCTCTCTTGGTTCTGTTCTGGGTTGACTGGGCTCAGCTGGGTGGTTCTTATGTGGGGTGTTTCGTGTCATTGCAGTCAGATGGTGGCTGTGCTGGAGAGGCTGAGGGCTTAGCTAGGCTGGACATCCGTCACTGACATGGCCAGCTGTTGTCATGGGAACTCAGCTGGGATTGTCCCACCTACACGGGGTCTCTCCATGTGGCGTCAAAGTGAGCAGCCAAGAGGTCATCCACAAAACACGTTCCAAGAGGCCCAAGTGGAAACGACAAGGAATCTTGGTATGGCCCCAGAAGTCCTTGAATATTATTCCCTCTACACACTGTACTGTCAGGTGGGTCTGAGGCCAGCCTGTTTTCAAGAAAGGGGATTCGACTTCATTTCCAGATATAGGTCTAGCATGTGCCTCCAGGGAGGTCAGGGCAAGATGGTGGCAGTTTGGAGCCTCTCTGCTCTTGGACTTGCCAGGTAGAATGTGGAAGGCTGGCACGAGGGGTTTCTCAGGGCCCTGTCTGATATTGGTGTTGGCTACAGTGATCATGGTGAAGACACTTCACATATGTACTTTACAAAGCATTTGGCACACCCATGTGATTTGCCAAAGAGTAGCCAAGAGGTTAATGAGAGACCAACTGCCCATGTTAAAGAGGAAAAGACAGGCTCAAAGCAGTTGCGTGACTTTCCTTGCATTGCATGAGTCTTCTGCCATTGGCTCCAGCTCAAAGCCCACTCATCTTGGCAGGAGGTGCCCTCGCTGGATTTTGTGTCTTCCTGCTCCAGCCTCTCCAGTGCTGTCAAGTCCTGGTGGCTTCTTTCCATGCCTCTTGGGCAACAGGGTCACCCCTGGGTTCTGACCTGGCTCTCTTGCTCCTTGCTCGATGCCCAGCTAGCTGGTTTACTTCCCTAGGGCTCAGTTTTTCCATCCTTAGTGTGAAACGAGTCAGGACTGGGAAGTGAGAGAAGGAGTCCAAGAAAGCAAAACCTCCCTGGGTGGTGCACAGTGGGCTTTGGGAATTGCCTAGAGGCAAACAAGACAGCCATTTTTAGTTGGCCCTCCTGGTCCCTCCCTGGCTGTCATTGGGCTGCTCCTTTCTAGGCTGCTAGTCCAAAGGGAGCGCAGATCAAGGGCTGCTGGTCAGATCCCCAACCCAAGATAGCTTTGAACTTCCAGTTGTGTGTGGAACCTGCAAACTGCACCAGCCTCGAGGCAGTTGAAATATGAAAAATAATACTGTCAAAAGGCATGTGAATCACTCAGGGGTGTGTGTGTGTGTGTGTTTAATGAGTTGGTTGATATTTTAAAGCAGATTGTATTAACAGCTGTTTGCATTGATCATTCCTCCTCAAGCCTCTACCCTACTTCCTCTAGGTCTTAACCATTTGGGGTTTGCCTTGCCTAGTAGTAGGGTAAACACAGGTAAAGACCATCTGTAACACTGGCTGAGGCCACTGAATGTGACAGCCAGTCTGGAAATTGTGGGCCCAAATGCCAAAGGTATTGATGGCTGGCTCCTCAATGTCACACACTAGTACCTTTCTGGGACCCCGGCCTTGAAACTCTGGAGAGCACAGTGGTCACAACTATGAGGACCCACACCATTCCTGTGGCAGGGGACAAGGAGAGCTGCATCTATGGAGTGAGTTACTGTGTCTCCCAAAAAGGCCAGGTACGAGATAAAAATGGAAATTTCATCCCAAGAAGTAAACCCTGGGACAGGACAAGGAGGAATAAACTGACAGCATACAGAGAGAATAAATCTCTGAAATATGACTTTCCTCCCCCACAAAATGTAGCCCAAGAAATGCCGCCCCCAGTTGCGAGCATAAATGCTTAGGTGCAGGCTCGGCCGAGGGCCAGGAGTAATAAAACGTAAAATACGCACGGTCCAAATCAACAGGCAGGGAGAGCCAGGGCAGTGGTGTGTTCCAGTCCGATCCTGGAGGATTCTGTTGGGCACTGCTTCCTACAGCCTCTTCCCTTGCCAGGTCTTTCCCAGATTTTCTTGGTGAGGTCTCCCTGGGCCTAGAACAGGCAGCAGCAGGGCATCTCACAGCTCTCGGGGGAAGAATTGGAGACTCAGCAAGGTGACAGGGTCCTAGGCGTTGCCCAAATCATGCTGTGCCGCTAGAGAAGTTAGCAGCCAGAAGCAGGCAACCTCAGTGGGATCTGTGAGCTCCGGAGACTCTCTCCGGGCAAGGGAGAAGTGTGGAGAGGGCTGGTATCTATGGATGCTTCACTTCACACCTGGGGAAGCTTTTAGAGCCACTGAGGGGCAGGGGTGACAGCGCCCCTGTTACCCTGCTCCATGGAAATGGTCTGAGTGTCTGCAGAGTGGCCTGCACTTGGCTCTCCAGGTTAATGTTTCAGCTATCTATTTCTGTATAACAAACCACCCCAAAACTTAGAGACAAAACATTTTGTCATGCTTTTTCATGATTCGGTGGGTTGTCTGGACTCAGCTGGACGATTTCTCTCTTATTCGCAGTCAGGTGTCATCTGGGATGGCAGATGTCATCTGGAGCTAGAGTCAAATGAAGACTAAGCTGGGCTGGACGTCCAAATAGCTTTTCCACTCTCGTGCCTGGTGCCTGGATGGAATGGCTAGGACATCTGGGAGCTGGCTGGGAATCTTTCCCTACACATGGCCCCTTCTTGTGGCTAAGGTAGGCCTCCTCATATCATGGAAGCTCCAGGGTAGTTGAACTTCTTACATAATGTCAGGCTTTTCTCACAGCATGCGTTCCGAGAGACGAAGGCAGGAACTTCAAGGATACTCATCGCCTACCGTGGGAAGTCACACTGCACCACTTCCACTGCATTTCATTGGTTACATTGGGCGAGCCTGGATTCCACGAGGGAGTGGTTTAGATGAAGGTGTGAATCTTGCGAGGCGTGACTTATTGGGGGAGGGGTGTCTTAGAGACCAGCTGTCACAGGTAGAAAGAGAGAATCTAATGTTGGGAAGGTTTGGAAACCTTGATTCCTTCTTACTTTCACCATAGAGCTCAAACGGCCAATGGTGGGGATGGCCTGATTCATTACCTCTGACTGACAGGTAGGACTTCTGCAATCCTGAGGGTTCCAGAGACATGTCTGGATAGACCCCTGGTCTCTGGGTCATCCCACTATCATTGTGTTCTGACATGCTCCTCAGACAACTCTGTTCCTTGTTTTTAGGTGTCCTACTATTCTGTTTCCATAGAAATTTAGTATTGGTCCTTGGCTCTTTATATTTTGTAGCGGTTTTCTCTTCAATTACTTTCATTGTCTCTAGCCTCTCATCTATCTTCTCAGTCTATGGAACACAGGGTTGCCAGGATAATTGTCATCAAATGCTGCTCTTAGCAGCATGTTCTCATGAATACATGGAGTACAATTCCTATGACCACAGATTTCACTCTTTTAAAGTTTACAATTTGGTGGTTCTTAGTATAGTCACAAAACAGTGTAACTATCACCCGTTTCTAATTCCAGAGTATTTTCATCACACCCCAAAGAAAGCCCATACCCATTAGAATTTACTTTCCGTTCTCCCCTCCCCCCAGCAAGGCCAATCACTGATATGCTTTCTGTCTTTTTGTGGATTTGCCTATTTTGGACATATCCTATAAGTAGAATCAGCACATGGCCTTTTGTGACTAAATTCTTTCACTCGGTATGTTTTCAGGGTTGATCCATGTTGTAACATGAGTCACTACATCACTCTTTTCTTCATGATCGAGTCATAGTCCATTGTACCGATATACCACATTGACACATGCTCAGCTATTTCCTACACTCTAGCTATTATGAAGAATACTGTTATGATCATTCATATGCAAGTATTTGGGTGGACGTATGTGTTCATGTCTCTCAAGTATATACCTAGACGTAGAATTGCTGGGCCACGTGGTGATTGTATGTTTAACTTTTTGAGAAACCGCAAGCCTGTTTTCCAAAGTGGCTGCACCATTTCATGTTCCCATCAGCGAAGTATGAGAGTCCAGCTTCTCTACACACTCACTGACCTGTTGTTTTCTGTCTTTTGGGTTTTAGACATCTTAGTGGGTATGAGGCAGTATCACATTGTGAGATTTAGCACATTTAAGAAGGGGAAATGAAAAGACACACGTGTAGTTGGTCCAAATATGAACAGCTTTGGGATCATGAGGGTAGAGTTGGAGTCCAAATGCTCAGTGGGGAGCACTCTGGCCCAATTGCTTCATCAGGTCTAAAGTGTCCTGTTTAGCACCGAGCTGTGCATGATGGCTCAGAATCAGGTCTCACAGACTCCTTTCAAATCCTTACAGCAATTGACTCCCTTCACGGAAGCCAGAGTCCCAATCCCTTCTACCCCTTTTTAACAATTATTTACTTATTTATTTATTTTTAATGTTTTATTTATTTATTTTAATTTTTTATTTTTTTTAATGTTTTATTTATTTCTAGGAGAGAGAGAGAGAGACAGTGTGAGCAGGGGAGGGTCAGAGAGAGAGGGAGTCACAGACTGAAACAGGCTCCAGGCTCTGAGCTGGCAGTCAGCACAGAGCCCGATGCGGGGCTCGAACCCACGAACCGTGAGATCATGACCTAAGCGAAAGTCGGACGCTTAACCGACTAAGCCACCCAGGTGCCCCTTGTTTTATTTATTTTTGAGAGAGAGAGAGATTGAGAGAGGCAATGTGAGCAGGGGAGGGTCAGAGAGAGAGGGAGACACAGAATCTGAAACAGGCTCCAGGCTCTGAGCTAGCTGTCAGCACAGAGCCCAGTGTGGGGCTCGAACCCATGAACTGTGAGATCATGACCTGAGCTGATGTTGGATGCTTACCCGACTGAGCCACCCAGGCGCCCCCCCCTTTAACTCCTTTTTAAAAAATTTTTATTTATTTTTGAGAGAGAGAGAGAAAGAGAGAGAGTAGAGGAGGGGCAGAGAGAGAGGGAGACAGAGAACCCGAAGCAGGCTCCATGTTGTCAGTGCAAAGGCCGATGTGGGGCGCAAACCCATGACATGGGATCATGACCTGAGCTGAAGTCAGACACTCAGCCAATGAAGCCACACAGGCGCTCCCCCAGTCCCTTTTGATAGAACCAACTGCCCACCCTTCTCATCACTGTGGATAGGACCTAGCCCACTGAGGACTTGACATTTTGAGAAGGCAGGGGCCTCACTTATGCATTTGAGCCAAAAACAAAACAAAACAAAACCCCAAAACCCCCCAAGGCAGGATGCTATATAAACAGGCCGATGTGGTAAGACCAGCAAAATAAGCACATTGACCTTGAGAAAAGCATTCTGGGTTCACCTGGGCTCCTCTCTGGCTCAGCTGACACCTCTCAAAGGCAAGCAAATGGGATTGTTGTCCTTTAAGCTCCCTTCCAATTTTATTGCATTAGAAAGAAGAAAATCAATATTCTTTGCCTATGTTTTCTAGGACACTCTAGGACATGTTAATTTTCCACAACAAAGTACCACAAACTGGAGGGCTTAAAACAATGGAAATTTATCTTTTCACAGTCCTGGAGACCAGAATTCCAAATCCAAGCACCAGCAGGGCCGTGCTGTCTCTCCTGGCTTCTGGTGGTTCCCAACTGCGTGCACAACTCCAGTCTCTGGCTCTCGTGTCACCTGCTATGGTTTTCTTCCTTCTGTGAGTGCTTGTCTCTGTGTGCGTCTCCTCTCGTAGGGTCACTGGTCCTGTTGGATTAAGGGCCCACCTTACTCCAGCCTAACATCATCTTAACTTACATCTTAATTACATTTGCAAAGACTCTATTTCCAAAAATGGTCATGGTCACAAGGTCCAATGGTTAGGATTTCAATATATCTTGTTAGAGGACACGATTCAATCTACAATACTGCCCATGACCCAGTTTCTCTTACTGTATTTTTATACTGCTTCTGGGTCCTTCACAAGTGCCTTCTTCCCCCCTCCCCCCATTCCCCCACTACCATCAAAATCCCTTAGCTGGGTTTCTTCAGACTCCCACCATGGTGGTGCCTTTCTCAAAGCCCTAATGGCAAAAGCCATATAGACACAGCCACCATCTAACACCTGTCACTAAGTCAGACCTTTCTCTGAAGTTCAACAACGTGGAGTCCTTGGATAGTCTCTTCTTATCTTCAATTTCAGAAAGCTTGCAGTCCTTCCTTGCACTGACCTTGGTGTTTTAGGAGGTGGAGAAATGTAGAGTTGCCTATAGAAAGGGGGGCACCTTGTTCTGTGGTTTGCATAGAGCACAGTGTTCCCCAAACCACTGGCAGCATCAGCATGCCTGAGGCCTTGTGAACAATGTAAGTTTCTCAGCCCCACCCTGAACCTATTGTATCAGAAACTCTGGGGGTGCCTGGGTGGCTCAGTCAGTTGAGCGTCAGACTTTGGCTCAGGTCATGATCTCATGGTTCGTGGGTTCGAGCCATGCATTGCGCTCTGTGCTGACAGCTAGCTTGCAGCCTGGAGCCTGTTTCAGGTTCTGTGTCGCCTCTCTCTCTGACCCTCCCCTACTCATGCTCTCTCTCTCTCAGAAACAAAAGAAAGAAAAAAACCAGAAACTCTGAGCGGGGGGGGGGAGGGGGGGGCGGGTTCAGCATTCTATATCCTAACAAGTCTTCCAGGTGATTTGAGCACACACTAAAGTTTGAAAGTACTTTAGATTTCTTGGATAGGTGGAGAAGTCAGAAGACAGGGAATGAAATGCAAAAGACAGAGAGGCTGCAACTGATGACTGCTAGTCCTCTGCAGGTCCAGTAATGAGCTGGCCTGGCGGAAACAGTCTGTAGGGACTTCCAGGTGCTGGCGACCCAGGAAAAGGCAAGCCTTCAAAGAGCTGAGGAATTGGTGGCCTGGCCCCAGTTGTGCTGCCACAGTGTCATCATCTCTACTTGGGAGAAGGATCTGAATTATGGGATGGGACACATCTATTTTTCTTTACTCTGAATCTCAGAAGTAGGTGCTGAGGTCTGATGTGTTGAAATAATTACAAAGGGTAGGAAACCCCAGCCTTTCCCTAAAGATACAAAAAGGAAGCCTCTTGAAAGGCCCTATTCAGGCATTTTTGTTTCGCTTTGTTTTGTTTTTACCTGCGACCGAAATGTTAACTTTTCCAGCAGAATTTATTCTTTTATTCTTCCTCAGACCCATCGAAACCCCTCAGTGTAGGGAAACTACTCTTTGAGCTCTCCAGTCTCACTTTCCTTTCCTTCTGTCACCAGCTACTGCACCCTAGCACCTCCATCAGAATCCTGTGACATGCATATTGCATGTTCTCCCGATGGGAGACTTGTGTGTTTAAGTGTGTGGGAAGAGGGGACAGAGTGTATCATGGGACCAGCAGTGACGCAGACAGTGACCACGACAATCGCCCATCGATTCCGCTTAAAAACTGAAATAGAATTAACCTTTTCTTTAAAAAGGCAAATAAAAAAACCCTTTTTAAATTATAAATAATACTCATTACAATTTAGAAAATATAGAAAATTAAAAAATAGTACCACAGCTCCAATATTTAAAAAATATTGCTTTCCCTTTCTTTGATGCAAACTCATTTTTACATGGTTGCTGCTGAAATGAACACAATTTTCTATCTTGCGTGTTTCACTTAACTTTTTTTACTGTTTATTCATTTTTGAGAGAGAGAGAGAGAATGAGCAGGGAAGGGACAGAGAGAGAGGGAGACAGAATCTGGAGAGCTGTCAGCACAGAGCCTGACATGGGGCTGAAACCCACAAACAGTGAGATCATGACCTGAGCTGAAGACTGACGCTTAACCGACTGAGCCACCCAGGCGCCCCTCACTTAACATTTTTATATCATTAGGATCTTTGATCTCTTCATAGATTTCATTTTAATGAGTCTAATAATACCTTACAACCTGTGGGGCAGCACACCTATTTGTGGGCGCAAGGTCAGACCTGCGAGGGGGCACAAGGTCATTTCTATGCCGTTGTCAGAGTAGCCTTTGGCTTAAGTTTACAGCTCTTATAAATAGCCCCTCCATATATACCCCTAAGCATAAAGCCTTTGTTATGAAGGAGTGTTTCTTAAATTCCCACAAGTGGAAACAAGGAGTTGAAATAAACATGTGGGATTGACACAGAATGCCACATTGTTTCTCCAGAGGCTCACAGCTGTTGACCGTTTCACTCCAGGGCAGGGCTGGGGGGACCCACTTTACCAAACACTGCTCATCCTTTTGAGTATCTGCCAGAGGAGAAAAATCATTCTTCAGGAGGCTCTGGCTTTTTGTTTTCATCGGTAGCCAGTGAGGCTAAACCTTTCCCTTCTTGTTCATTTGTTATGTTTTGCCACCATGTAATTTTCTGTTTCTGTCCTAATGTGGGGGTCTGGGGCAGCCACCCCCAGCCAGGTTTTATTCTGCTCAGCTTTTCAGTTGTCAAGTTCCTCCCTCTCAGTCAGCTTTCTGAGCACCCTGGGGGGCTCTTGGGTTAAGATCTGTTGATGAAATGAATTAAATGAAATCTGCATCAGGGCAGCGCAGGGCAGTCTTGCTCTCCGTGTATCTGTGGTGCCTACACAGTGCTTGTGCCTTGTCTGTGCTCCGTGTTGAGGGAATGTGTGCCCTCATCCCCGTGGTATCTGATGAGACTTACTTTGAGTTGTTATTTCCATCTTGGCCTCCTGGTCTTTGGTTCTAGAAGTATGTCGGCAGTTAGCTCATCCATTTCCCCACAAAGTAAGTCTATCTGAGTTTCGGGAATCTCCAGTGCCTTCTCTAGAGCTACCCCACCCCCACCCCCAACCCAGGCACACGGCTGCTCAGTTAATCTACCTGGGAAGCCCATCTATCCCAAAGAGTTCATTAAACCGAGATGATCACATTTATCAGTTAGTTAAAGGCTTCATTTAGCCCCTGCCCTGAGGCATGCACAGAGAAACGTTTTCTTGGGCAAACTTAATTATTGCATCAGAAGAAAAAACATGTTCTCATGTTAGTCTTGGGGAGGTAGCAGGAGTCAGCAAGGCTTCCTGTAATTTTCATTACCAGTAATGGCATTTTCCACGATCCTGAATTCATTGGGTTATTTTTGTTCTTTTTACATGCCTTGTCTAAACGGCGGCAGAATCTATCAAGGGCAGGCTTGATAGCAGTTTTCATAAATTCAAGGAATTGTCAGGAATTTTGAAAGGTCACCTAATCTATGCCTCAACCCTCTGGCAGTGGAGTCCTGGCTAGGTCTTTGTGGTTAGAAACCTCACTGATGGGTCAGGATTTCCAGAGAAATGACTTTGCCACCTCCCATAGAAGGAGCCATTCTATGGTCCAGAAACTGCTAGTCAGGGGGACCTTCTGAGGTCTGACAGCTGCCCTTGGGAATAGCAGCTGAGATGGAAGGTTGCCTTTCATTCTATCACAGAGCTCTCAATCTGGGCTGGACACTGAGGTCATCCAGGAAGCTTTAGATCCTAAAGCCAATGTCACTCCAGATCAATTAAATCCACTGGGATGAAGCCAAATGTGAAGCCGGAGTTGACAGTCATGGTTCTACCTCTACTGATCTGTCAAATGCCTTACCTGGAAGGGACATTAAAAAAAAAAAAAAAGATCTTCAAAGGTTCATCATTCCCACATTGTCTGATATTAGAATCCCCTGGAAAGATCAAACAACCTGTCAATGTCCAGCCCATCCTCACAGGTACTGACTGAATTGGTCTTGGGCTTGGCTACTTTTTGAGAGCTCCCAGGGCCCTCTGTCCAGGCTTAAGGGTCACCCAGTTGATGCTTTATGAGTCTTATTTGGTCCCAGGCCTTCAGAGGAACTAAGAAGAGCTCCAAGAAATATCCATGTATCCATGAGGCACCTTGTGCCAGACAGATGAAGCCCATTTAGAGACTCTAGTGGTTCATGGAAACTGATATACTTCCACACATTCATTTATGAAACAGAAGGCAAAAACCTGGAGAGATCCAGTGACTCATTCAGGACCAGGACTCAGCGACGACAGCATATCAGGAATCCTGATTGTGTCAACTAAGATCTCTACCAGAATCAAGCTGCCACTCCATGTGGGTTACTCAGAAAGATGACATCTCCTTGCCCAGTGTGGTAGCCTGAGATGGGCCCCCAGAAGACACCCATATCTTAATTGCTGAAACCTATGAATATTAATTTACATGTGAAAACAAGGTCTTTTTGGATGTGTTCAGGTTAAGGAGCTTGAGTTGGAGAGATTGTCCTGGATTGTCCCCAAAAGCCCTACATGCAAACACGAGTGTCTGCAAGAGGGAGACAAGGAGAGATTTTATACACAGAGAGAAGAAGGTGATGTGAAGACAGAGCAGAGAGATACTTGAAGATGCTGGCCTTGAAGGTTGGCATGGTATGGACACAAGCCAAGGAGGGTGGGAAGCCCCCAGAAGCTGAGTGAAGCCAAGAACAAATATTCTCTTGAGCCTCTAGAAGGGGCAAGGCCTGGTGACACCTTGATTTTGTACTTGGCTTCCAGACTGTGGAAGAATAAATATCTGTTGTGTTAAGCCACCAAGTTTGTGGTAAATTGTTACAGCTAGATAATGAAACTTTAGGATTATGAAAAGGAGTCTGGAACATATGTCTATGTGACTAGTTCTAACCTACATTTCCGTGGGGTAGCAACTCAGGGATGCAAAGTTACAGTGCATGCATTTACAGGGCATGCATGGGGTTCATAGCTTCCACAGGGCCCTCCTAAGTTGAGTCTTGGCCCTCTTGTGGCTTACCTTGGCCTTTCAGAGAACATCCCTCACAACCTGGAGCATCAGACCTCAGTCTCCACCAGGCCTGCCTGTACGGAAGGTCTACTACCTGGATGAACACCAGCAGACACCTGCTCCCTGCAGTGCTGAAGGAATGTGCGTTGCCTCTTATTCTTTCTGAGAGCTGAGCCCAGGCCCGTTGACACCTTGACCAGATATGGCTAGAAGAGGGAGGGCTTCATGGGGTCTTCCTCTGCACCACCACCACCCCCTTCACTATAACCTCCTTACTGACCAAACACACATGTTTGGATCTGCCCATTAAGAACAACTGGAATTTCACCCTTTGGAGCTCAATTCAAACATCCTTTTCTCTGAAAGCTTCCTTGACCTCCCTGTCTAGGTCATTGGGTCAGTTGGGGTCCCAGCAGGAAACAGATGGTATATTTAAATTGCGGAATTTGATGAGGATTCAATGCAGGCACTGACTACAAAGTGTAGGCTGGGGTTAGGGAAGCCTTGAGGGGTGGGGTGGTCTTCCGAGGCAGTGGGGCTAAATTATAGGGAGGGGATCTCTATCTCCCTCTACCCACGTGGGCAGAGCAGGAGTGGTTCTCGGAATCTGGATTCCATCTGGAGGCAGAGAGGGGCAAAAACTTCTGGAGGCAGAAAAGAATGGAATCTTCTATGGAGGACATGGGCAGCCTGGGCCTGCAGCAGGCCCACGTCCTGCCTCCTTCCTCCACCATTTGGTCTCCCTTGGTGCACCGTGGGTGAGCCCAGCTGTACGCTACAGCCCTGCGGGGACGCAGATCTGCACACCTCACCTGTGGGCCTGTGCATCTGTGTGGCCATGCGACAACCACCTGCCTTATCCCACACGAGTGTGAACTCCACGGGGAAGGGAACGTGTGCTTGTGCTGCTTGCTATGCGGCCTAGAGCCTACCTGCTGTTCACCAGATGTGTGCTCACCGATGGGGCTGCCACAGAGGTGGAGGAACCCAGAAGACACCTGGAACCCAATACGTGATCACAACCCCTCCCTTCCTCTGTCTTCTCTCATCTCTTCCTGTACTTCAGGAGGGCCTGGAGGCGAGGGCCAAGGGGCAAACACCCCACTCACAGAGCACGCTCACCCCAGCGATGCTGTGTTCCAACAGGCCATCCACCGGGCTCGACCTTTCCTCAAACATATGGCTACTCTCCTGAGATATTTTTGTTCTTCCCCTGCTAACTCCCCTCCCACCCCTCGCTATGGACCGAACGTGTCTCCCCCAAATCTGTAGTTTGAAGTGCTAGCCCCCCAGTGTGAAGGTAATTGGAGGGGGGCCTTTGGGAGGTGACTGGGTTTCGATGAGATCGCTGGGGCTCAGCCCCCATGATGAACAGTAGTGTTCGCCCAAGGGGACGAAGAGACCAGAGCCCTCCCTACCGGCCCCCCTCCCCGTCTCTCTCCACCACGTGATGACGCAGCAAGAAGGAGGCTGTTGGTGACGCCAGGTGGGAGCTCTCATCAGAACCCGGCCCTGCCAGCATCCATGTCTGGGATGTCCCAGTCTCCAGAATGGTGAGGAATGTGTCTGTTGTTTAAGCCGTGCAGTCCATGACATGTTGTTAATGCTGCCCTCACTGACTAAGTGTCCCTGACAGCCTCCTCCGGGCCTCTGGCTTTCCTGGACCTAACCACTGACTCTACTCAGGAAGTTTCTCTCCTGTCCCAAGTGTGCGGCTTCCTAGGAGAGGTTGGTGTCCCTGCGTGGTGGTGACAGTGTCCCTGCCTGGAAAGGACACTGAATGATCAGAGGAATGTCTCTGGTTTCCCACAGAACAAAAGTTGGCTCTGGAGCAAGGAGACTGCAATGCAGGGAACGGAGGGAACAGACCCTTCCATCCTCCGGGGAAGCTGCAGGCCCTCAAACTGTCTTTTCACATGGAGAGGGGGACACATCCACCTAGTGATGAAAGAGAAGCAACTGTGGCTCCAGGTCTGTGGGCTAGCCTTAAGCTGAGTGCCATGGCCTGGAGGAGAGCAGCCCCAAGGGGCTCACACCTAACCCCCAGGCAGAGAGCCAGAGGCCACGTTAACTATGAGTCAGGAGCAGTGTGGGGAAGCTGGAGGACTTGCGCTGGACCCCAAGAGGACCAAGCCATTTTCCAGACTCAGAGAAGATTCTGGCAGAAGCTCTGAAGAGAACCTGTGTCTGCTAAGACCAACAGACAAACTGCTTACAGGGTGTGAACTCAAAGGCATGATGACCTTGAAGCCCTAGCTTCTGCTAGGTCTCTGACATCCTTCCGTTGTCTCCAGTCTCTTCCAGTTTGACTCACGCAGATAATAGCTTCCCAGTCTCCTAACCAGGTATCCTCAACACTGACTGCCCACTGAAGTCACCCAGGGACCTCTAGGAAAAGATGCTGACCCTGGGACCCCTCCCCCAGAGATAAGTATTGATCCGGCTGGGGTGTGGCTGGGGGACATGACAGTTGTTAAACCCCCTCCAGTGACTTAGGTGTGTAGCTGGGGGTGAGAGGCACTAGCATAAGGGGTATCCAAAAGGGAAGGTGAGCTCTGTGCATGTCCCACAGGTGGAAAACACGATTCCAGAGTCCATTCTTTCTGCCTTGGGAAACAAGATACCATCCCGTTGACCTTATTCTTGTGTTTTTAAACCAATGGTCTTCTGCAGAAATGAGTGCTTGTAGGCTCAGGGAGGAGCAAAGGCTGAGTGCTGGCTTTCCTTCCCTCGGAACATCAGCTGGTGGGAGCAGGCAGACTGTCAGCAGGGTCACTGAGCCGGGCTTGGGAGGGAAGGTTTGACTGCACCCATGAGAGCTCTAGAACAAAGTCACCATGAGATATTAAATGTCATCACTTCCAAATTATCATGATTATATACATATATAACTTAGAATAATTTTAAAAGCCACTTGAGAGATCATCTGAAGATGTGTGGACAGAGTATTATGCACAGATATGCACCCTGGGAACCACCAACTTCTTCAGCAAGAAGGCGGAGGTATGCAGTAGAAATGAGTTGGACACAGGGAGATTATGCATAATGTCAAGCCAAAGAAATATAAGATCCATACATAAAATATCAAGAAGACCATCTCAACTGTGTAAAATACAAGGAAATAGGCCACCATTTTCAAGTATCGAAGTCTTTCAAACATCAGTTCATGGAGTTCTGTGGGAATTATTTCATGTTTCCCGTATTTCAGTATTTCCTCGATTATACATCAGGCATGGATTATTTTCATAATCAGAAAAGAAATTCTCCTGGAAGGTAGGGTTTCTATATTGAGCGAATAAAAAGGGTATTTGGTTACATCTGAATTTTAGACAAGCATAAACTTTTGGTACAAGTCTACCCCAAATATTGCATGGGCCACATGCATACTAAAAAAGTATTCATTTACCAGAAATCAAAATTACCGAGGCATCCTTTACATTTATCTGGCAATATTACCCAGGAGAGAAGGTGGGTAGGCCCAGGCTAAGCGGGGGAATTTCCAGCAAGAGCCCCTGAGGGCGCCCAGGGCACCCAGGACAAGAGCCATGCTGGCCTCCCTGCCCAAGGTGATGGAGGGCACTGTCCATGCAACAGAGGCACCTCCTTTCACACTTTTCCCCAAGTCCTGTGATCAACACTCTCTTTGTTGCCTAGACTACAATACAGCAGCTTGTGTTGTATGTTAAACTTCCCAATGGACATCATATTCATTTTTTAAAATACCTATATATTTTGAGAGAGAGAGAGAGAGAGAGGACAGGGGAGGGGCAGAGAAAGAAAGAGAGAGAGAGAGAATCCCAAGCAGACTCCATAGAGTCTGACTCGGGGCTCTATCTCACAAATCATGAGATCATGACCTGAGCCAAAATCAAGGGTCAGATGTTCAACGGACTGAGCCACCCAGGCGCCCTTGGGCATCATATTCTGAATCACACTTATGGATCTGTAGCACTGACAGGTCACTCAGCAAGTGGCAGCCTCTCGACATACCTTCTGTAAGGTAGAGACTATTCTCAGCCCCATCTCGAGGGTGAGGAAACCAATGCTCAGAAGGGCAGAAAGCTGCTCACACAGCTTACTGGCCCACCTCAGATTTGGCACGGTAAGTATGTGTCTTCATTGTTCTCTGTGCCCTCATCATTTGATCCCTTTGGCCTCTGAAGCAACCTCATGGGTAACTCTGAGGAGGGACAGCTAAGGCCCCTGAGATTTCTCTCCATTCCAGGGAGATCCCATTACTCTCTCCTTATCTTCCCCCTTCCCTTCCTTCCTCTTCCTTTCTTCCCTCTTTCTTTCCTCCCTGCTTCCTTTTCCCTCCCTCTCTCTTCCTCTCTTCTCCTTTCTTCCCTCCCACCTCCTCCTCTCCTTACTTTTCTCTCCCTTTCCCTCCCCCTTTCTCTCCTCTGGCTCTGTCTCCCCACTGCCCCAACACTGCAAACTGCAATGAAGGCTTCTGGAATATTCTAATCCTCCTAAATTCCATCACTTGCCCCAGGACCTCAGGCAAGTCACTAGAGGTTTCTGTACTTCAGAGTTCTAGCTTGCAAAACAAGAACAATCTAGACTCAGAAGCTTGGCCCTCAGTGGAAAAACCTTTCCCACTGCAGTCATGGGATTCGCTTTCAAGAATCCTTTCCCCCCACCATCCAGGGCTTTTACTGATTATTAACGATCCTAATTAAAACACACAAAATTGTGTTCACAATGTCATTGAGTTTCTGGCTTGATTTCTTGCCAATCTAACCTTGTCCAAAAAGAACTAAGATCAGAGCTTCTAGGGAAAACCCATACATTCAGTTGTACTTATTTCTTGGTGAGATCCTTAGACTGAAGTCTTGTTGCAAAACAAATTGCTTCCCGTTCTTCTTATTTCTCTTAGCTCCTTCAAGGTCTTTCACCAAACCAAGTCCCGAAACTTTCTTGGAAATCTAGAAAATCAAGTGAAACAAGCACACTGTAGAAACCTAAGAATATATTAAATGGTCTGGCACAAATTAATGAAAACCTCTTTGCCTGTAAAAGAGAAATAAAGATTCAGTTCATTCAAACAAGGAGAGCTCTGTGGAGGAAGCACACATTTTCCATTTGACTTCAACACCTCCAATGCCGTGAATACTGAGGAGCATGTGCCCACATCATCTACACGTGCGGGGTGAGGGCTGAATCCCTATCATGAATGGTGGGAGATGGAGTGGCATTTTCATTTTCTGAACAAGGAAACAGGCAGCAAGTGGTCTAGCGACTTGCCCAGAGTCACTCAGCCAGTGACTGGTGCTGGCTTCTACTGATCTTGGACTGGACCTGACCCGATTTGCTCCCCAGGGGACCAATGCCTCCAAAGCCTAAAGAAGGAAGGCTACTTCAAGGGTCAACTGACCCCATGAACCTGTGGTTGGCCATGGACCATCTCCAGGTCCTGCCTTTTGAGCTTACCCTCAGTGCTCTGGAAAACTACCTGAAGGTTTCTCATCCTCTCCATGGTCATCCTTCGGTCCCTTCTCCATCCCATCCTATTACAATATCTTTTCCAGCTTCAGTATAAGGGAGAGTGCAAAGATCATAGATCTCGACCGACAAATAAACTGTCTTTGAGTCCTTTTCACGGACTTGGCGGCCTGGGGCAAGTTATTTGACTTCCAAGACTTAGTCTCATCATCTGCAAAGAGGGTACACTAACTGTCTCTCCCAAGGCTGCTCTAAAGATTAATGAAATGCTGATGATGCCAAGTAGCCTCCTCATGTTCCACTGCAGATGCTATCCCCAACTCCTCCCAGCTTCAAAATGTTTCAGATCAGCCAGAGCCCTGCAGGCATGGGGGAAAGAACGTGTGCAGAAAGCTTGCGCGCAGAGGCACACAAAATCCCTCTCTTGGCGCACAGTAATGCACATCCTGTCCCGAGAACCAGCCTGCACTGCAACTGTGTCTACAGTAGAATGATGTGCGAGGACATTTGGTCTCTTTCTGGGGTCACTGGGGAGTCAGGACATGGAGAGATGCTCTTTGTACAATCAGGGATCAGATCCAATAACCAAGCACCTGCTCCTTGGTGCTCAAGTAACTATCAGGAAGCTCTTGGAAGAGTGAGATCCTGGTGACACCCTGAGATGGTGGTGTGGCTGGCTCAGGTGACAGACTCCCAGAGCCCAGAAAAAGTAGTGGAAGAGCTTCAAACCATTTCCTGGCCCCCACCAGAAGGAAATGTCCCTGCCAGGCATCCCGGTGCTGGCCTGGCTCCGTGTCCCATCCACAGCCCTCTGCCAAAGACTGAAGTCATGGCCACCTCATTTTCCAAGGCCCTGCTCTGTGACTATGCCAGGCATTAGCTTCCTTTCACTTATTTAGAAGGGATGAATTATGCTGGGGCCGTGCTAACCATCATTTAGAGATTATTTTTGGAGACAGAAAACTCTTTAGCAGCAGGCGTTAGAGGTTACACGGTGATGATGAGAGTGACATCTTGGATAGTCCAGGCAGACCTGCCAAGGGGAGGCCGTCATCAGATGGCACCCGGGGGACCGTGTTCACAGACTTACCTTTGGAAGACGCTGCGGTGAGCGTGCCGTCGCTCCAGCCAGGATGGGGCCTGCTCTGCTAGAACGGGGCTCGCCCTCATTTATGTTGGGGTGGTGCTCGGGTGGATTGATGGAAGGAAATGGCGCAGGCTCCAGAAACACCTACTACCTCACTCATGTTATCACACACAAGGGACCCAGTGTCAGCAGACTGAGCACCCGACCCTGACGTTTCAAAAGTTCGGTTCTTGGGGCGCCTGGCTGTCTCAGTCTATTAAGTGACTGACTCCCACTCAGGTCATGATCTCACGGTTCATGAGTTCAAGCCCCACGCCGGACTCTGTGCTGACAGCTCAGAGCCTGGAGCCTGTTTCAGATTCTGTGTCTCCTCTCTCTCTCTGCCCCTCCCCTGCTCATGCTTTATCTCTCTTTCTCTTTCAAAAATAAATAAATATGAGAAACAATGAAATCTGACCATGTGTAGCAACATGGATGGACCTTGAGGGTGTTATGCTGAGCGAAATAAGTCAGGCAGAGAAGGACAAATATCATATGTTTGCACGTATAGGAGGATTAGGAGGAACTTGACGGAGGAACAAGGGGGAGAAGAAGGGCGGAAATGGTGGGGGAAAGGGAGAGAGGCAAACCATGAGAGACTCTTGAATGCTGACAAAAACTGAGGACTGATGGGTGGGGGGGGGGGGGGGGGGTGGGCATGGAGGAGGACACTTGTGGGGATGAGCACTGAGTGTTATGTGGAAACTAATTTGACAATAAACTATTTGTAAAAAAAAATAATAAAGGCTTCACTGCTACTGTAAAAAAATAAATAAATAAATACGAAAAAAATAGATAAATAGGTAGGTAGATAGATAAATAAATAAATAACAAATGTTTGGCTCTTTTTTAATCCTTCGTTGCAAAGGGCTATCTGGCCCCTGGACTCCTTTGGCTACTCCCACGGGATTTGCGTTTTTCTGTCTTCATGACCACAGCCAGAGCTACAGCCTTTGAAAGCTGCTCAGAGGCTCACACCTTGTCACTACCCTGTGTGGGTCGCACTGGGGGACTCTTGTGGGAGGTGTTGGTGGCTTCCGAAGATGCCGAAGAAAGCTTCTTTACAAGTTGAAGAGCAGGCCTTTGTTCTTTTCAGCCTCCAACGAGTTTTAAAATTTGAAGGAGGTTTCAGGGTTATCTGAGCCAGTGACTGAATCCATCATGGGAATTGCATTATATGTCTGTTCTAGTTCCCTAGGGTTGCCATGGCCAAATACCAGACTGGGGGCTTTATCTACAGAGATGTATCCCTCACAGTTCTGGAAGCTAGAAGTCCAAGATCAAAGTGTCAACAGGTTTAATTTCTCTGAGTCCTGTCTCTTTGGCTTGTAGATGGCCACCTTCTCCCTGTGTCCTCACATGGTCTTTCCTCTGTGCACATGTGCCCCTGGTGCCTCTTCGTGCTTCCAAATTTCCTCTTCTTACAAAGACACCAGTCAGGTTGGATGAGGGCCCACCCTAATGTCCTCATTTGACTTAACCACCCCTTTCAAGGTCCTATCTCCAAAATTCGGTTGCATTCTGAAGTACTAGCTGTTTGGGCTTCCACATGTGAATTTTGAAGGGACTCATTTTAGTCCATGATGGTGTCAACATTCAGTACATCAGGATAAGTTTTAATCAAAATATGTTTTATAGGAACCAGACTTAACCTTGCCGTGTGTGAAGCAATCGGATATTTGCTATTCTATTCTATTTAAAAATAGGAGTCTATTCTATGAAAAAAAAGAAAAAAAGTGCTGCGTATGACCCACCAAAATGATTTCACAAACCACTAATGGCTGCAGCCCACAGTTTTTCAAACTGTGGTCAAGGCCAAACACTGTAAGGATTTATTTCAACACCGATCTCATCAGATATGCAAACACTAATCAGGGCCGAAGCCCTTATCTTAATGGCCAGGGAACTGAGATCCTGAGGGCTTTTGAGCAGGCCTGGCCAGGGAATGTGGGTATGTCTGCAGCCCAGGGCTGGGAACCTGGGGACTTGGGCTTATTCCAGAAAGGAGCGTGACAAGGCAAAGTCAGGATAGAGGGTGACTGAGAATGGGGTCTGAGACCCAGTGCCAAGGGTCAAAGTAGACCTAATTGGCTCCCATTCAAAAAGCAAGTGCAAGGCAGAGAGTAGGACCCCGTTTCTGTCCCTCCCCCCCCCCACACCTTGTCCCCAAAAGGGGCAGGACCTAGGCAGATGCAAAGATAAAGAGACAAGCCAAGGACAAGTGGCAGGAGGGCATCCTAAAGAAAGTCAAAATTCATTTATGCTGGGGACCGGCAGATGGTATGAGAACCAGTCCTGCATACTGTGGGCTCGGTAGGTGCTGTCCCACAAGACCACCTCAGTTTATTAGCCGTTTTTAATAACATTTTTTCTAAAGTTTATTTCTTTTGAGAGAGAGAGAGAGCAGGAGCACACAAGTGGGGGAGGGGCAGAGAGAGAGGGAGAGAGAATCTCAAGCAGGCTTTGCACTGTCCGCAAGGATGGGGGCTCGATCCCATGGACCGTGAGATCATGACCTGAGCAGAAACGGAGAGTTGGACGCTTAACCGACTGAGCCACCCAGGTGTCCCCTTATTAGCCTTTTGCTAAAGGACAAGGAGGAGTTGTGACTGGGAGTGTAACAGGACATCTCACAAGTGAGCCGTGCCCTGATTCTTCACAATGAAATGCTCAGGGAAGACAAGGAGAGGCGGCTTTAACTTCTGGAAAGTCATACACGCATGTCAAGCTATATGGAAAGCCATTTCTAAAATTCCAAAATAGTTACCCTAGTACTTTGCCAGTCACCTAGATGTAATTCAGTCAATCACTTGCTTATATATACATCTATTGTTTCTTAATAGAATATACAGTTACCCCTTTGGAACAGAGTAAAAAAATTCTTTAGCATGGCATTTGAGATCCAGGGCCCTTTGATGTCTTCCTTCTATTTAAATTTTTCCCAGCTTTCTCATTTGCCATTTACAGCCCCCACCGCTATTAGCACAAATGTGTGTGCCTAACATGACTGAATTGATGCCAGATATACATACCGTGTTCTGCTCTTTCTCATAATAAAAAATAATCGCAAGGAATACGATACATAAAAGAGTATGCTGCTTTTTTAATAATAAAAATAATTACACAACAAATCATACCTTAAAAAGGATGCCAAAAGAGTAACTGTGCCATTGAAAGAAGAAAAATAAAATCCATCACAGACTCTTCTAAATGCATTAGAAGCCCCCTGTGTGCCCCTCCGCAGATGCACTTCACTTACTCCGTCCCAGCAATGGTCGCCCTGAATATGGTCTGAATGGTCTTTCACTAGAGGGCAAGTAGGGGAGGTGCAGAGAGAGGGGAAGACAGAATCCAAGGCAGGCTCCAGGCTCTGAGCTGTCAGCACTGAGCCCAATGCGGGGCTCGATCTCAGGAACCGTGAGATCATGACTTGAGCCGGAGTCAGATGCTTGGTGGCTGAGCCACACAGGCACTCCTTGTGTATTGATTGTTTTAATCCAACAAACATGGTAAATTTTTTTATTAATTTTAAACTATGTCTGTGGGTTCTCTTGCATTCTGTAGAAAGCCTTAACATCTATAAATAATGACAGCTTTGATTGTTGCTTTCCAGTATCTTCAACTTTTATTTCTTTTTCTCTTATTGGATAGGATAGACTCTTTACTATATTACTGAACTGGAAGGTGAAAGTAAGCATTCTTGTCATTTTTCTGATCATAAAGAGAATGCCTTAAAGACCTTACACATAATTTGTTGTAGGTTTCGTTAGGTTCTTATTTGTAAGTTAAGAATGTTCCTCTCATTCTTTGTTCCTTACAAGTTTTGTTTTGTTGGTAAACCATGAATGGATGTCAAATTGCACAAAAGAGAACTTTGCATCCATAAATGTGAGTATTTGATCTTGTGTCTGTCTGTCTGTCTTTCTTTCTTTCTTTCTTTCTTTCTTTCTTTCTTTCTTTCTTTCTTTAAATGTTTTTTATTTATTCTTAACAGAGACAGAGACAGAACATGAAGAGGGAGGGCCACAGAGAGGGAGACACAGAATCTGAAGCAGGCTCAAGGCCCTGAGCTGTCAGCACAGAGCCCAACGTGGGGTTCGAACCCACGAACTGTGAGATCATGACCTGAGCTGAAGTCGGTCACTTAACCAACTGAGCCACCCAGGTGCCCCTGATCTTGTGTCTTTCATCTGTCTGCTAATATGAATTACATTAACTGATACTAAAAACTAAACCAACTTTGTATTCCTAGGATAATCTCAAAATGGTCATGATACCAATTTTGCTTTCAAGTATTTTAAATTCTTTATAGTGTACTGTTTAGAATTTTTCATTTCTAGTTATAAAGGAAATAAGCTGTAGCTTTAAGTTTTTCAGGTCTCTGTCAGTCTTAGTACCAAATATCAGCTGCCCTCCTAAAATAAGTTAGTGTGTGGTTTCACATTTTGAATTCGTTGGAATGATATATATGATGTAGAATTTTCTAATCTCTGCTGTTTGCTAGAAATCAGCCTTAAGGTCATTTCGGTCTGTTGTTTCCTGGTGGAAGAATTCTAGCAACTAGTAAGTTTCCTATTTTCATCTTGAAACATCTTTAATAACTTGTATTTTTGTAGATATCTACTATCTCATCATTTATTGCCATGAAATTACTCATAATCTTTCTTTGTATTAGTTTAGTTTCTGCAATATGTAAGTTATATTCCTTCCTTTTACCAATTTTGATGTGATTTACTTCTTTTCCTTCCTTCATCTTACCCAGAGTTTGTCTACTTGGTTAACACTGTCATATACTTGATTTAAATTTTGCCTGTCCTCTTTATTTTTATGTTTGTTTTTTTATGTCATTAATTTTTATGTCATTATTGTCGTTAATTTGCCTATCCTCTTTATTTTTATGTTTGTTTGTTTTTATGTCATTAATTTCTGCTCTTATAATTGTTTTCTTCCATCTATATTCCTTGCTGTTATTTTTCTGATTTCATATTTTGGATCCTTAATTTTGTGCCTCTTTCTCAACTAGTCTTTCAGGCTAAAAATTTCCCTCTAAGTACCACAAAATAATACATAGTATTTTTGTTTTAAGTTTATGTGTTTATTCTGAGAGAGAGAGTGTGTGAGTGGGGGAAGGACAGAGACAGAGGGAGGGAGAATCCCAAGCAGGCTCCATGCTATCAGCACGAGCCCAACATAGGGTTTAAACTCACAAATCATGAGATCATGATCATGACCTGAGCTGAAACCAAGAGTCGGATGCCTAGCCTACTGAACCACTCAGATTCCCCATACATAGTATTTTTATTATAGTCACATATAAATATTTTCTTGTTTTTGTTTTCTTCCCATTAATTATTTAGAAATGTGTATTTGTATAATTTTGAAGCATATTTTACCTTATCTATTTTATTACTATTTCTAACTTAATTATGTGTGGTCAGGATATATAGTTTGCATAATGTAATTTTTTTGAAATTTGTTGAGGCTAGCTTTATGATCAATATGTGGTTAGATTTTATAAATGTTTCCTCTGTGGGAAAAGTGTATACTCTGCATTTGTTAGATGTTATAGCTGCTTCTTGTATCAAATACTTAGAGATGCTGTGTTAAAATATTCCTTTAATAAGGTACATCTATCAACTTCTTCTTGTTCTGGCAACTCTTGCTTCATATATATTTGAAGCTGCTATTAGTAGTACTTGTTTAGAATTTTCTTCTTAATTTTGATCTCAATTATTTTGGGTCTTTACATCTCACCGCTATCTCTTCTAAGCATTACATAGTTGGAATTTGTTTTTCTTTTTTTTTTTTCTTTTACTAAGACAGATGGTTCTCATATTTTAGAAGTATTTTGTTCATTTATATTTAGTGTGATTTGGATTTATGCCTTCAATCTTACTATGCAATTTTTATTTGTTTAATTCTTTTTTTCTTTCTTCTTTCCTCTTCTGTGCCTTAATTTAGTTGCAGTACCTTAAAATCTGAATCCATTGTTTTCTCTCTACTTGTTTTAAAGGTATGCACTCTATGTTCTATTAATGGTTACCTTAGCTTTTTCAAATGCACATTTAAGAATTTCTAAAGCTTATCAGTATCTTTACTGCCACCTCAAATGATACACTTAATACACCTTTTCTAAGTTTGTAACTTTCTAGAAGCAGATTTACTGTGAAGGTAATGAAACGTGAGCTTCAAGACTCTTCATTACATGTGCTCTTTCCAAGATGCTGAACCTCATTCTGTTTTTAAAATTTAGAGTTCTTTCTCTTAAAGAGGTCCTTTAAATTTTATAAGCTTAAGACCTTACAGAACCAGGATTGGTCTCTAATATCTCTAAATCATTCTGTGGATTTCTAACTTCTGCGCTAGCTCAGGACTACATTTGACAAGATGTTTCTTATATCTATTGTTTTATCTGTTTCAGTGAGGAGGTTCATTCAAGGGCTCTAGATGGCCACCCTGTTATAGCAGGGACTGAGATCGTGAAAATCCCCAAAAGACCTCTAGGTCCCTAAATATCTACAGGCAGGAATCAGGCTGAGAAAGCTATTCAGCTGCAAATAGAGCCATTTCTTATAGAAAAGGCAGGACACTGAAGAGAATGGCTCCAAGTGCTTGGGAGAATAGTGAATTAGAAGCCACTTCCAGAGAAAAGAACAAGTCCCTAATCAAGGAATGGTCCTACAATCCAGTCTGCAGGAGTCCAGCTGGATTTCAGTCACTATGATGTGCTTCTGTTCCTGACTCTTTTGGGTGGCAGGGTCCATTGAGTTATCCTGCCTTGTCTCATTCTTGTGTCTTGGAGTGGGGATGGGAGCAACCAACTTCTCTTTTTAGTTTGCAAACCCCTGGGCCTGGCTTAGACAATAAGACCCTGGCCTTTGAAGAGCCTGATTCTAGAGTGAGATGAGACTTTTGAGGGTAGGAGTGAGGACATCTCATCAGACGCCCCTGCTCTGGGCTTCAGAAAGGCCCTGATTGCAGACTGGTTTGGCTCCCTGGAATGGCTCCAGAGTTGTTCTCAGGGGCTCCTGGAGTTGCTCCTATTTTGTTTCACATCAAAGGCTGCTGATTGCTAGAAAGAGATGTCCATCTTGGGCTTCCTTTTCTTCACATAAGATACAGTAAACATAATTATAATTAAATATAAATATTTATTCATGGTGCTATATCATCTTTAACAACTGGAAAAAAATATTTTTGTGTGGTTACCAGAGTCAATTAAATTGTCTATTTAACTTAAAATATCCAGGCCCCTCTTCACACAAACCATAAACATCCATGCCTGTCTTCACATAAACAATTACTGGAGGTGCTCATGAAAGCTAATGTGGGTTAAAATAAAAGTCAGTGTAGGTTAAGAGGGTAAAAATAAAAGATGAAACGTGGAATGTCCACTGCAAGGCCCTATGCATTTAGGATCTTAAATGTGTTTCTGAGGTTCCAAGCAGCCCACCAGAAGAGGAAGCCATGGTCATGCGACATGACTTAGTGTCCTCAGTATAAACAAACCATGACAACTACCTGGGAGATTCACTTCAGCTTATTCTGCCAAGACTCCTGTGGCCTCCACCTGAATACTCACCTTTCTGGAGAGGGGACAGGTCCATTCCCAATGTCCTCACAGGGTCGGCAACTGGGAGTTTCCCTGGTCGTCTTTGGGTTTGCTTTACCCAACCCTGTGTTCTAACCCCAAACGGAGTGACTTAAACAACAGAAATGTGTTATTTCACAGTTCTGCAGGCCAACAGTCCAAAACCAAGATGTTGGCTTGCAGACGGCCATCTTCATGTTCACACCCACATGGCATTTATCCCATATGCATGTCTGTCTCTAAATTCTCCCCTTTTTTAGGATAGCAGTCACATTGGTTAGGGCCCATTCTAACCCCTTTAGCTTAACTTGATGGCCTCTGTAAAGTCCCTATCCAAATAAATTATATTTAATAATATAAATAAATAAATATACAACAAGAACATATACATTTTTGTGGAGGGGGGACATGATTCAACCCATAACACCATTATATCTCCAGTTCCTAACAGTGTCAGGCATAAAAGCAACCTAAAAGAATATTTACAGAGTTAATGAATGAAGACAAAAATTAGGATTTACTTTATCAATAGACAGAGTGTGTTCGAGGCCCAAGATTTTATGTTATAGCAGTAATTCTAGGGTGGAAAATCTAAAATAGGTATTCCTAAATTCTCGTGTTAGTCATAAAAGCCTCAGTAAAGCTTAGCAAAGGATGTCTTACTTTAAGTTATGTGACTTCCTGATGAACATTCCAAGATAAACCAGTTATAAAAAGTGCCTCTAAGTAAATGAATGAGTTGGACCTACACAGGGTCATTATCCAAACACAGTTAAATGTGAGAGGAAACCTTCCAAAAGTGATGACTTGGGCCTCAAATGGCTGTTCTCGATCTGACACTAATGAAATGCCTGGTTAGCTATCCGCTCTCGTGGCTTCCAAAGGAGCAGGCCTGTTCCTTGAGACTCGATTTTCTGCTATCTGTACCTCTAAGTCTGGGGGGCTGGCAGTGGGATGCTTTCTTCATCTCCTCCCTCCTCAAAAATGGTTGCGTTTATTTTTTTTTCTGATTAAAATGGTACTATATTGTGAAGCAGATGTCTAACAGCTTTTGAAAGTTAAAAGAAAAAAAATCCTGGAAACTTTTATTTTTATTTTATTTTATTTATTTCTAGGAGACAGAGAGAGAGAGAGAGTGTGAGCAGGGGAGGGTCAGAGAGAGAGGGAGACACAGAATCTGAAGCAGGCTCCAGGCTCTGAGCTGTCAGCACACAGCCCGATATGGGGCTCGAACTCATGAATGGCAAGATCATGACCTGAGCCCAAGTTGGGTGCTTAACCAACTGAGTCACCAGGTGCCCCCATATTTACATTTTATATATGATATGTATATATATATTCACCCAAATGAGATCACGTAAGACACACTGTTTTATTGCTTGATTTTGAACTTAATAGTCCATGGTTGTGAACCTACCCAGAGCTACTGAAGCATGCTAAAGACTGCGGGTACCACTGTTAAGATTTGGCTCTCCCCAGTGCCCCAGCTCTTTGCTTAAGGACTTGCATCTTTTCTAGTTTTTTGCTACTATAAATAGATTTAATAAAATTCCCCAGTTGTACATATTTGCGTAATGGCAGGATTGTATCTTAATGATAAACACCTAGAGTAAAATTGCCTTGTCAAAATGAGTGCATTTTATCCTAAAGGTTTTATTTTATTTTTTGTATGTTTATTTATTTGAGAGAGAAAGAGTGAGAGGGAGAGTAAGATAGAGCACAAGGAGGGTGGGGCAAAGAGAGAGGAAGACACAGAATCTGAAGCAGGCATCAGGCTCCAATCTGTCAGCACAGAGCCCAACTCAGCACTCAAAACACAAGAATAAGATCATGACCTGAGCCGAAGTCAGTAGTTTAACTTACTGAACCACCTATGCGCTCCTTAAAGATTTTCTGAAAGTATCCTTTGGAAATGTTGGGCCCATCCTCTCACCAATAGAGCATAAAATTGTGTTTACCCCCATCTTAGACACAACATTGGACACTATTCTTTTAAAATGTTCCCAATTTGATGGATAGAACTGATAACTCATTATCATAATAATTTACATGTCTTTGATAATATGATCTCTTTATTGGTCACTTGCACTTTTTTCAAGGTTTTTCCTATTTTTTTTATTGTTAAACACTTTGAAGTTGTTCCAGTTTTTTGTTATTATAAGTAGTATTGTAGAGACACTGAGTATGTAAATTTTCTTGTTTGAGAATTATTTCTTTCAGACACAGGTCTACAGATAGAATTTCTGGGTTAAAGAAATTCTTCTTGTGGTTCTTAATGCCAATGATTTTTGAAAGATTAAATAAGTTTGTTTTAGACTATTTATGAGAATATCAACTTTATCACCATCTCTTTGGCTTTAGACATGAAGGTGAAAAAAAATATCCCACAACAGTTTATCTCTGTTCTTACTCATTTTTCTCCTTATAAAACACATACTTTTGTAATCTCCATTGCCCTAGTTTGAGATTTTAATTCTTCCAATTTGGGATGTATATGTATTTTTCCTTTTGCTTTATACTCTGAGAGATTTCTCCCCCTTTATTTTCAAGAATGCCTAATGAATTTGTTGTATTGGTAAAAATATCTGTAATCTCTAAGATGTCTTTGCTGTTTTTTATCTCTTTTCATGGTAGCTTCTTCCTGCTTTAAGTATGTTGTTTTTCAATTTTTGTTGCTTCTTAAGTAGCCGTTTCATCTCTATCTATTCACCTATTTATCTATTTATCTATCTATCTATCTATCTAATCAATCTACACTTAAATCTTTTAATTATTTTGGTTTCTGAAGGAACAGATTGATATATCAATGCTATTATTTGATGTTAGGCTGTCCATTCCTTGCGTTTCTAGCAAGTTCTACACTCTTTGCAGGGTCCATACTCTGCAGAGGTTTTGAAAGTACAGTGAAAAAGAGAAATTGGTGGATCACTGACCACTTTATAGCTCCCATGATCCTGTTTCTTCTATCTTTTGTTTTTGAAACATTCGTTTTCAGAGCAGCCAAGATTACTATATTAGTTAGGGCCTGCATTTTGCCACAAAAAACAAAATCCATTCAAGAGTAACATAAACACATTACAGTTTTGTTTTCTTTTTTTCCCCTAATGTACCAGATCCTGGTTCAGTGGCTTGGGACTGACGGGATCAAGGTGTCTGATATCTTGTGGCCTTTCCTAATTGGAAACATACAGTGTTGTTTTCTGAGAGGGAGGGGAAGACGAGACAAGGAAGGTGTAGCACAGAGCAGAAAGCAAAACTTGCCGGAAAGGCCCTGCAGACTCTGCTTTCACCTCTTTGGCCTTTGAAAACATTCTTTTCCCAGCATCCCTCCAGCTAGAGGTGATCACATGACACCATGGCTCTAGCAGATGCTGTCAGCTCCTGTCTGTTGCCCAGTCTTCTTTCTTACTAATAATCCTTGGATTGTTGCTTAGTCTAGTTTTTTTTTTTTTTTTTCCTGATGGAGTTTTGGGGCATTTAGGGGAGGCCCATGAATTACCTTACTTTAAACCCCCCTAGGCTTGAGCACACAGACTGTTCACAGTTCTTGGAATTTGCTTGGCTGCCAGTCAAGAACTTAGTAAAACATAAATACTACTTTTTGAATACTTACCATATGCCAAGCATTTTTCCAAATGCTTTACATATATTAACACATTTTATCCCACGATGCCTTGTGAGATAGATACTATTATGATATCCACTTAACTGATGAGGAAATTAAGGCACATGGTGGTTAAGTCACTTGGCTAAAGCCACATAGTCAGAGAGAAGTGCAGGAAATGGATTTGAAGGCAGATAGGCTGCTTTCAGAGCTTGTACTCTACTGAACTGTATCAGTAAGCCATAAATGACGTCCACTGTCGAATCTTAATCATATGATAAAAAGGGATAACAAGTGTAAAAAAGGCACAACTATTTGGAGGCTATACTTTAAAAGGAGAGATGACAGGTGTCTGAAGCAAGGGAGTTCAGGAAATCTTTGTGCTGAAGACTATGTACGCCTCATTTCTCATGAGTGTAGATGAGGTTGAAAACATAACCATCTTCTTCCTCGTTCATTCTGTGTTTGTGGAAACTTCATTGTGATCAAAGCTGTCTTGAGGCAACGTGTGAGCCCTGCTGTAAATAGAGCTTCTGTGAGGAGCACTGCCTTTCCTCACTGGCTCAGGGCTGTTGACATGGTGCCAGATATGCTCTGTTTGCAGAAACAATGAATGGTGTTGGCTTCTTCTCGCAAAGGAGGCATCTTTGGTCTTTTCACATGACCAAGGTGGCAACTCCAAAAGACTGGCTTAACTTCATCTGAGATCCGGGGAGACTCTCCAAGGGAACTCTTCTCCATATTTAGCAACTCAGATGATTTCCTTCTTTTGGCATCTCTATCTCAACACCCCTGTGTTGCAGATGATGAAAGAGCCAGAAGGTCAAGTGCCTGTAGTTAATTGCTTTGGGCCAGAGTGATACATCATTTCCATTCACATATCTTTAGTAAGAGCTACTTGTATGGTCAACATCACTTCAAGAAATAGAACTTATACTCCTCCACATAAGTGAAAGTAGGAGAGAACTAGACACTGATGAACAGTAGCTGTATCGACCATATAGACCAAAGTTCTCTTCATTAGGTTAAGAGTTCGTCTGGCTAACCTCTGGGCTTCTACCCTTGGGTTAACCAGATTCAGAGTTATGGAGTGTTGGCAAGGAATGAACATGAAGGCCACTTGTTCAATGAATCCTAAGTCAGGATCCTTGGCATCAATCCTAACAAATGACCATCAAACCTCTCTTCTGCCACTTCCAATGCTGGAGTCTCACCATCTCATAAACTGGAAAACTCCATACTGAGAGAGCTCATTGGAAAATTTTTCCTTGTTCTGCCCCTATCTTTTTTTTCTGGCACAGCCAGTTCCCAGAACTGTTGCTCTGCCTTAAATGGAGCTGGTTTTGCTCACAGACCCTGTCCCATGACCCTTCAAATGCCTGAGGTCATCAACATGTCTCCTTCCAATCTAGGTTACATCCATTCAGTTTCCTCCCGCACCCTAACGTGACCCCCATCTTTTCACTGTCCTGACACCCACTCTATGTATCACCTCCCTTTAGCGTGGAGCTCAGAAGCAAACACCATTTCCCTATAGTCTGACCACTGCCAAAAAGAAGGTTATCACCTCTCCATTCTGGTTTCTGCACAATTCTAGTAGTGCCACCTAAGATAACACTAGTTTTCCCAATAGCCACATCACACTCTGGGCTTATAGTCCATTCAGACCTAGTGGGAATTGAGGCAGAAGACTTACTCCTCTTCTCTCACAGAGTTCTGTCCAATGCTGTACAGACAAAAACAGATGAAAATAAAACTGAAAAATCTTTGTGAGTGGTTGGGCATGTGTCCCAAGATTGACAAAAGCAGGCTTCCCTGATCTAAACTGGAACAGAGAATTGTTTTAGTTCACCAAGGTTGAAGAGTGACCTCAGTCCTCTCCATCCTATAATGAAGACAACTGGGAAATAGTGTAAGGCTGACTTAACTCATTCATTTTAGGGTGAAGAAGCTAGAACACACATAGATGTGTGCACGTGTGTGTGCGCACGTGCGTGCACGCACACACACACACACACACACACACACACACAGCGCAAGATGCTCCAGTGTGCTTACAGAAGACAAATAAATCCGGGGCCCTGACCATCTATACTTAGATGGAAGAGAAGGAAGAAGAGAGATTTCTGGCCATGAGGCCGGGTGTTCAAAATAATGGGTAAAGTAGACAAAGTGGCCCTGTCCAATAGTTAAAGGCTCTCAGTGAGTACACTTGATTTCATCTTGGTTTCAGACCTTTCCTCTATTTAATAGGATCTTTTTGGATCATGATTTGATGATCCATCAGAGTAACTACCCTGCTGGGCTTTGCATTATTTGCTTCCCTGTCATGTAATGCAAGGGGTTAAAATAGTCTTTACATATGTTCTGAGAAAACTTATATAATAGAGAAATCCACTGTGACACAAATCAAGTGGGTCTGTCATGGCTTGTTCTTGGTGAACCCATGCTGACTCTCTTCTTTCCCTGGTATGTCACCTTTTTCTGTTTAATGGTTCCACCTAGAAACTTCCTAAAAAGCAGTGTCTTATCTTTCAGAACCTATTATTTTCTTTGTCATGAGCACCAGGACATTCGTCTACCCACTTCTTCACTAGGCTTAATAGACTCTTTAAACTTTAAGGGGTTCCTTGTGCGAATTAACAACATATTATGTATGTTAACAATCAAAATTGTCTCTATACATTTCTTTTTTTTTTTTTTTTTTAATGTTTTATTTATTTCTAGGACAGAGAGAGAGAGAGACAGCGTGAGCAGGGGAGGTCAGAGAGAGAGGGAGTCACAGACTGAAACAGGCTCCAGGCTCTGAGCTGGCAGTCAGCACAGAGCCCGACGCGGGGCTCGAACCCACGAACCGCGAGATCATGACCCAAGCTAAAGTCGGACGCTTAACCGACTAAGCCACCCAGGTGCCCCTCTAACTATACATTTCTAAAATAATCTTTCATAGTCATAAATATGGAAATATGAATGAAAAAATTCCTCCTCTGGGTACATTATTAAAAGCCTATTTAATCAAATGTCCCAGAGTTAATCTAAAGTACAGGTCAAATATATAAGATTCTTTTTGATGTCTTAAATGCTTTGTAGTGGAGGTTTATGGTAGCTGTACATATCTGAATTCTCTCTTCCTGTGTGCAAGGACCTTGCAGTTTGGCATGAAACTTGGGCCAATTCTGGCTAATGGGCTGAGAATAGAAATTAAATGGGCCTCCTTGGGGCTAAAACACTAACTTGTCAGAAGACCCTTCCACACGCTCTTGCCCTATCCAGTGTATTAGTTGTTTATCACCACATAACAAATTGCCCCCAACACTTAGTTGCTTAATACAGTAAATATTAACATCCCACATTTTGTGTGCATCAAGAATTCAGAAACAGCTTAGCTGGGTAGTTCTGGGTCAGGACCTCTCCTGAGGTGAGAGTCAAGATGGTGGTCAGGGCTGTGGCCTCCTGAGAGCTTGACTAAGGCTGGAAGACCTGCCTCCAGGGATGGTTCACTTACAAGATTGTTGGCATGAGGCCTCAGTTTCTCACCGAACGCTGGAAGAGGGCTTTAGATTTTAGTTTCTTGCCATTTGCGCCTTTCCATGGTATGGCTTGTAGGTCTTCACCGCATGGCTTTTTCCAGAATGAGTGATCCTAGACAGAATAAGGAGGAAGTCACAATGCCTCTTACAATCTGGTCTCAGAAACCACATGTCATTACCACTGCAACACTATTCATTAAAAGCAAGTCACCCAGTACATTCTGCACTCAAAGGGAGGGCAATCAGTCTTTACTTTTTAAAGGGAAAGTATAAAATAACTCGTGGTCACATTTTAAAACCACCACATTCACTGATGGAAGAGGCTGAGTGTTCCAGGTGGTATAACTACAAGGCTGTGGAGCCTCTATCAGCCTGGGTCCCTGAGTGACTTGTCGAAGCAGAGAGCCCTTCGCTGAACTGAAATGTACATGGAGCATGAGATAGAGTAAGTCACTGGGATTTCGAGATTATTTGCAATCACACCATAACCTAGGCTGCCCTGACTAGTAGTCATTGTAAGATATAAGCATGAACATGGGCACCTGGGTGGCTCAGTCAGTTGAGGGTCCAACTTTTGATTTCAGCTCAGGTCATGATCCCAGGGTCATGGGATCAAGCCCCATGTCAGGCTCTGTGCTGAATTTCTCTCTCTCTTCCTTTCCCCCTCTCCCTCACTTGCACTCTCTCTCTCTCTCATATAAAAATATTTATTTATAATAATAAATAATAATAATAAATATATTTATATATATTACATATATATAAACAAAGAAACAATAATTCATATGTAAAAGTGGTCACATAGTTATGAATCACCTACATTGACATGGTTTTTATCTTTACTTGTAATACTCCAAAGGTTTCATTTTTTACACTCACACGGGACTTCAGTCATTCTATAGGATACCAGTAAGTTTAGCAGATCCCAAAGTAAGTGCATGTATACCACTTCAGAAGACAAGAGGTCGTAGATTCTGATCTAGGACAAATTTGTATAGTCCAGAGTGATCCAAACAAAACTACTGGCTGAGTTCCTTCTGATAATGAAGTTCTATTTGTTATATCCGGACTTTAAAGCCACTGCTTTTCAAAATCTAAATTCAGAGATTTAGTTTTTTGAAACTTGGAAACTTGGTGTCTTTCCCAGAAATGATGTATTTCTAAAAGTTTCTTATGACTAGCACTACCTATACTATTGTCCTGTCATTATGATGAATTGGCCTACTCTATAAATATTAACTGGAAACTTATGTATGCCTTATCAATAGTGCATTGTAATTAGTAGGGTCATCTTGAGGTCCCATCTCTTAGGAGTTGAGAGATGGAGTATGTGCAATGTTCAGCTAATTAATTATCTTAGAATACTCTGTGGGATTCTCTGTTTCATTCATTTCTGTGTAGGACCACAAGAGCAATCAATTTCTTGACTTTTCTTCCACCTGCTTATTATATGACACAGTACCCATGGTTGAGGGATTATTTTGGTTTATTTATAGCTCCCTGTGTTTATTCTTGCTCATCAACAGAGAGGGTGAGAAATAGAACTCTATGCTTTGTAAATAGACAGATGCTTCATAGAAAAATAAATACAACACAATCTTCCACTTATTAAGAGCAATACAATTAAACATATCTTAATACATGTGTTCTTCTTTTGCACATATTATATTAACTGTATTCTTTTGAATACCATTATGACTTCATGGTCTTCCCCCAAATCATCTTGTTTCGAGCAACCTTCATTAGTATTTTCTTTTTGCTGATCAGCTTGGTTGATGGGCTCTCTTCAAAGCTGCTGCTTTGTCCTTTCTCTAGGAACCTTACCATCATCTTTTAAAAGTGGCCATATTAATCGGTATTAAAAAACATCTTCCCAACTTGATAATACTTTTGCAGCCCCCAGATTTGAGAACAAGAGTCCTGATTCCTTTCGGTGGTAAAAAGCATTGAAGGCCCAAGTCTGAACCTCAAGGCATGTAAAAGCTATGGTGAGTTCTGCATTTGTGTCACCTGGATTCATTCTCACCTCCCTCCTTACGAGAACTCTGATGGCATTCAGCTGGTAGTGTTCTTAGTGAGGCATATTGACCACTGTGGACACTTGCAGCTGAAGATGGCCCAGGTTGGCCTGGTCTGGGCTACCATCATCTCTTGTTTGGATGATTCTAGTAGACTTCTGTTTCCTCCTTGCTCCCCAACCTCAATTTTCCTCATGATGTACAGATGAATTCTCTCACAATGTAATCTGTAATACCACTCTTCTGCCAAGATTCTCCAATGGCCTCTATCCAACAAAGTAAAAGCAATACTCCTCCAGTGGTCTCCAAAACCCCTCACCATCCCTCCCACCTACCTGCCCATCATTTTATTTCTGGCTCATCTGTGTCCAGACAGGTGGTTCTCTTACTGCTGGTCTTTGACAGTGAAGCACATTGGGGCCACAGGACTTTTGTACTTGCCATCCCTCTGAAGGGAAATGCTGAAACGCTCTTCCCCCAGGGTTTCCATAGCAAACCACCCTCCCTAAAAAGGCCCTTTCCCTTCTTCATCCTCTTCTTCTCCTAAGCCTGCTCTGCTTTCCTTTATAAAACACATCACCATTTGTTCATTGCTACTCCCCGCCAGGTAGATGCTGAGCCTGAAGGTGATAAGGACATGCCTGCCTTGTTCCCTGCCCTGTCCCCAACTCTAAGGATAAATAATACTCAATGTAGAGTAGGTCTTCCATAAATATTGTGGAATGGTGGGGCCTCTGGTGGCTCAGTCAGTTGAGCATCCGACTCTTGGTTTTGGCTTAGGTCATGATCTCACGGTTCATGGGATCAAGTCTTGCATCGGGCTCTGTGTTCATGGCATGGAGCCTGCTTGGAATTCTCTCCCTCTCTCTCTGCTCTTCCCTCACTCCCACTCTCTCTCTCTCTCTCTCTCAAAATAAATAAACATTTAAAACATATTTGTGGAATGTATGACTACATGACATGGACAAATAAAGATGTGGCTCTCAGGGTTGTGACATTTCAGGCATGCTTTGAATATGGAACAACCCTCTCAAAATGGAATCCAGGTCCCACTGTCATTCTGCCAACACTCTGCAATGGCCTCACCATTCCTACAAAGTAAGAAGGACTTCCACACAGACACCTCCAAACCCTGCGTGACATGAATACTAAAAAGCATGCTTTAAACATGAAAAGGAATTAAATTCTACTTTTAATTTCCCGGAAGTAGCCACTTCATTGTTCTTCAGTAAAACAGCAGCGTGTAGGGAAAACCGTCCCAAGTCCTGTAGGATTCACACTCCTGAGGCACAGTTGTCCCATATTGACTAAGCTTAGTGCCGGCTGACTCACTCTAGGCCTTACATCCTGTTCTCACGGCCCCCTGTGCCTTGTGCATCTCTCAGGGGTGACCACCCCCGTGTGATGGTCTTGTGAGCTCTGGCACCTCCGAAGAGAGCCGTGGATGTGGAGAACGGCCCATGGGCGGTGCGCACCCTTCTGTGTTACTGCCTTGGACTCCTTCTATAAAGGTCCAGGGGCACAGCATGACAGGGGGTGCAAGAGAGAAGGACATCAACTTGGTATTTCTTTCCTTCTTTCATTTTGTTGCACAACTAATTGGAGCAGGCTGTTATTCTAGCTTAGTATTAGAAAGAGCTGCCCCGGGGCACCTGGGTGGCTCAGTCAGTTGAGTGTCTGACTCTTGATTTTGGCGCAGGTCATGATCTCGTGGCTCATAGGTTCAAGCCCCCTCATCAGGCTCTGCACTGATCGTGCGGAGACTGCTTGGGATTCTGTCTCTCCCTCTCTCTGTCTCTGCCCCTTCTGTGCGTGCTCTCTCAGAAAAAAGAAAAAGAAAACTAAGAAAGAAAGAAAGAATGAACAAATGAGCAGAAGATCTCCACATCCACGGCTCTCTGCCCAACAGAGCCCTAATGGAATAGGGGTTTTGGGAGACAGTGAGTTCCCCATCTAGGCAGATATTCCAGCAGAAGCTGAAGCACAGGTCCTAGAGCTGCTGGAAGGTATACAAAGGCCAAGTGGGTGTAAAGTCAGCTTCCCATCCTGAACCTGGTTCCCTTTCTGAACTCCTTCCTTCTGTGCTCCGTTTGTTAAGTTAAATGGCAGTACCGTCCCTTGAGAAAACCCCGGAAATCCAAGGACCTGCCTGATTACCACGAGCACCCTCATAACTGGGAGACACCCTCGTGTCTTCTGCAGGCTCATTTGCAGACAGCAGCGGTGCTGAGTGGAGGGAAGCTCGAGCCTCGTACCTCCCAAATCACACTCCATAGCAGCACAGGGCGCGCTAGAGGTTAGGCTGTCCTCCAAACCAATAAAATGAATTTGGTCTTTCTATCGTTTCTCCAGAATGCCTCCCTCCCCATGGCTTCTTCTAGAGGATTGATATTTAAAAGTTATTTTTGGCACTTGCTGATATACATTCCTTCCAGATGTTACCCAAAGGTCCCAGGCCAGTTGAAATGACATGCAAGGCTCAAGTAAGTCATACGACTTTGAATAGAGTCTAAATTGGCAGCGAGGCTACACTGTGTCTTGAACAGGGTTTTATTTGCTGAAAGCAGCAAAGGCAGTTTTAGCCTGTCCTCAACTCTGTACTGGCCAAAAATATTATTTACATTTAAAGAAAAATAATCAACTGCTTTTTTTGGTACTCACACTAATTTTCTCTCTGTTTAGACTGGGGTCAGTGTGGCTCTGTTTTCAGCTAACCTCGACATCCTCAGCCTTCTGGCCTCATCTCTAATTAAAGAGATAGGACCAACGGCAATTTCAGTTTCTTTAAAAGCGTTCAATAAACAAATATACATTTCAACATGCAGCATTCTATTTATTCTGACTCCATTCCTCCCTTCATAATATATGTCTTTAGGAGAATTATCTCCACTTCCCCCCCCTCCCCCCAGCTTTCATATCTGACATTCATCCCAATTGGATGGGATGGTGATCCTGAGTTGAAAAACAGTGTCTCTTTTAGCTCGTCCAAATTCCTACAGAAATGAACAAAGTGGAACCTGGGAGTTCTTGGCTGGAAGGGATTTGTTGATGGAGATTAGGACCTAATGTTCTTCTTTGAGTTTTCAAACGTAGATCAAGAAACTGTCTGATTCTGGAAACTACCCTGTAGAAAAGATGGAAGAAGTAATTTCTTTGTCACAGGGTCTGGGATGTCATATTTTAAATATGCACAAGGGCCTGTGGTTGCAAAGGATTTTTGTTTTAACACATTTTTAGAACCATAAATGAGCTCAGTTACATAAGTCTATTGGTACTTGTGTTCTTTCTTGTGCTGAAAACCTGATTTTGGAAATTGAGGTGGAGGTAGGGAAAGAGAAGAAAATTTCAAATTGAGTATATATATATATATATATATTTTTATATTTCAATTTCTCACCTATTCATTTTGTGGCAGATTGAATTTCTGAAGACAGGTACAGCAATATCACCTGTCCTACATGCTCTTCTGCAATGTGACTTTGCCACCTTCACATGGACAGGTGTCTTCTCCTCTTGAATTTGGTGGGCTTATGAAAAAATAGAAAAGAAAACAAAAAGATGCTGCAGCTTCCTCCTTTTCCACTGGAATGCTAGCACTGGAGACCAGAGCTGCTGTGTAAAAAGTCTGACTGTCCTGAAGCTGCCATCTTGTGGGGAAGCCCAGGAGACATGGAGAAACCGCATGTAGGAACCGAATGAAGGGATGGTTGGCTGACTCCAGCTTCCTGACGTTAAGCCACTCCTACCTTTTTCAGGCTTCCCAGCAGAGGTCACGAACCTCACAGAGGAGAGACAAACCACCTTACTGCATTGTGATTGAGTTCCAGACAACAGCACCCATGGGCATAATACAGTGGTTGTTTTATACTACCACATTTAAAAAAAACTTTTAACATTTATTTATTATCGAGAGACAGAGAGACAGAGAACAAACGAGGGAGGGGCAGAGAGAGAGGGAGACACAGAATCTGAAGCAGGCTCCAGGCTCTGAGCTGTCAGCACAGAGCCTGACAGAGGGCTTGAACTCACAAACTGTGAGATCATGACCTGAGCCGAAGTCAGATGTTTAACTGACTGAGCCACCCAGGTGCCCTCATGCTACCATATTTGTGATGGTTTCTTACCCAGAAAGGTGACCGGTACACCTTGCTTAACTTACACGAGTAACATGCCCTGAACATCACCTTGTGCCAGAGCCAATGCTGGACACTGTGGCCTTGGAGACTTGAGCACAAACCCTATCAGCCTAGGCAGGGACCAGGCATGGGGGTAGATGAGGAAGGGCAACCCTAGGAGTGGAACCCAGTAGAACCTATAGTGAAAGCACAGGGCTTGGGGTAGGGAGTGGGGTTGGGGGGGCAGGTAGGAGATCATTTGATGGGGAGAATCCCAGAAGGTACATGAAAAAGATGACATTGAACTGGCTTTGAGTAGGATTTGGTCAGCAGATGAAAATGAAGCAGCTCTGGGTGGAGGGCACAGCCTACTCATGGGTGCCAGATCACGGAAGACTTGGGTTAGAGAGGGAACTGACTTTTATCTGGGCTTGAGTTCCGTGTACATGGGGAGAGGGGAGTACAGCAGGCTGCAACAGCATTAGACATGGCTAGATCACAAAAGGTCAGGGTCCTAGGCCAAGGAGATGACATGTGGCAGTGGGGCATTGCAGAAGATGAGGGGATGGAGGAGAGTGTGTCCTGCATTTCTTCATGGAAGCCTGGGTGTTGGGGAATAAAGCATGCCTCAGTCCATTTTCTGACTCGTTATGGCCCTGACATACCAGAAACTTCTGGGCAGGCTCTTGGTAAGAGTCCCACATCCTGGATTCACCAAATGACCTCCTGGCTCCAGCGAATCAGGCGTGGGGTGGGGTGGGGGGTGTCCAGTGATGGGGGCATCATTTTCTCTTCAGCAAGGATGGTGTGGTCACTCTCCTCATGTAGGCCTTTCCAACCGTGTCACTTCCTCAAAGTAACACAGCTCTGCTCAACAAGAGCCTCCATGACACTGCTGCCTCCTGCATCCTAAACAGTAAGCCTGGGCCAGCCTCAGGCACAGAACAACCCCCCCCCACCCCCCCACCCCCCACCCCCGCCCCCGTCCCCAAGCAGCCTCTCTGATGAGCTGTCGGCACGCCTTGGGGCCCTCCCTGCCTTGCAGCCAAAGCCAGGGCTGCACCAAAACAGATCTATCCTGAGGCCCCTCTGCTTTGAACTCTATTGCAACTCCAACAGTTAAAAGTACCATTTACCTGAACGACCGAGCCTTGCATTTATGAGGCAAATTCAGCATAATGGTTGATTTACATTTATGGAGGGACTGTGAGTAAACCCACATTTATGAGCACACCCTCTGCGTTGGGTCCCGGGGTAAGGTTCTCTCAGCTGCAAATCCTGGGCTATAAGATCTGAACCTCGGTGAAACCCAGTTTTCCAGAGTTGCTCACTCTGTAGGGCCTGATGCTGACCTGACAAATACATAAAGTATTTGGCGTGTACCTGGTACTGATGGTAAGTAAGTAAGCAGTAAGTAGTCACTGCTGCTATTATCACTTTACCTGAAGGCAATCACAAAGCACTGTCGTCTCCACCTCATTAGCCTGCAGAGGCTGAGGACTTTCCTGGGGCCACAGAGCTCTGAGTGCTGGGGCTAGACTCCGAACCCAGGTCTGCCCTTCAGGCTGGGCCTCTGCGGGTGGCCACCACCTCAGACAAGTAGCCTTGTCTTTTGCTGGGACTTCTGTGGCAGCCACTGGTAAGATCTTTCTCCAGCCCGCTTTCTTGTACAGCTGACTAAAGCAGACCTTCACCATGTCACACTTCCGGGGTTAAGACTGAGGCCCCTAACTAGAAGGTCACTTTCAGAAGCAGAGAGGAGAATGGTGGTAGCCAGTCCTGGGAAGAAGGCTATACAGAGCTGTTTTTTTATGGATGTGGAGTTTCAGTCTGGGGATGCTTAGAAAGTTCTGGAGATGAATGGTGGGGATGGCTGCCCAATGACATGAATGCACTTGATGCCATTGAACTGTATGCTTAAAAATGATGAAAATTGGGTGCCAGGTGGCTCAGTCAGTTAAGTGTCTGACTCTTGCTATTAGCTCAGGTCATGATCTCACAGTTCACGGGATTGAGTCCCACATCAGGCCCTGCACTGACAGCAGGGAGTCTGCTTGGGATTCTCTCTTCTGCTCTCTCTGCCCCTCCCCCACTTGCATGCCAGCTCACCCCCCCTCCGTTCTCTCTGTCAAAATAAATAAACATTAAAAAATGTTGGAAATGGCAAATTTTAAGTTACATCTATTTTACCACACACACAAAAGATGTATCTCCCAACAGAAGAAGCCCAAACCCCTGAACTTGTCACATGAAACCTTTACAGAAGGTCATTTAGTCAGGCTCTGTCACCCCTAGCCTCTTTGTCTGTGTCAGGCCGTCAGCCCTTTCAGTCCCCCTGGAACGCCAATCTCAGGCTTCCTTGTACACACACCACACTATTTCTCCATCTTTTCATTATTCAGCATGTTCTTCTATCTGGGATTCTCCTTATTTCAGCCTTACCAAACTTCTGGAAGAGTCTGCCCAGGCAGGACCTTAGCAAGGAAGCCTTTCCCCACCAGGCCTCAGGGTCCTACCCACACTCTGGGCTTTGCCATGTTTGGGCCCACCCTGCTGAGGATTACGATGATCACGTCTTTCCCCACCAAAGGGAAACTGCCCCTACGTCCTCCCTGTGACTACAGCTCCTCGTACCAGGGGCTGGCCCCGTGTCCACTAGGCTAAGCCAGGAAGCCACTGTCATGGCAGCCAGCAGAGTGGTGGGCCTTCGTCCGTGACCTGTAGCCCTCCCCTGGGAGCAGAGGTCTCGGAGAGAACTGGATGACTCTGGAAATGGTGGCCTTTCCTGTTGGGCAGTGACATCACAAGGGGGCTGGTGGGCAGGGGTG
Source organism: Hyaena hyaena (assembly GCF_003009895.1). NCBI lineage: Eukaryota > Metazoa > Chordata > Mammalia > Carnivora > Hyaenidae > Hyaena > Hyaena hyaena. Next base: position 2,621,675 of record NW_024080710.1, on the reverse strand, counting down.
GCCCATTGGCAAGGACTGGAGGTGAGAGGGTTGGAAGAAGGTGGGGAGGTATGCGGGTCACTTCCCTGCAGAGGTCAGCAGCTGAGGGTGATCTGACACCCTGCCCAGGCCGGTCGGAGCCCACCATGCTGCTGTCTGCAGGTACACAGGGGATCCAGAACTGAGCGGTGACCTCCTTGCCAAGTAGCTAGCACAGAACCCTTACCCTAGCCTCTCGCCACAGTGAGCGTCTTTGGGGATGCACGGCAAAGAGGAGATCAAGAGTGTGAATTACAGAGCTGGCCCTCACAGGTTGGAATTTGGGCTCTGCTACTTTCTGTGTGACCTTTAGCAAGCTGCCTAACCTCTCTGTGCCTCAGTATCCTCAACAATAAAATGTAGATCATAATAACAGCTACACCCTAGGACTGGTCAGTGCCAGGCCCATCGGCACCGCAATGCAGATCTTCGCCCGTGTAATTATGATTGTGCTCTTGGCGTCCCTCTGAAAGCTGGTGGGAGGGTTCTGAATTAACATTCTGTAGGTGACAGAGCCAAAGAAGCCATGTGATTTGCCACCCTGGGGACAAAGCCAGGTCAGTGTTGTTTCAGGATAGCTCACCTGACTTTTCTAAGATGGAGAAGGCAGAGCTGGCCGCACCGAAGGGTCTGGAGCCTGGCGCCGGTTGGCGGCTTTCCTGCCCTGGGCACAGCAGCCACCCCATGTCAGGGACAGGTCTGGAGGTCCGGGTCTGCGGAGCTGGCCTGGGGTCGGGGAGGCGTTTGGGGGGAACGGGTGGCTGACGTCTCCCTCCCCCACCCTCAGCCTCACTCCGTGCCGGCTGGCCTGAGCCTTGCTGCTGGGAGAGGCGGGACCGCTTAGAGCCAGAAGATAAACATATTAACTGAACTTTCCATCTGTCATTTCAGAGAGTCATTTACTGCCTAGCTGTGGTTGGAAAAATTAAGTCCTTGTAATTTAGAGTCAACATTTCTCTCGGAATCATGTTAGACGAGCTGGCGGGGTCTGCAGCCTCCCAGCAGAGCCGCCTGCAATCAAAACAAGCTTGGTGCGGTGCGCAGCTTCAGCTACCCTGCCTGGGCCCAGCCGGTGGCCTGTGCTGGGCCCCGGGGGCTGCAGGCCCAGGGCGGGCAGGGGCTCAGGGGCCTGTGGGCCAGTGGGGTGGGCGGGCCGGTGGGGACAGGCCTCAGGAGGCGTTGCCAGGGGGCAGCTCCAGCCCCCTGGGCCTTCCCCTCTCTGCCTAATGCAAAATAAAGCTTCCCCCGTGTAGGGTGACCTGGAAGTGTCATAACAAAGTACCACAGACTGGGGACTTAAGCAGCAGTTATTTATTGTCTCAGTTCTGGAAGCTGGAAGTTCCAGACCAAGGTATCGACCCTGTTGGTTTCTTCTGAGGCCTCTCTCCTTGGTTGGTAGATGACCATCTTCTCCCTCTGTCGTCAAGCTGTCTGCCCCATGTGTGTGTGCATCTGTGTTCTAATCTCTTCTTACGCTGACGTGGGTTGGATTGGATTAGGCCTACCCTAATGACCTCATTTTACCTTAATCACCTCTTTAAAGGCCCTATCTCCAAATATAGCTATTCTGAGGCCCTGGGGGTTAGGGCTTCAACGTATGGATTTGGGGGTACATAATCGTGACCATAACACCCTGTACACTGTCTCTTCCAGAATGGTTCACTTTCAGTCTACCCAGGAGAAACTGGGTTTGTTGGTTGCATTTTGCAGAGGGTGAAATTGAGGCTCTGATAAAGCGGGTGGTTCCCCAGCTCCCACAGCCAGCTAAGGGACCTGGTGGGCCTGGGGTGGGATTTCAGGTCCATGAGGTTTACATCACAGCTTGGCTGTGTCCACCCCACAGCCCCAGGCTGGTATGTGCCAAGCACTGGGCAGACTCCTTGAACCCTGCAAAGGTTGCCATGTAGAATGACAGGGGCACTGGCTTCAGCTAAGGGCACAACTGTCCGGCAGTGAGTGAAATGAGGGCTCTGGGTATCCGTCCCTGGGAATAGCCATGCTGAGGCCCCTGCTTGGCTTGGGTTGGTGTCTTCCATGATGGGCTCTTCCAATAGATAGTCTACTCTTGCTATACCCACAGATTTATCCACCTTGGAGGCCTTCCCCAGAGATTTTCCTGCTCAGCCTGGTTTCACTAAACCTTTCAGGCCTACAAGGTGCTAGATCATTTCATTTTAAATGATGGTTAAAATCACAACAGGCTGCCCCAGAACCAGTAAGGCTCAACCCTAGGCCTTAAGCAGCATAATGGATATTTTAGGATTAGTCCAACTCCTCAGTTTGAGATGGAGAAACTGAGGCACTAAGTATAGCCTCAATTTATCAGACCTAATCTGTGGCTCAGGCTCTGGCTTTGGCATAGCCATCTTGTGTAGCCTATTGGTCATGGGGCCATTTTGACTTCCCTGACCCAGTCTGGCAAAGGCTATAGTAAGTGTGTGGGCGAAGCAATAGGTGAAGAAGAGAAGCATCCTTTGTGGTCTACGCGGACCCTGCCTCCTAGTCCCCCAAGCAAAGCTGAGCCAGTTACTGGCACAGATATGCAGTGGCATATCCAGGAGCAAAAGGTGTGTGTGTGGGGGGGTGCACCAGCCATGCATGACGGTCTAGAAAGCTACCGTTTCAAAGGGACCTCACTCCATCCTGCTTCTACCTTCTATAGAGCTGGAAACTGAGGCTCAAACTTGCCCAGACCAACAGCCAGCTAGAGGGCAGGACTGGGTCCCAAGACCCCTGGCTCCAACCCAATACAGTCCTTGTGACTCAAAGTTATCTTTCAAGTCCCCCCATGGTTTCCCAGATGCCAGGGAAGAGGGTGGGGGAACATCTCTGAGTGATGGCCTATGGAGACTTCTCCATAGAGAGAGAGTCTGTTTCCTAAGAGCAGGGTGTGGGGGAACTTCTTTGACACCACTAATGCAGTCAATTATCAACCAAGGCCCCACAAATATCTGTTATCACTTCCCCACCACCTCCCCTCCACTGCCCTCCGCTTCCCCTGACTGGTGAGAAGAAAACATTAGTGTGGCTGCCCCAAGGTTCAAGGACTGGTAGTCCTCTGTTCATGGCATTGCCCTGATCTGTTGGTTTTGCCCTCTGCCAAGGCTGCTCTGGCCCCCCTATGTGCTTCCACATAGAGAAGGAAGGGCAGTGCCTGTGAATTGGAGGCTCCCATTTTCTGCTCAAGGATGCAGAAGGCTCCTCTCTGACCCTGAGAACAAAGAACTTTCCTAGCAAACTGTGGCTCTTTCCCATGGCCAAGACAGCTTAGAGTGCCCTGTCTGGAAGCTCCCCTGAGCTGTGCACTTGATCTGATCATCACAGAAATGCAGAGTCCTGCTGTGGGAATTTGAAGATGCCTTTGAGATTCCTATCTTTGGGGTTCATGTCTTTTATAATTTCTTCCCCTTGAGTGTAGGCAGGACCCATGCACATGATGCCATATTGGTCCTATGAGTAGGTTACATTATAGAGCAAAAGGGATTGTGCAGATATGATTAAGGCCCCTAATAGGCTGACTCTGATTTAATAACAATGGAGATTGTCCTGGGTGGGTCTGACTGTATCAGGTGAGCCTTTAGGGAGTCAGGCAGCCATAGCCCTTCCTACTGGCCTGAGAGAAAGCAAATAGCCATACCCATGGAAAGGACCGTGGAGAGGAAACATACAGTCTCTAGGAGCTGTGAGCGGCCTCTAGTTCACAGTTCCCAAGGAAGTGGGGACCTCAGTGCCACAACCACAGGTCCTGAATTCCACTAACAACTTGAATGAGCCCCAGGCAAGAATACAGATGGTTGATACCATGATTTCAGCCTGGTGAGCTCATAGACAGAGGACCCTCCCCCGCCCCCCCCCCCAAACTGCACCCAGACTCTTGACCTCAGGAAACTGGGAGGTACCTGTGTTATTTTAAGCCACTAAGGCTTGTGGTAATTTGTTACCCAGCAATCAAAACTCATTGTATCCTCTTGCGGGCTTCAAGTGATCAATCTCTCAGAGCCCATGAAGTAAGATTTGAACTAAGCTTGGCACTTCAGTGGTGCCTCAATATATCTCAGCTCAAGCATGTTTGATAGGAAACAACTCATGTCTACAGTATACAGTTGAAACACAATGATGGGGAAGAGGTGGAAATAATGAGAGAGTGGCAGGAGGAAGACAGAGAAAGAAAGAGAGAGAGAAAAGGTGAGAGACAGACAAACAGACAGACCCCTGTAGCTTTCCCAGACATTGCGCTTTTGTTACAGCAAACACCATCATCTTGTTTCTCTTTTACTTATTCATTCATTTTTTTAAGCCACTTTTTTAATAGTGCCAAGAATGAAGCAAAACTCAGTGAATTAACCTCCACGACCTCTGATTAGAACTTTTTGTCTGGAGGATGGAGCATCCCTGCAGACTAAGCTACTCTGGAGGGAGAGCCCGTCTGGGCATGGACTTTGGGCAGCTCCATGCTGGTCATGGCCTTGGGCTGTGTGGGTATGTAAACGTTGCACATTCTGTAAAGTGCCCAAGGAGGAATACTTTTGTAGATGGTAAATATCTCCATTTTGCAGCTGAAAAACAAGAAGAGGAGGGGAGGGAAGTCATTTCTTATGGTTTCTGGAACCAAATGTCTACTGTTGACTTTTTAAAAAAATTGTTAGTATTTTATTTATTTTTGAGAGAGACACACACACAGTATGAACGGGGGAGGGGCAGAGAGAGAGAGGGAGACACAGAATCCTCAAAGCAGGCTCTAGGATCTGAGCTGTCAGCACACAGCCTGACGTGGGGCTCAAACTCATAAACCATGAGATCATGACCTGAGCCAAAGTCAGAAGCTTAACTGACTGAGCCACCCAAGTGCCCCTACTGTTGCCTTCCTTAGGCAGTAGTCAAAGCAGGGAGGGTAACGTGGGATCATCAACACCGAGAAATCTTCCCAAGAGACTTCCTGGTGACACTTGGGCTCCTGGAATGCCCTTGTAGTGGCCAATGGTGCAGCTCTCAGGCTGCTGGTTCTCTTCCCAGTGCAGAGAAGGCTGACTTTCCCTCTGGGAGAGAGGGCCATCTGACTAGTTCTATACCACAAGATGTGAGTGGAAGTGCTATGCATTGCTTCTGGGGTGGAGCATTTAATTGTGGGGGAGCAGCTGACAGTTCCTAGCCCTCTCTGTCAGCACCCCAGGTGGTAGAGGCTGTCTGCCTCCTTCCGGAGTGTGGACAGAGAGGAGCATAGTCCCCTGTCGCCCTTCTGTGGACTTGTGACCTGAATGAGGAATGCAGCTGTGTTGTTTGAAGCCATGAGATGAGATTCAATGGTTGGTTGTCACTGGATCACAGCTTCACTCATACTGACTAATGGAGCCAGTCAGGGCCACTTGGGGCAGGCATTCACTCCTAGTGCCCAAGTATCTGGATGACAGGGCATAGTGACCTGGGCCATGCAGCAGTGCTACCTTATAGAAAATTATCTGGGGTGATGGTGTCCTAGACAGCTAAATTTTTGGTCATTGGCAGAGTATCAACATGTGTTAGAATTCTGAAAGCATGGCATTTCATTTCTTCTTACTTGTATACAGACACAAACATGATATATGAATTCTGTTGCCCACCTTTTCACTCCTTTTAAACATTCCTTCATGTTGTTATAGAATTTGTAAGCATCGTTTTTAATGGCTGAATAAATACTTCACAGTGGGTTGTGAAAGAACTTACTTAATCATCATCCCCTGTGCTAGGACATTGAGATTGTTTGCAGTTTTACACTAGCGTAAGTACCGCTGCAATAAACATCTTTGTGCATAAAGCTTGTTTTTTGTTTAATATTATTTACTTTGGCTAAGTTCCCAGAAGTGAAATACCTGGGCATAAATGTCATGAAACCGTACCTTTTTCAAACATTCATTTTAAAAGTACAGCATTCATCCACCCAGATGCCACAGGATGGCCGGTCTGGTCAAAGGAACACACTTTTTCATTAATGATGAAAATGGAGTCAGGCCTTGGCCATCATCCTGTCTGTTGGTTATCACTCTCCAGGCCCACAGTGATGTGAGCCAAGCCCCACAAGGCCAAGCCAGCCTGGGGGGTCTGACCAAGGAATGAGGCCCCAACAACTTCAGCTCAGTACTCTCCGGCTCTAGCCTGATTTGTGACATTCCTGAGGGCCCACCCCTATTCCTTCCAAACACTTCCATTCTGTCCACGGGCCCCTCGGGTGTCTTTCACCTTGTGAACCCCATGCCCTCTACAGTCCCAGAGCTGGTATCCCCTTTCCAGACCCTGGGAATGGGTCCCAGTCATTGCCCACCACTCACTGGGGTCTTATGGGCTGGAGTGTGAGAGGGATACTTTATCCCCACTCATGCAAAACACCTTGTTTGGGCTACACGCCAGGGACACTGGGCCCAGTGTTCCTGCCACCTTTTCTAGACCCTTCCTCTAACCCATGGACCTAGTTTATATCCCTGAGGGGCCTGAGACATATGTGAATGCCTTCCCCAGGTGCTCAACTCAAAACCGTTCTCTCCTCCCATCCCCAAGCCTAACCCATGTCCCAGGCAAGCCTTTCTCTTCTTCAGGGTGACAAGGACACCCTCTTTGACCAAGCTATAGTCAGGCTCCTCTGAATCTTCATCTTGGCCTCATCCTTGGCCTGCCAGGCCCAGTTCAAGCAAAGAATCCTCCTCAACCAGTTTATCAAGAAATCTCCCTGCCTTTGAGGTCCAGCTTAGTTTTTCCTAGAGTTTTCTGTGATGTCCCTCATCCTGCCTGCTGGCTATAAATTCTCACTTGTCCCTCTTTGCATCTGGGAGTTGCATCCATCTCTCTCCCTTACTGCAATGATCTTGAGTAAAGTCCTGTTCTATTTAACGAGTGTCAGAATAATTTATCTTTGATGAGGGGCATTCCTTTCCTTCCAGAATATCCAAACGAGAGAAGTGAACTGGTGTGAGGGAGTGCTTTAGCTCTGTGGAATGGCTGCCAGCCTCACCTAGTCCTTTCCATAAAGGACACCATAATTGGTGCAAAGTCAACACCGGCCAGCTCACCATGTCTGCTGCCTTAGCGATGCCACTCTGGCTGTCATATTCACACACGGACAGTGAGTCAGATGGCCGGAACTCTTTCTGGCCCATGGAGCCTTCAGTATCTCACTAGACGTCTCTGCTGCAGAATTTCTGTGCCGTCTACCCCCAATAGTTGGAGAGGTCAGAAACTCTGGTGAAGGAATGTTCTGAGTTTTCCCTGGAGAACTAAGAAGCCCACACCACATTTATGTGGCATCTCAGCCCCACCTTCACCCCACAGCATTTCCTTTAAGGTAATTTCATTCGGTCACTTGACACGTACTTATTGAATTGCTCCCATATTATTCTGTCTTAAACTATTGATGGGGATTTGATATGTTCAGAGGGCTGTTTTTTCCTTCACTTTTAATTTTATTGCTTTTATTTGGCAAAGACTTTTGTGCAAGCTGAGTATTTGTGAGGTTCTGGGGACACCACCGTGAGGAATGGCATGTACTGAGGCCTTGACCTCTTTCAGCTCCCAGTCTCAGAGAGAAGTCTGGCAAGGAGCAGAGGGACACGATGCTTGGGCTCATTGCCAAAGATCATTCTGGTCCCTGGGCAGACAATGAAGCCATTAGACACGTGTTCCTCTGTGTCTATACACTAAGCATTTAGAGTAGATTAATTGAGATCATTTGTAAAGTGTGACAAACACTAAATGCTTAATATATTTCCTGCTTCCTTCCTCACATCCTACCTTCTTTCTTTCCCCTTCCCCTTCTTTCCTTCCTTCCCAGAAAGTCCTTGAGGTCATTTGACTTTGGCCACGTAACCTGAAAGGAAGGTGGGGTTCCAGATGCCCCAGCAGTAATTAAAAGGGCACAGCCATTATCCAGATTTTCCCAGGGGGAAAGCCTTGCCCTGGGGGCTGGCCCCTCACGACACACTCCTCCCTGGTCCTGTGATGGAAAGACACCTGTCTCACTTCCTTTCCCTGCTGCCCTGGTGCCCAGTGATGCCGTGGCAGCGGCTGTTGGCAGAAGTCACTCCCTTACCACCCAGCACCAGTGTCCAATCTTCTATTATTTACTTAATACTTTCTTTAAATCAATTCACTTATATTGCCTAACTAAATACAATTTAAAAACAAACTTTATACCAGGAGTATAAATATAGAATTATTAATATTTGCCATAAAGAGAAGAAGACCATATTAAACAATGAAAATGTTTAATAGACATTGAAAGACAATGAAAGACAATGAAAGACATTCAAAGACAATGAAAATAAAGTAAGTTTATTAAACTCCAGCAAGATACTATTTTGCCAAGGTTTTCAGCCTAAAACTATTCTCTCATTGTTAAAAAGGGAAGTTATCATGTGTCAGAGCAGTGTCACACACATGCTTTTATGGATCCAAAGAGAACTAGAAAGAGACTACCACTCACACTGCAGAATTCAGTGTTACTTTATTCACTCATTTATTAAATATTTATTGGGTGCCTGAGTGGATGGTCCTTGGTACTAAGAATACAGCATGAAATATAAGATAAATAAAGTTTCTTCTCTGTAGAGCTTAAAATGTAGCAGGGAGAACAGACAGAGAAGGAGGAAATAGATGAAAAATACCTAATAGTAAGAAATGAAGAAAGAGAATAGAGAATGTAGTGTATATTCTCAGTAGGGGTATGTTTTGCAGCAGGAGAGGGCTTAATAGATCCGAGTTATATTTTGGGCATATTGAGTTTGGGGCAAATTGCTTCCACGTAGGTGTCCAAACGATTATCTGAACCAGGCCAGCATGAAGGGGTTGGTGCTGAAATGATCAATGTAGGGGTGTTGACTGCATCATTGGTGTTTGAAGCCACTGGCCCAAATATGATTACCCAGAGGGTGAGTGTCAATAAATGCTTGAGCCATTGATGCCCCCAAATTAATGGGTCAGGAAAAAGAGAAGGCTGATGAAGGGAGGCAGCCCACTGTGGCCTTCTGGTTCAATGGAAGTACAACGAGGGGAAGGTATTTACAAAGGGTGAAATGTTCACTGACAATTGTTGCTGAAAGATCAGGCCAGATGAAGACAAAGAATCCACTAGTAGATTTAACAAGATGGTCATCGGAGGGATGTTGGTGGGGCAGCAGGGGTGAACACCTGATCAGAGGCTGTTAAAGAGAGCTCAGGGATCCAGGGAGGGGAGACGCGGAATAGAGGGAACGTGTGGGTACTTCGGGATTCAAGTAGGTAGCGGCACCTGGAACATTTCATGACCCACCGAAAATCAAGCTGTGGAGAACATGTCTTAAAAATGCATCCTGGAAACCCCAGACCAATAGAGCCCCTTTCCTCCCCACCTCTGAGACTGGCTACGCTCCTGGAAGGGTGCGGCCCCCCCCCCCCCAGATGTGCTTTCCCCTGGGAAGGGTCTTTTCCTCGCTGGGTGCTAGCAGCCTGGGGAGCCCGCACACAACACGTATGTGCGGCGGGACAACTGGGTTCCAGGGCTGCACCGCCTCGCACCACCGCAGCCCCCCATTCCAGAACGCAGAGAGGCGCTGGGGCGAGTCAGGTTCCGGCACAGCTATTTATTGATCTTGATTTGCAGGATCCAAGAAAAGCTTGGCCACAGAGCTTTCTGGGCCAATCGCAAGGGTGTGGGGGCTGGGCAACGGGGAAGGAAATGGGATTTTAAAAAATCTGTTCTTAAGAAAATAACTCTTTGTAAACCCGCGATCCGTGAGCCCGGGGCACGCAATAGTGAAATGCTCTGTTACTTGCAGAGGCGGCAGTGAATAGAGGCTCTGTTAGTGGCTGGTGGGGCCTCCAGAGGCAAAGCATGCCAGGCAGATCGGAGAACAGCCTTCCTGGAGTCCATTGTGAGCAAAGCCCGTGAGGAAGTGAGCCTTCCTCCCGCAAACCCTCTGCCTAAGTGAGGCAGAAAAGCCCCCTGTTCAAGTGCATTCCCAGGACGCCCTAACAAAGCAATTAAACTGCACCAAGACCAGATCTGAATTTTCGCCCCCGGCTGTTTCAAAAGGGAGGCTGCCTGGCACCTGCCTATGTTTTTGCATCTTTGCTCACCAATATTAAGAAAAGCCTCCACTAACCTTCAGAGACAAATTGGGGAAGCCTGACCTTTTAGTTCGTGGGAAGAAAAAGATAAAAACAACTGAGAGCCTGCCCTGTGTCAGGTGCCTGGAAATGGCATCTCGGTTCACGTTCCCTGACACCCTGTTCTGCAGACGGGAAAGTGCGGCTTAATGAGGGAAATGACTTGCCCAAGACAATGGGGTGACGGAGAGGCTGGCTCATAAATGGTTTCTTCTGATGTTTTCTAACCCGTCTGACTTATTGGCAGCCGGTGGACATTTCCATCCCCGACTGCCAAAGTTTCCATAATGATGTAAAATGTGAAGTGGTAGGCACCAATTGCCCCCGAGGTTACACGTAGCTGCCCGAGGCTGGCCTGCTCTGTTGGGCTTGCATAGTGAGTGTGGTTCCTGCTGGTGGTGGGGGCTGGGAGGCGTTTGGAACCATGAAGGTGAATGCCCTCGGCCAGGCATGCATGCCCCAGGCCCCCTTCCCACCACTATTTCCTCTCACTGGCTGCCCCTCACTCCTGCACCTGTCTGGTCCCCCTGGGCGCTGGCTTTGTGGCCCCTGCCTAGAGTTTTGCTCACTCTCATGTCCCATTTCTCATGAGATTCTTAGGACTAGTTCTTGGTCTTCAGTATCATAAGCCACCTTTGTCTAGATAAAGAAGCTGAGGCCCAGAGAGATTCAGCTACTTGCTCCAGGATGTAGAGCCAAGACTCAAACCTAGGTCTCATGGCCTTAGATGGCCATATTCAAGCTCTCTCTCTCTTTCCTCTGCACTGCCTCTCTCTGTGGGTTGTGAAGACCTCTGCTTTACTCCTTTCAAACATGCTAAGGTGGAGAGCAGAGCCCTTGAGACCTCAGCCAATCAGCTCATAGGGCCACAGAACTCTACCCACTTACCAATGGCAGCCCATTGCCATCTTCATACAATATTGTTTATTAAGCACTATGTATATGTTATCCCAATTATGCCAAGAGGTTAATATCGTTACACTCATTTTACAGAGGAAGAAACTGAGGTGGAAGGATTTGCTCAATGTCACATGACTAGTAGGGGGTAGATTTAGGATGCAAACCCAGATTTGTCTGGCTCCAAGACCACTGGCTTTGTCCTATAGCCTGCAGTTGCCTGTCAGGCCCGATGCCTCCATAGAAATGAGAGCAGTTCCCAACACCATGCATTTGGCCCGTTGATGCACGCGCTTCCTTTGGGATACAAACACTGTGCCAGTTGTATAACCGAGGGGAAGATCTGAAGAGACCCTGAGCAGCACAGTCCATGCTATTCCTGAAATGGTTTATTGGAAGGATGTGTACTTGCTCTACCTCCTTCTTTCCTTCCCTGGTGTGTGGCTCTCCAGAAAGACCATGTTTCTTTCCATTCTTCTTCTTGGCTACTAATAACTAATTTGGAAGGAGATGAATTCAGATCCCCTGTCATGTTCCTCTGCTCTGAATCTCAATAGCTATGAAGCTGATGTGGTGACAGTGTGGGGACTGATTCAACCCGTCAGCTTTGGAGACCATTGCACCCCTCTTCCTGATGCCTCGAAACCAGAAGGCAGAGTCACCAATTCCTTGAGAAAGTTTCATCTCCACCACCCCCAAAGATCACCCGTGACCGATGAGAGCTCCTCGGCAGTGTTAGATTTTATCTTAATATGGCAAAGCCCCAGGGGATGTGTAGTGAGTGAGGATGAAACATGCCGCGGCTGAATGTATAAAGGCTCGAACCCCTCCAACGAAAGCGTCCTCTCTGAAGTTGTGCATCTGGGTGGAGATGAGAGCACTTTCTCTGAAGCTAGGCTCCCACTCAAGCCTTATGGCTTCAATGTTACAGACCCAACGTGAACCTTCTGAGACGCCAACTCGTTTACTCTTGGCAACGCTCGGCTTCCTCTCTCAATAGAAAGGAAAGCGTGGAAGGCTTGTAAAGCAGCCTCCAAAAGTATCATGCATATCTACGAACTCTTAAAATCCAAACACTGGATGAGCTGTGTGGAGATGGATCAGAAACACATGGAGTAGTTTTTCTTTAAAAGGTACCGTGGGCCTCAAAAATGAAGGGAAAAGAGCTTGGCATGGTCCACTGGGGAGTCACAGATCTCTAAGCACTGGAAGCATCAGCAGTTGTTCTCTGAGCAGAAGATCATTTGGCCGGCTTCCCCCAACTCTCAATTCCCTCCCAGTGGGACCTGTTAAGGGGGAAAGGAAACGGGGGATGGAAGAGGCCATGAGCTGGTAGGGAGAAGGTCCTCAGGAAGGTGGATTGTGATCATGGGGGTTATAGAGCCGTGTGGACGATTTGAAGGGTTGGGGACGAACATCAAAATCCGTGTCTACAAACAGGTTCTATTGTCTTTTTCCTCGGCGATTCAAGCAGCGCTCCTTCCGAGCTGGCTGTGGCCCTTGCAAATGAGTGTGCACATCATTTCAAAACTATTCACATCCTGGAGTGGCCAGAGCACGTAGAGTGATTGGAACCATGCGGACCCGTCTCCATGAAGCCTGGTAACACATAGGTCGTGCTGTCATGGGCTATTACTTGGCTGATGTTTGAAAGCATGATCTGTTATTTTCCACCTGTTTACTTTTAAAACAAAGCCCTATTGACCAAATGAATTCTATTTTGAAGGCCTCAAATGAGACTTTGAGATCACGTCGGCTTTCGACATCCAGCCAAGACCAGATCCCATATGTTCCAGGTTAACGGCCATCTGGTCTAGAAAAGGCCAGAAGGATCACAAGATGTGTGGAAAACACATTGAAGACAAGCTCTGACTCTCTGAAGCACTGGCCGACCCACCCTAGAGCTGACAGCTCCCTCACCGAGGCCACTGCTGCATGACTCACGCTGATTTGCAATGTTCGGTCTACATGTCAGATCTGGCACCGGGCGCCGAGTCCCATCAGAATAGTCCGATGCTTGTTCACTGCTGGGTGGGGGCAGAGTGCAGCCGTGGTCAGAGCAGGAGTTCAGGCACCAGACTGGCCTGGGATTTACTCTCAGGCGAGTCTTCAGCTTTGGGAGACCTGATGGCTCCCTGTACTCCCGCTCTGCTCTTTGTGGCACGCAGCTCCTAAGGAGCGACTCAGCTCCGCTGCCCTTGATCCTGGGTCAGAGACCTAGGTTTACACACCTTCCCCGAGCCTGTGGGCTTCAACATCAGCGTTCTGCCTCTGTTTCTCGCAGCTAAACATTTGCAGCAAGCAGGCAGCTCGGGCTCTGTGTCATGATATCGATCTCCTGTCGCCCTTCTCCAGGGGCTTACGGTAGACAGGTAGGAATGTAGGAAAGACACACCACTGTCTGGGACTGAGGAACCCAAGGCTATAGGCATTGGACACGACCTTGAGAGTGAGTGGGGACCTCGTACCTACTCTCTCTAGCTCTGCACCACTGACTGCTGCCAGGCAAGGCTCCACAGCGGAATAGGGTGACACAGCCCCTCCAGGAGAGCCCTGCATGGGGAGACAGAGATGTGACCATGAAGTGACTGAAATACACACTGCAGTAGCCTGGTTACAGTGAAAGACCATTCTTAGACTTGCGGGTTCCTGTACTTTCTATTTTATGGTAAACATGTAGCCTTTCAGTAATTAGGAACAAAGGATTAAAGGTTTAAAAAAGGACAACGGAACACACAAAATGACAAGGCAGAGGAAGGAACAGATGTGCAGCATCAGAGCGAGTGGGGGGTTGAACTGCTGGGGTCAAGAGAGGCTTAGGGAAAGAGGATGAGTGGGGGCTTGTCAGACCATCTGCAGACACTGGACACCAGGAGCGTGGGTCCCCGCCCAGGAGACAGGGCAGCAGGGTCTGGAACTAGCTTCGGCTCGGCGCTGCCGAAGTGCCCAGCGAGGGGTGGCAGGGAAGGAGGAGGAAGAGATCAGGGCTCGGTGGGAGGAGTCCTGGGTGCCAGCTGCACTTTTATCCTCAAGGCACTAGTAAAAGGTAACTAAGCAAGGGCCTGACCCAGGGGCCACATTTGCATTTTAGAGTCTCTTCGGAGTGTGTGGAAACAGCTGGGGTCAGGAGACAGTTTCATCGGGGTTTATTTTTAACCTGCTTATGAAGGGCAACAGTGAGACAGCCGATTTTCCTAGCAGTTTATGGGAGGAGTGGCAGCACCGCGGCCCATCACACCTGCCTCGCTCAGGCTCCTCAGAGTCTCCCTCCCACTGTGGGGAAGGGGCCCAGTGATGGGCCATCAATCTTCATTAAGTTGAGCATTGTCTTCAGGAGGAGAGCTGTGTTTGGAAAGGCTATTTGATGGAAGCGCTGTGACCCCAGGGTATTTAGAAATAAAGGCTAATTGACCATAGGAAAATCAAACAGATACCATCACTGGTGCTGTGGCTGTCCCCCAATCCCCACCTCAGCCTCAACAATGGAGATGCCTGCTGGGCCTCGCAGCCCCTCCCAGCCTGTGGAACTACTCAAGGACAGAGGGAAGCCTCTGCATTAGGCGATGTCCAGTGGCAATGAAATGGGGTGGTGGGATGGAGGGCATGCTGCCGATGAAATGGGGTGAGACTCTTCAGGAGGGCAGGAGGCCCTTCCCTGCCAGTCTGGCCCAGTGGGACACTCTGCCCCATCATTTGGGAGATTTTGTCATCAGAATAAAAACCCCACTTCTAGAAGGAATTCGAAGGCAGGGCCGTGCTAGGTATTGTATTGTTCTTGGCAAGATACTTGATAGCCTTCAATCTGTATAGAAATGGACCATTGGAGAAGTGCTTTCTCCTACTTCATGTAGTAACTTCTCGCTGGGCTGGGACTGGTGGTTCAGAGGTGAAGGGTGCTCTCAAGTATCTGAAGGTCACTGTTGGTGCTGGTGTGTAAGTGCGCATGTGTGCGTGCACATACATGCATGCACGAAGGGACATTAAACAGCAAATGTCACCAGCGAAACTCAGGGTGTTATGCCCAGGTCGCGATCTCCCTAAAATCCCAAGACCACCAAGGAGTCCGAGTCACATATGCAAAAGCCAAGGGCATTTATTCGGGCTTAAGCTCGGGCTCCCAGACCTCACCAACGCAGTGGATCCATGCTGAGAGCCCCGAACAATGGAGGAGCAGGGTTTTTATCACAGTTAGGGCGGGGAAAGGGGTGATGGGCAGAGACTACAATGTGATAGGACAGGGTGACGGCAGAGGTTGATGCGGCGCAGAGGGATTGGTGAGTTTAAAACTAAGTGGGCCAGAAAAGTGGCGGGAACGTCCGTACTTTCCCAACCTCTGGGGATTGGTTCGGGCAGGGGGAAGGGCGGTTGCTTAAGCCTGCTGAGTCATGCCTCAGAAACTTGGGCCTTTTAATTTCTGGGGCCTTCTGAAGCCTGTCATGGCGCTGGTTTGGTTCTTCAAGGGCTTTTAAAGGAGGCTCAGGGACAGATTGAGAACATAGGTACGGTCAGCTGACTAGACCAGAACCCATTTTACAGTCGGGGAAACTGAGGCACAGGCTGTCTAAGACCACATGGCTAAAGCAGAGATTCAAATCCGGGCAATTGGCTTGGGCCCCTGCAAGCCCCATCACTAGAGTGTGTCATGTCTTGAAGGACACAAGCACCCCAGCTCCATCGAGCTGTCAGCAGCCATGCCTGGAGGAGCTGGGCGGAATCCTGCATGGGTCCACACTCACACTTTACTCCTGTTCTGCTCGAACCACTGGGGCAGTGCGAGGATCGGTCCTAACCTCCAAGGTTGCTGCTCTATGCGGGAGTGTGTTTGGGGGAGGGGTATGTGTGACCTTGGACGGACCCTTGATTTCACACGTTGCACCCATCTCAGCATCCACAGTGGGACCCAGCTTTCCAACGAGATGTTTTTCCTCATCGGTGTGTGTCACCGGCATGGTTATCAAAGTGCACACCCTGACAAGATCACACCCTATCTGTGTCTCACAGGCTCACCCGACGAAGGTGAGTCATGCCAGGATCTTGCTGGACTTTCATTCCGCTGCTATCTATTTAGCATTTGGACAGCCACCATTCTTAACACCAGGGATGGAGCAGTGAAAAAACAAAACCAACCAAGAAAAGTGTTGCTCAGAGTGTTTGGGGTCAGAGCCGACACCAAGAAGAGCACAGAAAAGACACCAGGGCAACTGATTCCTGTCCACGTGACTTTCCAGGTGCCTTAGTGAGAACTTCCTCCTGTCTTCTTCAGGAGCAGAGGGCCCCTATCTGCCATCCCGCCACTGGCCAGAATAGCAGTTCTCAAATTGTGTCAGCTTCTGGCAAAGGGCTTGAGACAATGCTGATCGCTGGGTCCTGTCTGGGGTTCCTGACACAGTGGGTACAGGCTGGGGTCTGAGACTGCCCTGTTAGCAGGTTCCCAGGAATGTGGATGCTGTTGGGGGGTTGCATTTGGAGAAGCACTGCTCTGGGGCATGCTCTCAGGAGAGTAAGTTCAGAGGGGGCTTGGGGCCTGAGGCAGACCCACAGGCAGAGTTGCCTTGGAAGAAGGAGAAAGAAGAAACAAAGGGACACCGACAGACTGCTTCCATGCAGGGAGACTTGGGTCAGGTGTGGCTTCCATCCTGGGAAATTCGGCCTCTGCACGGTCCAGCCATGTCTGAATATTCGCAGGGATAGGGCCACTGAACAACAATGGATGGAATTCACATTTTGCAGGATCTCAGATGAGAAGGGGACCACAGAATGTCCTTGGTCACGTGAAGGGCAAGGAAGGAGCAAGGGGTGAATATTTGTGGGCTGTGCCCTTTGCCACGAGCAGCACTGCATGCCTGACGCCCATGATCTCCTTAGTCTTCCCCACTGCCTTAAGATTGGTGCTGTGCTCCCTGTGTTCCGGATGAGGAAAGGAAGGCTCAGAGAAGATAGATAACTTTCCCCAGCTCACACAGGAGTGAATGGGAGAGCCTGGATAAGAACTGACAGTCACAGCCTTATATTATAGCCACACAATGCTATTCCAACAGGAAAGAGCTAGATAGAAGCCAGGAGCAGCTGTTGTTCCCTTTTGAGTAGACTGAACTTGGGTCCCCTAAAGCCTTTTTGTGGATGAAAAGCAAAAACTAGCTATATGCTCAGAACTAGGCTGGTTGTACAGCCAGTGAGGTAAGAGAGTCCCAGATCACTGTGGATACTTGTGAGGTATTTTTCTGTTCTCCTCCACAAATAATGGCCACTGGTCTTTGTACGCATGGCTCCTAAGGCACTGCTATAGACAGAATTGTGTCCCCTACCCCCCAATTCTTATGGTGAAGCCCTAACTCCTCACATGACTGTATTTGGAGATAGGGCCTTTAAGGAGGTGATAGAGGTTAAGTGAGATGGTAAGGGGGGAGCCCTGATCAGATAGAATTGGTGTCTGTATAAAACAGGAAGAGATACCATATGTCTCTCCTTCCTCCTCCCTCTCTCCCTTCCCCTCTCCCTGTCCCTCTCCCTCTCCTCTTCCTCTTCCTTCCCCTGTCCCTCTTCCTCTCTCTGCTATGTGAGGACACCAGCCATTTGCGAGCCAGTAAGAGCCCTCACCAGAACCCAACCATGCTGGAATCTTCATCTTGGACTTTCCAGCCTCTAGAACCATAAGAAAGTAAATTTCTATTGCTCGAATCACTCAGACTATGGTATTTGTTGTGGTAGCCCAAGCGGACTGGCGTAGGAGCATTTCAGCTGGGCAGTGGTGCTTCAGCTTGAGGAGCTGACTACAAACTTAGGCCATTAAAGGGTCTGAGAATAGAGGGATGGGCTTTGCTCCTGAAACCCGCCCCCACGCCCCCATGTTAGCTCTATAGACATGGTCCGTGTGGTTGGAGAAAGGGAATCCTGTCTTCACAAAGACCTTTCTCTTCTCCCGAAAAATTAAATTAACAGATCCTTTCTCCACATATCTCCCTGTTTCTTAGTTGACACACTGTGGGTCAGTGTTTTTCAAGCCAATGTTTTCCAGATGTAGTCAAGGGACTTTACGCCCCGCCTGATGTTCAACTGCGTGGTGCTTGGGGAACAGTGTGATTATGTTGCCTTATTGGTAGATTGGATTAACCTTTAATGACCTTTAATTTACTGATGTAACTTGGTTATGGATGAAGTCGCATGAGGTCAACAAAGGATTTTGCTTTTGAATCGTGGGCCAAGCTTGCAAGACTTCCACTGTGAATAAGGAGGAATCATCTCTTCGCAGAAACTTAGTTTTTCCAGCAGTTACAACTAGTTCAAAATGGTCAACTGTTATCTACCTATCTGTTTATCTATCTATCATCAGTGATATTCCCCAAATTGCTAATGAAAAGACGACAAAGAACATAGAGGGAAAACTTCCCCAGCAGCAGTGAGAACAAGAAGAGTATGCACCAGGATACTATAAAGGGTTGTGCCTGACTCTATAATCAGAATCCTAATTCAATCCTAAACAAGAACAAATGACCAAAGGTCATCTGATTCTTGAGGGAAATAGTTAACAAATTTAAGTATACTGCCAGCAAACCTCCTGTGTCCAGCCTCACCTGACCCTCACTCCCAGAGGTGGCTGAGGCCACCTGTATGCGCCTGCGGAGGGATTGGAATCCTCAGCCGTTCACCCCTGGAGGTTTGGGATTCTGCTGAGCCACTCACCGTTTATTGTTCCACTTGTTAGCTTACAATATTTACTATTAACTACTCTCCTGTCTCTTAAACGATGTGCTTTATAAAGTCCCTTTACTGTGTTTTCAGTTCGGTAAGGGAGCAGAGGTCAATGAATATGCATAATCAGAAACACACTTTCTTTTTTTATTAAGTAGTCTTTAAAAACTTTTTTAAGATTACATTTATTTATTTTTGAGAGACAGAGAGAGGCATTGCACCAGTGGGGGAGGGGCAGAGAGAAAATGAGACACAGAATGAAGCAGGCTCCAGGCTCTGAGCTGTCAGCACAGAGCCCGACGCAGGGCTCCATCTCACAGACTGTGAGAGCATGACCTGAGCCACAGTCGGATGTTCAACCGACTGAGCCACCCAGGCGCCCCACACTTTTTTACCATTCTTCTAGAAAACATTACATGAGGATATGCCACAAAATAATGAAAAGGGATCTAGTGGAGAGAAGAACATGTGTGCCTTCAGGAAAATGAAGCTATAAACCAATAGTCAGTGCTGGGAAGTTCAAGGAAGACAGCTATGTGGCAGGGCGAGGAACAAATTGGTCAAACCAAAGGGTCCCAAAAGGAATAGCTTCAAGTAGATTTCACAACATACAGTATGATTTGAGGGCTATCTTATTGCTAAACTGAAGGCCAAGTATTCTTTTTATTATAGTAAGAAAAATATGTATAATAGACATTCCAGGAAAGGTATATTAGAAAATTGTATGAAGAGCAATAAAACGTTGCATGATATGGGGCAAATTAGAGGCTACAAGAAAAGAGAATCTCTTTGACATGGAACAGGTCCATCTAAGAACCACTGGTTTCATGATGGAAGCTTATATTCCTTCTTTACAGTCCTAATTACCTACTGGAATATCACACAGTAATAACATTATAAAAGCAGTTCAGTTCTATATTTAGAATTAACCTATAAACAGGACAAAGCACCAGAGACTAATTACCATCTTTCATTGATTCTAAGACACTTTTTTTTTTTTTAATATGTTAGCCTTGCTGAAGCTGGGATATGCTTTTAATGGGATATCATTGGCAGCATTTATGTATTTATTTGCTTTTACTTACGGGAACATAAAGCAATGTGTGTCCTAGAATTCGTGACATGTTCAAGTCAATAAAATATGATATACTGACAAAGGAAAAAGAAAATAGTATAAACCTTAACAGTTTGAAGTAAGAATAGACATGACAAGGGCGCCTGGGTGGCTTAGTTGGTTAAGCATCCGACGGCGACCCAGGTCACAATCTTGTGGTTGGTGAGTTCGAGGCCCTCATTGGGCTCTGTGCTGACAGCTCAGAGCCTGGAGCCTTCTTCAGATTCTGTGTCTCCGTCTCTCTCTGCCCCTCCCTTGCTCATGCTCTCTCTCTCTCTCTCTCAAAAATAAATAAAAATTAAAAAATAATTTTCAAAAAAGATAGAAATGACGGTAGATGAGATGGAGAGGGGGCAGAGGAGGGCAATTCCATTCCTTCAGCTCACATGGTGGAGACACCACAGATGCTCTGTAAATAGAGATCAAGAAATAGTTCTGAGCATATTTTAAAACCATAAGAGTAAGCTTAGAGAACTGAAGAACCAAATTATATATGGAGATAAAGTTTAGGCTGAGTAAGATCTGATGTAAGTAATTTAAGTTTTCTATTTTTTTTTTTTAGATGGGGAGAGCTAAGAGGTGCTCTTGAGAGGTGGCAGGTTAAGAAAAAGAGTTCTGGGCATATTATTTAGAGCTATGGAGGGCACCACCAGGAAGAGCAAAATCAGACATTTTGGAAAGAGATTGTCCTTGGAGAACAGGATGGGCAGGGAAGAGTGGGGGAGAGATTTAGTCTATACTTACAGCACTGGATCTTTTACTCCTAAAGTGTCTCACTGCTATAAAATTAATGCATTAGAAAAACATATTCTATCACTGAAAAAGATACCACCAAATTTATTACCTTATACTCTCTGGGGATAGGTGGATATGTAATTTCCTAGTATAGGGAATATAGGTAATATAAACACATGCTTTCTCTTCTTTGAAGATGAGAATGTAGTATCTCAGTCATCTGTGGCCGAAACAGCCAGTCATTGTAGCCATGCATTGCTTGAACATAGAACCAACTATGCAGAACTTTCCGTTATAGCTTTTGTAGACAATTCTCTACCTAGGTGGATTATAAACAAATATCTCTTTAAATAAATCATTCATTTCACTAAAAATCTACTTACTCTCCCTGAGATGTAGCACTGTTCAAACCCAAGGTTGGAGTATTAGAATTTATGGAGATTATTTGATTGGGGTGGTTCACTGATTTCGCTGGCTCTGAACATACTCAAGACAAAAACTATTGTGTCCATTTAAATTTTTTTAATGTTTTTTAAAATTTATTTGAAGGAGAGAGAGAGACAGAGAGAGAGAGACAGAGACAGAGAGAGCGTGTGAGTGGGTGAGGGGCAGAGAGAGGAAGACACAGAATCCAAAGCAGGCTCCAGGCTCTGAGCTGTCAGCACAGAGCCCGACACAGGGCCTGAACTCACAGACTGTGAAATCATGACCTGAGCCGAAGTTGGACACCCACCTGACTGAGTCATCCAGGCGCCCCTGTGTCCATTTAATAAGGTGTGTCTATGTTAGGGAAGACAATCCCTCACTAAAGTCTGTACTTTCTAGTGGGTTGAAAATAATTTTGTATAGAGGATTATGGAACACACAGACACACAGATATACAGACACACATAGACACACACACACACACACACACACACACACACACACACACACTCCTAAGCAAGAGATCGGACCTGAGTCATGGCCTGGCATCACCGTTTTCCCGGGAGGAGGCCAGCATTTCCTGTGCTCCACTTCTTGCCAAAATTGACAGGGTCTGTGTTTAATCAGCAACCAGGAGCGACGGCCCATCCTGTAGCTGTTGGAGAAAACAGTCTTCAATTTGTCGACACGTGAGACGATAATTTCTTGAAAGATCATTCTTCCCAGTACTGTGAAATCTACATCGATAGCAAGTCAGCTTAGCAATGGGCCTGGCACAATCACTTTGGTTGAATTGCTTTGCCGCGTGATGCTTTACTTATCCAGGCCTTGAGGTTGCCCTGTGTAAGGACTGGTGACATTTTCCCAGGACATCCATCATGATCCCACACTGCATTCCCTTTAAAAAGATGAGCAGGCTTCAGTCCTACCTCATCTTGGTACCAGGAACTGTTGAGCTTCTTGTGGACTTGTTCTGCCTCATTGTGTGACCTCCATCAACTGTGGAGCACACGGGGTCCCTTTCTCATGTCGGCAGCGAGAGGTACAACTGTTCTTCACCCTTAGCCTGTGACATGGCATCGTGGCGTGTGGTTCTTAGCCTTATTCCCAGATTCACTGTCTTCTCCTTTGCCCCCCTCCCTTCTTTTGTTGTTATTTCTATACTGTTTTAGTCTATCTTATGTATCCTTATAAGTCACCTGAATCTTTAAAAAAATTTTTTTTAACATTTCTTTCTTTTTGAGAGACAGAGGGAGACAGAGCATGAATGGGAGAGGGGCAAATAGGGCTGGGGGACACAGAATCCAAAGCAGGCTCCAGGCTCTGAGCTGTAAGCAGAGAGCCTGATGCAGGGCATGAACCCACAGACCGTGAGATCATGACCTGAACCTAAGTTGGAGGCTTAACCGACAGAGCCACCCAGGCACCCCTACCCTAATTTTTTGTAGCAAAAAAGGATACATGAATAACTAAAATAACCCTCACACCAAATCCATAAAGTAGCTGTCCTTGTGCCCATTCCACAGATAAGAAAACTGATGAGTGGAGACTGAGTCAGCTAAGAAGGTACAATTGGAACCATTGCTGTCCGATTCCAAAGTCCCTTGGTCTTGGCACCCTTTCCTGTCATATGAGAAAGGGCCTCCACGATACTGTTTCCCAGAGACTGCAAGGAAATTAATGAAGTGAACACATTGTAGGGGATGTTTATGAACCACTAAAGCTAGGTGACAATCCTAGTAACTGCTACGTGTGACCTACGTCCAGGCCATGATTGTTAGCAAGGCCAGTTGTCTGGGCCTCGGCTTGAGCACATTGCCCGCTCTTCCTGGTGAGGTCAGAAGAGGGGCGCGGCACCCCGCGCTGGGGAAGATAGCACTGCTGGCCTCCTGGGGCTCTCAGCAAGCCCTTCCTCACTGCCCTTCTCGGTCCTGCCCTCGGCACCTGTGTTCTCGCATGGAGCATCCTGAGACTTGGCCAGGCACAGATCCGCCTGCACACAGATGGGGGGCAGGGGAGGATGACTCCAGACTGCGCCCCTCAGCTTACACAAATTCATCTTCCCTTGATCCTCAGAGGGGGCGTGAGAACGGAGCCCGGGTACAGGCTCAGCCCGTGTCCATACACATGTTTGCTGGTGGTCAGAATTCCTCTTGCCTTCCCTCCCCACGCCTGGTAACTGTAGTTTGTGAAGCCCTGGCGGCGGGGGTCGGGACAGGTGCCCCGCTTACTTCTGTCTCCGGCTGCTGCATTATCCAGCACCTGGCATGAAGTGGGTGCTCAGTAAACAGGGGCTCCTTCCTGTTGTTCACTCCCGACTTGGCCCAAACGCTTCTTGCTCATCGGTCTTCCCCGCATGGATTCCGAGGGCTGTGCTGGCTCCTCCTCCTTCTCTTGGCTTTTGCTCTCACACCCTGGACCTGATAAAATCTCCAACATGATTTATCAAACGCCTCTTTCCTCCAAGCCTGGGGCTCTTGGGGATTTTGAAAGGAAACAGGCTCCGTGTGCTTCCAATCGGGCTCATCGTGTTGTTCTGTCGGAGCTGGGGGAGGTGCCGAACACCCTGGAACTGGTTCATGGCTCTGCTTAAAGATGTTTTTCTTAGAAGCAGGAAGTTACGTCCTGCCAAGAAGAAATGAAAATAAAGCCCCCAAGAGTTCACCCGGGGTTCGCTGGGAGCTGCGCTGGGCTGTGCCGAGCGGTTGCAGTGAGCTGGGCCCTGCCTGGGAGGAAACTGAAACGGGGCCTCGGCCCAGAGCCCCCGGGGTGCAGGCAGAGCGGGCCTGGGGGGGCACCGTGTGTGGCAGAGCAGGGACGCGTGTCCTTCCCCCCGTCCAGGGGGCCCCGAGGTGGCCCCTTCCTTCTCTTGGGTCATCTGCACGTTCAGCGTTGTTGGCTGGTCCATCTGTTCTTCTGAATCTCCAAAGAGGCCCAGGGGCACGTGGGGAGGGCCCGGGCAAACCCGGAGTCCAGATCCTGGCTCTCATCTGATGGACGTGGATCCTTGGACAAATCGCTCCACGCTTCAGGCGGCGGACCCGCACCATGAACTCAGGGGCTTCTCTGAACTGCCCTTACACGCTCACCACCGGCCCGGCCCCCCAGCCAGGTTCAGACGAGGCTATTTATGCAAAGTCATTTGCTGGGTGAGTGGAATTGAGCAAACAAACATCCCAGGAGTGTGAAGAGGAGCCCCACAGGCCTTCCTGGGAAGGGGTGGGGGAGATTCCTCCCTAGGCCGTGGGCAGCACTAGCCCGGTGCTCCCCCCTGAGCAGGAGCACCGGCAGCCCCTGCTGGAAAGGGCCAGGGGAGCGATTGCTCTTTCTCTTCTTGGCAGACGCACAGAATTCATGTCTACCTTTCTACACTCATTCAATAAATACTGAGAGCCTTCCGTCTGCTCAATGAAAAAAAAAAGAAAGAAAAGAAAGAAAAAAGCGAGGGATTTGGCGTAAAGCCCAAACCAGTTCTGTCATTTACTGACTTTGCAATCTTGGAAAAATTATGTAAAGGTCTCAATTTTCTCAACTGTAGAATGGGGGTAAACATCGCTACCTTTTTCTGATGTAGATTCGGCACTACCTCACGTCCCCTGCTCCCCAGGGAAACCTAGCCACTGGATCCATGTAGCTTTCAGCACAGATGCCCAGCACAGCCCCAGGGACTCACCGTTGCACGTTTGTCACCTAAGCATGTTCTTGAGCTCCTGGAGGACAGGGACTGCGTTTTATTCCTCGTCTGTCCCAGACTCGAGAAGAATCCCCTGCTTACTCAAGGATGGGTGAAATGAACAGAAGAGTAGTCATCTTTAAATAGTATATATATGATGCATTTTATTTCCCTTGTTGTGTCCTGAGAGGGTCCCCGGGCTGCAAAGATGGACATTCCACAACTGTTTAACAATGGTGGGTGGGAAAGAGGCATCTAGTTTTGGCGGACTTGCAGCGGGGGGCGAGGAGAGGACCCTAGACTTCATCTCTGCCAAAAATTTTTCAACGATAGTAACTATTGAACTCTAGAATTCGCTACCTCAGGACATGGTAAGGTTCCCAGCCCTGAGAGTTTTTTTCTCATAAAGCCCTGGGGGCTATGTTTTAGGAATGCCTTATTGGTGAAGCATGAGTCCTCGCTGAAGATCGGCCTGCATTCCAAAGTGTGGTGCACACATGATCAGTGGTTCATGAGCTGATTTCACACAGTACACAGACCAACTTTTAAAGACAAGTTACGTGTTTTGTTTCAGTTAAATTGTGTGCATTTTTGTGGTTATTCTCTGCACTTGGCAAGTGACCCCTGCTTTTCATTTACGGAGTAACAAAGCTTCATTTTACAATACATATACTAAATATAGTGCCACTTACGAATAATCAAAAAGTGAAATCCTTTGGTGAGAATCGAGGAAACTGTGTACAGGGCTTTTCTGGTGAAAACTATAGACCATCGATGTCAGAAATAAAAGAATAAATAAATGGAGAGACATACCATAGATTAGGGATTCAACATAGTAAAGGGGTCAATTATCCCCAAGTTGAAATACAGTTTAGTGCCATTTTATCAAAACCCCAGCAAGATTTTTTTTGTAATTATAAGCAAAATTATTCTAAAATGTATATAAGGACAAAAGACAAAGGAACTTGAATAGCTAGAACAATTTTTAAAAGTACTAATAAAATGGGATGAATCAGTCTACCTAATTTTAAGATTTATTAGATACCTGGAGTAGTCAAGGTTGTGTGGTATCTGTGGAAAGAGACACATAGATTGATCAGTGGAACAAGACAAAGAACTAAGAAGCAGATCCACACACGCCCCTGTGATTTTTTTGGCAAAGGGGCAAAGCTATTCAACGAGGGAATGATGCCCTTCTCAACAAATGGTCCTGGAAAAATTAGGCATTCGTTCATAGGCAACAAAGAAAAAAGAACAAAAAAAGGTTGATAGACTTAAATGTAAAACATTGAAACTACAAACCTTTTTTAAAAACTTCAAGAAAATCTCCAGGAGCTAGGGCTAGACAAAGAGTTATTAGACTTGGTACAAAAAGCATAACCCATAAGTGGAAAATTGATAAATGCGACTTCACAAATATAATGATGTTTGCTCCACAGATGACCCTGTTAAGAGGATAAAAAGATAAGCTATAGACTGCGAGGAAGTATTTGCAAACTGTGTATCCAACGAAGGACTAGTTCCTAGAATATACAAAGAACTCTCAAAACTCCCCAACAAAAAAATCAAACAGCTCAATTAGTAAGTGGACAAAATTAGAAGAGACATTTCACCAAGGAGGGATACAGATGTAAAATAAACACATGAAGAAAACTTCAACACCATTAGCCATTAGGGAAATGCAAATTAAAACCACAATGATATATAACTACATATCTATCAGAATGCCTAAAATAAAAAAAAGATAGTGACAATATTAATGCTGGCATATGGAGAAACTGGATCACTCAGGCAGTGCTGATGGGAGTTTAAAATAATCCAGCCACTCTGCAAAAGGGTTTGTTAGTTTCTTTCAAAACTAAACAGGTAGAGGCACCTGAGTAGCTCAGTCAGTTAAGTGTCCGACTCTGGCTCAGGTCATGATCTCGTGATTTGTGAGTTTGAGCCCCATGTCAGGCTCTGTGCTGACAGCTCAGAGCTTGGAGCCTGCTTCAGAGTCTGTGTCTCCCTCTCTTCCCTTCTCTCTCTCTCTCTGAAAAAGTAAATAAACATTGTGAAAAATTTTCTTTAACTAAACGGGTAACTACCATGCAACCCAGCAATACTGTCCTGGGCATTTATTGCAGAGAAGTGAAAACTTATCTTTACACAAAAACCTGCACATCGATATATGTAGCAACTTTCTTCTTCGTAGTCAAAAACTGGAAACCATCCAGATGTCCTTCATTGGTGAATGGTTTGACAATGGAGTATCAACAAATAGTACCAGCTTTTATTCCTAGCACACATCAACCTGGGCGAAAACCAATTCAAAAATATTGCATACCAAACAATTCCTTTATGTAACACTCTCAATATTACAAAATTGTAGAAAAGGCAAACAGATTAGTGATTGTCAGGGATCATGGAGGGGATGTGGTTGGAAGGGAATAAATGTAGTTGTGAGAAGGCAATAGAAGGGATCCTTATGGTGATGGAAATATTCTGTATCTTGATGTAATGATGTTAATATCCTGGCTGTGATATTGAACTACAGCCCTTCAAGATATTACCATCGAAGGAAACTGAGTGAAGGATACAGGGATCTATTGTTTCTTATGACTACACATGAATCTGAAGTTATCTCAAAATTTAAAAAGTTAATTGAAAACTAATAAATATACTAAAGTTAAAATAAGTCCATTAAAAAAAAATAAGTAAAAAACGTTCATGACAAATGGTCCATAGATATGGCAAAACTTTTTATGGCATCACTCAAATGACTGAGCATGAAAGACACCTCCCGATAGGATGGGGTGGACATTGGAAGTCAGAAATCCTGGCTTCGGGGTGCCTAGGTGGCTCAGTCAGCTAAGTGTCCAACTCTTGATTTTGGCTCAGGCCATGATCTTAACGATTTGTGAGTTGGAGCCCTGCTCAGAGTTCCTCACTGACAATGTGGAGCCTGCTTGGGATTCTCTCTCTTCCTCTCTCTGTCCTTCTACTCTCTCTCTCTCTCTCTCTCTCTCTCTCTCTCACACACACACACACACTAAATAAATAAACATATAAAAAAAAGAAGAAGAAATCCTGGCTTCAGTCCTTCCATCAACACGGAATAGATCACAATGCTGGGCAAGGCATCTAAGCCTCTAGGATAGGAGTGAATTTAAAATAGATATAAAAGAATAAGATATACCTCCAGCTAAGAATGAAAATTATCTTTTATGCAATATTGTTATGAGACTCATTGAGAAAAAATATTTAGGAAACTGTACCTGTTAATATCAAGACTCTGTCTCATCCTGAGATTGTATGATTTTGTGTTAAATCAGAGAGTTCTTACCAACACTATTCATTCTAGTTACTACATACGAGGCTGCATGTAGGTCCAGGTGGGTATTCTTTCTTCCTCTCGCTGTCCCTCGCCTTCCCTCCTTTCCTGCTTCCTTCCTTTCTTCAGCAAATGCATATTGAGTGTCTACTATATGTCAGTTTTAGTGCTGGAGACATGAGCTATACAACCAAATGAGCATATTCTGTACTCTGAGAAACTCATATGTATTCTAGTGGGGGTAATAAATATACCCCAAATTACTACATGGGGCAGTGATTTCCATTCTCCCAAAGCCCAAAGGAGGGTTCCTAATTCATCCTGGTGCGTTAGAAAAAGTTCCTTGGAGATGTTTAAAGTGTATTTTAAAGGTGAGGAAGAAGGATGAGGAGAAGGAGGAGGAGGAGGCGAAGTGGGGGAAGAGGAAGAGGAGCGAGCTCAAAGTCTCTCATTATCCAGAAGGTTCCCACACTTCATCACATAGCAGGAGGGGTCCAAGAGCAGCAAGAGGGAAAGCCCTAATGAGCAAGCAAATCTCTGCTTGGGTCACATCTGCTGCTCTCCCACCAGCCCAAGCAAGTCACAAGGCCAGCCTGGACTCCAGGGGTGGAGAAAGACTCCAACATGCCATGGAAGTTGCTCTAAGCTATGTGGTCATTGTATAGTCTGCCGTAGGTGTGAGCTTCATGAAAACAGCTGCAATTCAACAACTCCCTGGACTGCATCTCTCCCGGGCTTCTGGACTCCTCTCTGTGCCTTACTTGCCACAGGTATCTCTTCTTGCCATTCAGTATTTATTATGTTTAACTTAACGCAGGGTCTCATCTCCCTCTCAGCTTTCCATGCTCCTTTATTTATGGGAGGACGTGTCCTTTCATAAGGTCCCCATCTTCCTGAGGCACTGGCCAGGCTGGGGACACTCACCTGTACGGGAAGGCTCTCTCCAGGTGGCTTCTCCTGCTGGCCTCCCTGCATGTCAGAGCTCACGAAAAGTCCACAGACAAGGACCCCAATATGAAAGGGCACAAACTGGTACCATTTTTATAAGGACTGCGCACCATTTGAAAAACTCATCTCCCTGCCTTCCTTCCCTTCCAGTTGTGGATGAGCTGTGTTCCTGGTCCTCAACCAGCCTTCTGATGGCTGCAGAGACGGAAGTTAGTAAATTCCCAGTAACGCAGGCTCGCCTCCTGCCCACCCCATCCTGCATGCTCATGGCCCCACTGGGCACACTCAGGACCCTGAGCCTGGTGGCCTCAGGGCCCACATCGTCCTCTCCCAGATCTAGCTGTAACTCCCTCCCTGGTGCCCCAGCTCGGTGATGTCCCTTTAAAACCCGTACCTGTGGTACCCATCTTAGTGGGTTCCAGACAGCCACAGCCCACGTGAAAGAGCACACGCCAGCCCCCATCTATGGGGGCCCATTTTCTGCCTTGTCTCTCTGGCAGGGGAACCTACTGAAACCCCACTCCTTTCCACGTGAGGGTGTCCGGACTTGGCCCAAGAGATTCCCCCAACACACAAACAACATGGAGGGTTGTATTTTCACATGTTCTCTCAGGTGCCCGGGCATCCCTGCCACACACCCCTTGTGCACTTCCACATCAATGCCCCTGAGACCTGAGAAGGCCCGCCGGCTGTACTGACTCCACAATAAGAAGATGGTGTCAGGACTCATTCCCTGTCTATTGCATCCTAATGGTTTGGAGATACTGGCTCCAAACCACACCAACTCACCAGCAACACCCTCAGCCAGGGGCGTGAAGCCTCCTGGGGTCTGTCACTTAATTGCTGACGTGTGTGATGGCACAGAAAACTGCTCTTTCTGTAACTTATTTGGAGAGATGAAGAACAGGTTTAGCCAAAGGCCTCTGACAGCAACTTAAGAAACTGTGGGATGAAGGGTCCCGGATGCTCCCTGATGCTGTTAGCAGTATCCCTCGTGGGTACCAAAATGCGATCTGTGGATAAACAGAGCCTCGTTAGAACTCAGACTTCTGCCAAAGAGCATCACGCAGCCAGCTGGGGCCTGGGGAGTGCTCTGCTCTGTCCCAGATTGCTCTGGGAATCTGAAGCTCGGTGCCAGACTCGCCGGCATCGGGGTGCCACGCCCACACCCAGATGAATCTTCACCTACTAGAGTGTCCACTCAAAGAGCCTCACTCTCCAAGTGCCTTCACCAAGGCAAACCCCCTGACCCAGTGACAAGCAGTTGGCGATCGAGACCACGTTTTGTTCACGAGCAGGGATGTGGCTGGGAGAGAGGGTGATGAAAAGCAGATGAAGGCAGGAGTCAGGGCTGGGGCTCTGCCTGAGAGCATTCCACTGTGGGCAGAGGGGCCCTCCAAGCTGAGAGGTCTGTGTCTCCAGCACCAGCTCCAGTTCGGCCAGATTCATGGGAAATGTTCCCAGGGGGGGCAGGAAGGGGGGGCATGTCAAGTGCAGGATGGAGAGTTCTGATGCTGCAGCTTGCTGTGCAAACACTTGATGCCCTCGATGGCAAGTGGCACATCGCTCAGTGTGGGTGACCTCCAGCCCCTGCCCAGAAGCATCTGTGGTCACGGATGAGCTCAGCTCCACCCACTGGATGGGAGACTCTTACTTTCAAAGAAGTGGAATAAAGAAATCTGGCTGCCGTCTTACCAGAAGGGGCCCCTTCTGCTGCTCTCATAGCCTTCTCCTGGCAAGCTCTTATTCACTCATCAAGGCACGGCCCGGAGGACACCTCCCCTGGGAAGCCCTCCTTCTTGGATCTTCAGGCTTTATCACGCTGCATGCATCATGTGGCAACGGCATAGGCGGCATAGACCCAGACTGGACACTCCTTACAGGAAGGCGGGTGTTGATTCCAAGAAACTGGTGCTAAATAAGCATGCGTTCAATCCAAAAATACGTATTTTTGCCTTGGTTTCCTTAACATCACAATTGTGGAGGCAGTTCATGAGCTTGTATGCAGGATGAAGT
The DNA here is from genome assembly GCF_003009895.1 of Hyaena hyaena. Classification (NCBI taxonomy): domain Eukaryota; kingdom Metazoa; phylum Chordata; class Mammalia; order Carnivora; family Hyaenidae; genus Hyaena; species Hyaena hyaena. Next base: position 2,590,739 of record NW_024080710.1, on the reverse strand, counting down.
CTTGTTGCTTCTAATATTTAACTTTTAAAGTAGCATGTGTCAGGAAGCCTTTGTGGCTCAGTTGGTTAATCGTCAGTTCAGTCATGATCTCGAGGTTAGTGAGGGTGAGCCCCACATATTGGGCTCTGGGGTGACAGTGCGGAGCCTGCTTGGGGTTCTCTCACTCTCTCTCTCTCTGCCCTTCTCCTGCTAATGCTCTCTCTCTCTCTCTCTCAAAATAAGTAAACTTAAAATAAAGTAAAATAAAATAAAATAGCATGTGTCTACCCCCATCTCACCCTCCTGCCTCCTGGGATCAGCCCTTAAAAACCCAGGAAAGCTGGCCCAGCCCCTGGTCAGGCTGACAGCATGCCCTCCCTCCTCCCCCAATAACCCCGGTGCTGCTCTCTTCTGAGCATTCTTCTTGCTGTTTCACCCCATTCCTGCACTTCTTAAGCAGACGCTGCTGGGCTGGAGTGGTGCGTGGCAGCACTAGGTCAGGGCAGGAGGCAGGGAAGGGGTGTCTCTGGCCCTCCTATGAGCCCCACAGTGCTACACCCATGCTCGGTGGGCCTAACTCCCTGTGTTCAATTACATGGGCAGACGGCTGCTGCTACTTACTTACCTACATCCACATGCACACACACACACTCACACACACACACACACACACGTTCCCCACACCTGCCCAGGGAGGCGGGAAATGAGGGCTGTCCAGGCTCAGCCACATCCTTCCCTGCCACCTGGGGCTCATGTGGAGCCAGGGTAACCCATCCCTCCTTCTCTGCCTCATCTGCCTCACAATGAATTTCCCATCAGGAGCCCCTGTGTCCATAGGGTCCCCTCGATCCACTCCCTCACATTAAAGCTTCAAAAAGAGAGTGCTTGGGATCTTGACTCCTTCTCACAAGTAATGCTGTGAAGAATAACCCTCTCTGTGCAAAATGGTGAGCATGGACAACAGGAACTTACCTGCTAACATCAAATTACCAAAGGGGCCCTCGAAGGTAGAACAAAGCAGAAGGAAGACAGCCTGCTCCAGGGTCATTGGCGTCTCTGCTGGCAACCAGCCGCTGCCTCACGAGTGTAAAATTCCACCTCCCCGGCCCCTCCATCCACTCTCGCAGAAGGCAGAGGTGCACGCACACCGGTGACAGTGTGTGTCACCTTCGATTCTCACAAGTGTCGCTTTATTCTTGTTGATGACCACTGACTCAAAGAAGAGAAGCCCCAAATGCACGAGTGTTCACACTCACTGTTTGCCACACTGTTTCTGTTCAGTTCTCATGCGGGTTCTAGAAGTAAGGCTACGGGCTGAACCATGTCTCCCTCCCCGCGCCCCAAATTCATATGTGGAAGTCCTAATCCCCAAGGTGACTGCACTGGGACATAGAGCCAGTAAGGAGGTAATAAGGTTAAATAAGTTCATAAGGGTAGGGCCCTAATCCATTAGGGCAGGTGTCCTTATGAGAAGGACGCCAGAGCTCTCTCTCTCTTCTCTCTCTCTCTCTGAGCTCACTGAGGGAAGGCCACCTGAGAACACAGCCAGAGGCAGCCCTCTGCAAGCCAAGGAGAGAGGCCTCAGGAGAAACCAACCCTGCCAGGACCTTGATCTTGGACTTCTCGCCCCCAGAACTGTAAGAGAATAGTGTCTCTTGTTCAAGGCACCCAGCCTGTGGTATCTTGCTATGGCAGCCCAGTGGGCTAAGATGAAACTCCAACCTGCTTGTCCAAAAGACGTGATGCCCAAGTTGCCCAGTGAAAGACTAGGAGAAAAAAACCACACACAAGGGTATTAGTGGGGGAAACACCCTCAGATGGTTAGAGATGTTTATACCTTTAGTTTCAGTCTTTATGGGCTCAGAGAGTGGTTATGAACCTATAAGGCAGAAGAAAGGAAAGAATCAGTCCTTGGATTTTTTTTTAGAGTAAAGAACTTTTAATGTTTATTTATTTTTGAGAGACAGAGATAGAGCACAGGCGGGGGAGGTTCAGAGAGAGAGGGAGACACAGAATCTGAAGCAGGCTCCAGGCTCTGAGCTGTTAGCACAGAGCCCGACGCTGGGCTCAAACTCACGAGCCATGAGAGCATGACCTGACTTGAAGTTGGATGCTTCACTGACTAAGTCACCCAGGCGCACCAGTCCTTGGCTTTTGAATTACAAAAGAGACTCATGAAATTCATGACAGTGACAATAGGATAAGGGAAAAAAAGCATTTTTAGAAATATTTTTTAAAAGGATGGAGAAGATAGAGCTCACAAACAAGGGAAGCCTAAGACCAGAAACAAAAACCCCTTCTGCAGGGAGACAGATAAAGCAATCTATAGAGTATGTTATTTGATAAGTGCCCCAGAAAGCAAAAACAACAACAACAACAACAACAACAACAAAACACACAATAAAGTATGGCAGATCAGGAATGTGGGGCTGAGGGACAGATCAAGGGACAATATGACTTGAAAATAAAGGTATTTCTTATTTTCTTTCTTTCTTTTTTTTAAAATTTATTTCTAGGAGAGAGAGAGAGAGAGAGAGAGAGAGCATGAACAGGGGAGGGTCAGAGAGAGAGGGAGTCACAGACTCTGAAACAGGCTCCAGGCTCTGAGCTGGCAGTCAGCACAGAGCCCGACGCGGGGCTCGAACCCACAAACCGCGAGATCATGACCTAAGCGAAAGTCGGACGCTTAACTGACTAAGCCACCCAGGCGCCCCGATATTTCTTATTTTCTAAGAGACAATGAACTCCTAGCAATCAAAACAACAGGTGTTTACAGCATAAAAACACGTTGACTATGAATCAAAACCAAATGAAGGCACAAAAGGAAAATAATTCGAAGTCCACGAAATAAAAAGTAGAGTCCTGAAAATAAAACAAAACTTGAATCGTAATAGAGGGGGTAAAAAGCGGGCACAGTAAAAGACAAAATTAATAAGTTGGAAGATAGTGTTGTGAAATGAATGCAGAGTGCTATGCAGAAATACGTGGAAATATGCTAGTAAAAATGGAGAAGTTGAGCAAAGCTAAACGTTGGCAAGGGTAAGGGATACGGGCACCTCAAGCACAGCTAAGGGAGACATATGCTATATCACAACCTTTATGAAAGGCAGCCTTGCACTGATTAAATTAGACGTGTTCCTGGAGATAGATAGAGGATACAGATGGATAGATCGAGTAAATTGGTAACACACGTCAAGGCACATATAGCACTATTATGCAGCCCATTAGAAGTAATGAACTTGATGAGCACGCAACATGGAAATGGCTCTTACAAAATACAGTGCTTGGTGAAAAATTAAGAAACAAAACGATCTAAGTAATACGATATTTCCTCATGTGTTAAAAATTCATGTTCAGGAAACAATATGTGTTTTTGAGATCACATACGAACAAAACACTACTCATGAAGTAGACTGCAGGGGTCCCTCTTGTGGGGGGGGGAGGGGGAGGATCACGGTGAAACAGAATAACTACGTGAATAAAACCAGAGAGGGACCTTGCACGGAGCAGATGGAATGAAGTGAGGTTTATGATTAACTTGATCCTCTGAGTCTGAGCTCCATAAAAAGAGAAAAATAAAAAGAGGAAAGGGAAGCATGGATATTTGGAAGGGAAGCTAAAATATAGGGAGGGATATTGAGAATCTCTGACATTCACCTAACTCAAGTTCCAGGAGTAGAGGGAAGAGCAGGGGCGATGTTTTGAAGTGAAACAGGTTTGAATTTTCAAGAGTTAACAAGGGACTGGATGTTCTGATCAAAAGCACATACTAAGATCAATGAGAATCAATCTATATCTGAATACACGTTGTAACCAAAAAATAACACATCAGAGAGAAAGCTAGGGTCGTAAAGTTTACTTAAGAGACTGCCTATGAAGAAAGCAGGCTTAGCACCTTCCAATCAGCCATAACGGGCAAGAAGACATTGAAGATTATGTTTAAAGGGACTGCCAGCCTGGAATTCTGCACACAGTTAATTTCTATTCCAGAGTATTCAAAATAAAGGCATTTTCTGACATGAAAGTCTAAGATAGTTTAGCACTTATTTACCTTCAGTGAAAAAAACTACTAAAAGATGAGGTTCAACAAGAAGGAAAATAAATCCAGAGAAAAGTGGGATACAAGAAATAGTCAAGATCGTTGGTAAACTATGTTGGTAGATACACTTACCTCTTGATAGAAAAAAATAAATATGGATCTAAACTTGTGAAAGGCGAGGGGCAGAAGTGTTCGCAGGGCACTAGAAACATGCTGGCGCAGTGTCTTCTCTGGGATGAAGATAGAGATACAGACTAATTTTAGACATTGCTAGAAAAATACAAACGTGATTTTGTAAGGTGGAAATCCTAGAAGACACTAGGTTAATCACAGAATGTATAACTTCCAAAGCAGCCAAGTGAGAAAAAAAAAGAAAGCATTATTAAATCCAACAGAAAGCAGGGAAAGATAAAACTGTAGCCAAGAAAGCACAAATGCAACACAACGTTAAATGACAGAAATAAGTAAAAGAAGGGGAATAATCATGAATATGAATCAATTAAACTCTCCCACTAGAAAATATAGACCATGAAATTGGAGTTTTAAAATGATAACAAAAAATATATAAAATGATAACGTAAGCCTCCTACAGAAGATTTACCTAAATCAACACAGCAATAGAGAGGTTGAAAATAATAGTGAGAGAGGGGCGCCTGGGTGGCTTAGTCAGTTAAGCGTCCGACTTTCGCTTAGGTCATGATCTCGCGGTTCATGGGTTCGAGCCCTGCGTTGGCCTCTGTGCTGACTGCCAGCTCAGAGCCTAGAGCCTGTTTCAGAGTCTGTGTCTCCCTCTCTCTCTGACCCTCCCCTGCTCGCACTGTCTCTCTCTCTCTCTCTCTCCTAGAAATAAATAAAAACAATAAAAAAAAAAAAGAAAATAATAGTGAGAGAGAGAGGCAGGGGTGGGAATGGGAGGTAAACTGAGAGAATCCAGGCCAATGCTGACTCCATCAAGGACTTAAGATAATCACAAATATATAGATACTCAAAGTATAGTTTCAATATATCTTAACTAGATATACATTTATAAAAATAGAAATACATGATATATACATACACACACACAATGTAATTGAAAAAGTGATGGCTAAAGCTGGAGGATTTTAAGGAACTTTCCTCAGAAACTGGTCAAGGTCAACAGCATCTTCAAAGACCAAGAGGATAAACCCTCAACCTGGTGGTAGGGTGTGATCATAATAGTGCACAAGTTTTGTGGCTGACCTCCCAATCCGACTCTTTACTGAGCAGGTGAATACCTCTCATCTGTCCACTCATATGTGGCAGGTGCTGCAGCAGGTACTGGAAGAAACACAGAGGTGATCAGGGCCCATCATTCATCCTCCAGGAGCTCACAGACTCTCAAACAGACAAACTCAGTAGGGCCCAGGGTGGCATTCTGGCTGGCAGAGAATAGGAGGCTCAGGTGATCCAGGAAAGATCCCTGGTGGCTCAGGTGATCCAGGAAAGATCCCTGGTGGAAGAGACTTGGAGACAGGTAAGGATCAGCGAGGTGAGGAAGGCAGGGGCTTCCTGAGGGGCTGTAGGGCAGAGGGATAGACTCAGAGGGATGTAAGAGTGTGGTATACCAGGCAGCTTGGCTGTGTTTCCTGGAACATAGCTGGCAGGCGGGCAGGGAGGGGAACAGAGAAGCGGCTAAGGCAGCAACTCGGCCATGAAGAGATGAGTTGCCATGATGAGAGATCTGGACTGTTTGAAGATGACGAGCCAAGAGCATGAGATGTGGCAAGCCCTGGGTTTCCCCAGCCCTCTGTCAGCATCACTCCCCAGCATCGGCAGGGAGAGAGACGGGGGCCAGCTACAGACTTGCTTATGGGCGGCCCTCACTAGGGGATGGTGTCAATCAAGCGATTACTCGTAACATTGTTTTTTCTTCCCTCCAGCCTTTTCCTAGCACCTACGGTTGCGCTAATCCTGGCTTGCCACTGGGGAAATGGAGAAAAATAAGACCTGGCCTGTTCTCTGTGGGTTCGTAGTTTAGGTGGGGAGATTGGTGCATAAGTTAAGCGGTTGCCATATAATGCAGTACAAACTATAGTGGAAACAGTGACAAGGTTTCTGAGATGATTGGAAATGAGCGAGTAACTCTCCCTGGGAGAAGCAGGGAGGGCTTCCTTGGGAGCCTTCCTGCTGAGTCTTAAAGGATCACAAGGCTCTGGCAGAGGGACCTTCATGCAAAGGCATGAAGGCATGGATACCTAAGGCTATGGGTGGGTTGCGAGAACTCAGTGGAGGAGGTGGTTATCATCCACACTTTTCACAGGGAAGGAAACTGAGAGCCAGAGGGGGTAAGGCTGCACATCGTAGGCTTTGCAGCTTGTGAAGGCAGCCACGGTCAGAACCACGGTCTCCTGACCCAAGCCTTTGCTCCTTTCGTTTCTCCGGCGACATCTCTTTCTTCCCTGCTGTCTTAATTTTATTCAAAGAAATGATAATGAAAATGTATTTTCTGGAGCCACGTATTTGGGGTGTGTGCATGCGCATGTGGGCGTGGGTGTAAATTTGCTGCAAATGAGTGTGGTTCTGGGTGCCGTGTAAGCCAGATATCCATTAGCTGACCTCTGAAACCATGCCTTTGTGGGTGACAGATGTTTGGATTCAATTATGATGATAGGAAAGTTGCTTTTCCTTCCAAGCAAAGAAAGCATTATTTGAGGGTGAAAGGCAGCCATATATAACATCGGTGATGAATATTGTCCATTGTGGAAGTACTCTTTAAAAGTGCCCTGTTTAAAAGAGGGTAATGCATTCAGAAGCTTTTAACCCACTGGATTTAATTGCAGCTGAGTGCCAAGATAAACCCCCTGTTAACAAACCTCCAACTTTCTGCTGATTTCTCGCACTTGCTCCCAGCTGTGAGTGGAGAATGGAAGTCAGATGCTTGGATGGCTTGCAGTGCATATAAAGATTTCACGTGTGAGCCTCCAGCCGCTTGTACAAACAGTAAAGTGTCCTTTCATGAAAACGATGTCCAGGCTGGGGGAGGTGGGGGAAAATGTAGCATAACACCACACGGTTATCTGTTGAGTAGCTCCAGGATCTTATGTGTAATCAATACTTAGCCAAACGGCCACCAGTTACTGAACTAAATGACAATAATTTGCAGCTCACCTAAGGTTCATTGAGAGTAAATATTTTTCATTAAACATCTAGAATGATATTTTCATTCATGTTCCAAAGGGGTCCCAAAGGCTTGACTTGAGTCCAACTGTTATTAAAGTACATTTTGTTCATTTTAACAGATACTCCTCAACACCTAATGTATGCCAGACACTCTGAGTTGCCCAGTGCTCTTCATCAGAGAACTGTGGTGGACCAGGATGGAAAAGTCTAGCATAAACTCTTTTACCGTCAATCTTGATTAGTTCATCAAGTTGGTCAGTTTAAAAAAATTTTTTTAATGTTTATTTATTTTTGAGAGAGACAGACAGACAGAGAGAGAGAGAGAGAGGGAGACATAGAATCTGAAGCAGGTTCCAGGCTCTGAGCTGTCCACACAGAGCCCTACATGGGGCTCAAACCCAGGATCTGTGAAATCAATGACCTGAACTGAAGTTGGACGCCTAACCAATTGAGCCACCCAGGAGCCCCCATCAAATGACATTTTTAAGAATTAAGAGCAGGTTGGGGCGCCTGGGTGGCTTAGTCGGTTAAGCGTCCGACTTTCACTTAGGTTATGATCTCGCGGTTCGTGGGTTCGAGCCCCGCGTCGGGCTCTGTGCTGACTGCCAGCTCAGAGCCTGGAGCCTGTTTCAGAGTCTCAGAGTCTGTGACTCCCTCTCTCTCAGACCCTCCCATGCTCACGCTGTCTCTCTCTCTCTCTCTCTCTCTTCTATAAATAAATAAAAACATTAAAAAAAAATTAAAAAAAAAAAAAGAATTAAGAGCAGGTTGACAAAGTTGAGAGGGATGGAAATTGGTCCATTGTCTCTGTCCCAGCTTATGATCCTCTATGTTCTCCGGCAGCTACAGACATGTGCATGTATCTTAAGGATGGCATTCAACCCTCTCCATGGTCCACCTCTGGCTCCTTGTCCTACTTTGTCTCCACTGTCACCTGTAGACTCTTCCCATCACCAATCTCACGCATGTCTGTTCATGCCATCCCCAACTGCTAGACACATTGGTCTTCTTAGATTAGGCATCCTTCAGAACAATACAATGTGGCCTTTGCCTGTGTAATCCACCTTTACCTTCCCAGTACCTAGCATAGATAACAATGAGTGTTCATAGTTTATATTCTGGGAGCTCTAGGGCCATTATGCTACCCAAAGAGTAAATATCCACCATAAAGATTTTGCATTCAGAGTCTGTATGTTGTTAACCCATGAGGTGCATAATAAGAAGGGAAAGGTACCATGACTTTCTCACCTATAATACATCAAGCCCTCAGCACACATTTTCTCACTTACCTGTCCCAACCATTGTGTGAAGTGGGTGGTCTGTCCCCACCATACAGATGAAACTTAAGGAAGTTCACTTGACCAGGATTCCTCATCAAATATGGTTAGGCACAGAACTGATCCTAGGTCTGTCTGCTTGCCTCTACTATATTGCTCTGAGTTGGCCAGAGGAGGCTGAGACAAGAGCTAATGCTCCATCCTGGGGGTCTCTCTGCCATCTGGAAGTAGCACGGGCCTTCTGTCCTCACGGTCTGGGGTCACTATTTTGACTGTGGGTGGCCACACCGCACGTGAGCATCATTCAGTGCTCTAGATGCTGTGGCTGAGACAATGGATGCCAGAAGGATATAGGAAGTGTTTGGCTGAGCCTGCATTTTCAGCTCCTCTATAGTTTGGGCAGCCAGCAAGAAAAAGTCATTTCCAGATGCTCTGCTGGCTTTCCTGGGCACCTTGAGCTGCTCTTGGGAGGTTGTCCTGAGCCTTCATGAGATCCAAACAATACCGCTGATAACAATGCTCGGAAATTGCATCTGTTACAACGGCCCGCTCCTTACTGCTTCCAGAGTGACTAGAAATGAGTGTGAAGCGGTCATCAGTGAATCTGGCTCATCTGAAATCAGGGCCAGCCTCAAAAAGATCTTACCATGGAGCACCCTGACAGCAAAACTGTGACTGAGCAGCTCAGAAAAGCAATTATGTGAGGGCAACTCAGAGCGGGCCACCCCACCGGACCACCCCAAAGCTGCCCTTAAGTACTGGGGATCTGGGCACAACCTCGTCTGAGGGAAGACTCTTCTCTGGAAGGTGAATTCATTCCCATGGAAAATCTTTTCAAAGATCAGATGGTTATAAATTGAACTTGAAATTTGGTGTACACTTAACAAGTCACCTTACTAAACCCAGCATGGATGAGAAGGCATAATACACCAGAGCGGAAGGCCCTTATTCACAGAAATCACCCCTGCCTGTTCGATGAGGAAACACACACCCTGTCACTTGCCTAGGTCCCATGTGAGGGTGGGCAGGGCTGGACTGTGAACTTGGGCCTCTCAACTCGTAAGTGACACTCTTCTGGGTAAATTGTGCTGTGGGCCAGAGCTGCCTGGGCTCAGGGGACCTAGGGCCGGTGGTAGCAGTGGGTTTATGGGCATCTCCGACCCATGTGTATGCGTACGTGTGTGCTTTCGTGTGAATGTGCCCCCAGAGCCCAGAACCTTTCCTCATTTCAAAAACCCCATCACACAATTGGCACATTCAAAGGGTTTGGGGCTCCAGTAGGGACTTCAAAGGGCTTTACAAAAGTTCTCTTATTTGCTTTATAGGTCTCTAAGGCTTCATGTGTTTTTATTTTTTTGCACCAAGTGGTGGAGAATGTAATTAAACATGAACATTAAAATGTCAGGTAGTAATTAGCAAAGAAAAAGGGCCTGTGCTGCCTACCAGGGGTCTTTCCCTTTAGGCAGGCTAGAGAGAGCAGGGTACGGCCCCAGGAGTTTAGGCAAGGCCCAGACCTCCCAAAGTCCACCACACCAGCCCACAAGGGGGGGGCGTGGTTGTCAAGGTCCACCGCTCTGGGGCCAAAAGATCATCTATCCCTGGGCATGGGTGATTATCACTGAGTACCTGCTCTGTGTCAGGACCTGGGCTGGACTTGTGGACAATAGAGGCCACAGACTAAGCTCCTCCTCTGAGGGATGGACTCAATGAGGCCTCACCAGGTTCTCACTGGCCTCACCAGGATCTCACTAAGCCTTACCGAGCCTCCCCAAGTTCTCTCCAATGCCCTCAGGGCCTTGCTTCACTCCTCCTGCCCCTCGCGGGGCGGGGGAGGTTGCTGGAAGCCACTGCTCACTGCCCACATGTGGTTTGCCTCCTCAGGGGCTTGGTCTATGTTGTTCCCTCTGCTGGAAGCCTTTCCCTCACTCTTTACCTACCATCTCCTACTGGTTTCTCAGGATTTGACTTAAAAGCCACTTCCCTGGAGAACTCTTTTCTGCCTGGCAATCCTATTAAACACTCCCCCTACTCTGTCTTCTTCTCTCAAAGTAGCATATACTCTGTTCTTTCCTTACACTAATCGCAGCTTATAAATCTATTTTTCAGTAGGTGTTTATCCCTCGGCATGCCTTCCCTGCCTGCGGCTGCCCATCGGGTGGGGCCAGCGGACAACACCGGAGCAGGGGGGTCACGGCCATCTGTGGCAGTTATAGCCTCTGCTCTTAGGGTAGCTCCGTCCTGAGCAGGCCATGGGCTCCATCACGCCTGCAGCAGACGGCAATGGGGTGCTGGGCTCTGTCTTGCCCTTCTGTCCCCGCTTCCCTCCTTCCTTCAGGCCTCCCGCTCTCCCTGCTGGACTGTGGCCACAGCCTCCTGCCCTCTCCCCGCCCCACGTCTCCCCCGCACCCTCTGGGGGTGTCCCCCTTGGCTACCAAGGTCACTGTTCCTACATCAGAGTCTGTTGTAAACCCCTTGGTGTCTCATTTTGTGCTGCTGCCATATAGCTGAGAACCTTCTCCTAACACTTCCCTCGAAGGCCACCAATAAGATGCCCTGAACACGCCACGTGTGTCCTCCACACTTCCACACCGTTACCCGAGCCCCCTCCCAAGTCCTCCCTTGGGTGCTCCCAGAGGCTGTCTTTCCTGCTTTAAGGCAAAGCTGCAACATCATCTGGGACCTGCCTGAGCTTCCTCCGATCTCCAAACAGAGCTGGGGGTTATAAGCATTAGTCCATCTTCCCTACTCTCTAGGCTGGAAGGGGTCAAAGGTCCTGAAGGCAGGACTGGCCCATCATACGTTGCTTTTGAAATCTGAGCTCTGGGGTTACGGTTCAGGCCCCACTTCAAGGAGGAGACGAGGCATGACTCTGTGGTTGTAATTCACACTGTCACAGAGGTGTCCCCACGTGTCTGCTACAGGAGCGTGTGGCCCCAGCCCCAGCTCCGGTGTGTGCTCTCGGGAACCCTAACAGGGAAGGCCTTCTTCAGCAGCTTTTGCCTCCTGTTTCTGTTTCCGACACAAACCAGGAATCCTCGCATCCTCCCCGGACTCCCGGAGGTGCATCCAGAACAAAGAGGAGCTGACCTTCTTCACACTCCACGTCACAGAACACGATAGGTATAGTACATGAAAGCCACTCCTTCCAGATGGTCAAAAGCTATAGAATCTGACTACTTAATTAAGACCCCAATGGTCTGGCATTTAGCACCTCCTTCTGTGTTTGGCATGGAGCCTTGGGGTACTGAGGGCTCCTGGCCTCATAAGACCACCTTCTAGTGGGAGAAGGAGGCAGATATTAAACCAGAAAGGACCCTCTCCCCCCAAATAAAAAAGTACATCTGTGGAAAATGCCATAATGGACTGTGCCCGTTGTATGCATGTATGCTAACACACGTCAAGACTGTGAGGGACACCAAGTATCTGAAGGATGAGAGAAAACCACATGAAGAGGAGAAGGAAGAAGAACTGAGTGATGAAAATGGCATGCATAAAGGCCCTGGGGCAGGTGGCAGTGTGGCGATAATTCGGGCGAGAAAAGGCTTGGGAGGCTGATGAGAAACTGTGTGAGGAAAGATGCAAGAGAGGAGGGCTGGGAAGTCCATAAATAGCTGGCCAGGGGCAGGAATTTACCTGCATCCCACAAGCAATAAGGAACCCAGGAGGGGTTGAAGAAGAAGCAGCCCACTTAGAGTGAGATGTGGCTTCTGCCCAGGGAGAACAAGGTACCAAGGATCACCAGGTCTCGGACACAGCTGTTCGTGGATGGTGGTGCCCCCTATTGACCTTGGAGAAGCCACTTCCCCAACAGGAGCCATTTCCTTCTTCCACCCCCACCGGTGAAGTCTCCTTACCTCTCACTGCCGCCGCTTTCTCCCATCTCTCAGCTTCCCTCCTTGTTCTCTGCCTCCTTCATCTCTAGGACACCGACCACCTTCCCTTCTGTCCTCAGACCAGCCTCCCAGCAATCCTACAGGGAGATATCACTCTCCTTGCTTGGCAAATGAGGAAACTGAGGCCCAGTGAGCTTGCAGTTCCACCTCAGCTGGCCCCCCAGCCAGAGCTCCAGCCCCCCACAGCATGCCACGCTGAGGTGTGCCAGACCCCAGTGAGAACAGGTCTGCTGAGCAGTGGCCTGGGCCTTGCCCACCTGCCCTGGGAAGCTGGAGGTGGCTTGTAGGCCCCCTGACGTCTCCCACTTCAGCGAGGGGGGCTGAGTGGCTGGGGTCGCGGACCCAGAGGGACCAGCTCAGCTTGGGATACCTGTTGGTTGAGAATTTAAACCAGAATATTGTTTATTGGATATTGTTTTAAAAACACACCCTCTTACAAGGCATAACTAGGAGTCTGTGGCGTATGGCTGCCTTGTCCCGGGTGGGCTCTGCCTCCTTAGCCTGCCCCGTCGTGTCTCAGAACCGTGAAGATAAAATCATCTGACAAGTGCATATAGACAGCGGCAGCCGTCAGAAGGACCTCCCCAAACTGCTGACGAAGACCGTCTCGCACGGCATGGCCCGTGCACGGCAGGTAAACGTCCCCCACGCTCAGCCTGCTTTCCCTTCGGTTTCAGTGTCAGATTATTCGCCTGGGATGGCTTTTGAGTAATGTACACTTCAACCGCTTCCTGCATCTGGAGAGCGTCAGGGGAGGGTTCCCAACATGAAATATGTCAGCTTTAAAGTGCACCACATCCTCTCCCGTCCAGACCCTCCCTCAGGTGGCATTCTTCCCTGAAAGGCCCTTCCTCCACTCTGCCAGGCTGGGTCTCTTCCTGTCTGTCTCCAGGCTCCAAGGGAGGAAGAGAGGGCCATCGAGCTGGCCTGCTGGAGCGCAGACCTGTCCCCCAGAACCCCGGACGAGCCCGCTGCGCTGAGTCTCAGTTGTGTCCTCTGTAAACTGGAGACGACCACACCGCCTGCCTCACAGACACGTGAGGGTAAATGAGTTAGTGCCTGGGGACCAGAGCCTGCGGCGGGATAAGGAGAATACACGCATTAGTCGCTAATGTCTCAAACACCTTCTAGGCGCCGGGTACTGTGTAATTTATGTTCCATCCTTACCCTGGCGAGTCCTCTCCGCAGCCGGGGGAGGTGGGCATTGCTGCTGCGATTTGCTGGTTAGGTTCTCCTAGCTGCACAGTGGCTTGGCGATGTCAGCTCCGCGCCCTCGTAGGGCTTGGAGGGCCCGTCGATCAGCTTTTCCAACAGCGTGGCTGGCTTGGCTTCCACATCATTTGACCTTGGACCGGCACTGAACGTCTCTGGGACTCCGTTCTCCATCTGTTTAAGGGGTAAATCACGAAATAAGGAGTCAGCAACATCTCAAGTCCTTTGGAGATCACTGTGAGGATTCCTGCTCAAGATGAGGAGAAAACAGGGTCCCGGTGACTACAGAGCTCTGAACAACAGGGCCCTCAGGACTCAGGAATTCCTAGCTTCTGGCCCCAGGGAGAGAGAACCAAAGTGGAGTGCAGACAGAGCGGCCAGGCCGTCTGCAGCGAGGGTCGCACACAGGCACTGTCCCCAGGATCCCTGTGGGGGTGGGCTTTCAGCCGCGTCTTGAGTAGGCAGCTCAGGAAGTGGCGAGGGCCCTCTGCACCCACTGGCTAGATGCCTTGGGCATGTGAACAGGCTTCCCTCAACCAGATTTTCCGTGCTGGCCTCGCAGGGCTGTCGTGAGAATGAGGTGTGTGCCTGGCACATGGCACGGGCTTGTTGACAGTGGCCCTTTTTGGAAGGGAGGCCTCTGCCTACTAGCTCACCTCCTCTGCGGATCCTGCAAGGTTTATGGGCTGACCCTGCTGGAACTTTCTCGGGCTGCCATGGGAAAGCTGGCTACTGAGGTCTCATAATTGGGAGGGTGGGGTGGGGCAGGAAAAAGACACAAAAGCAGGGATAGTACCTGGCCCCCATTTTCTCCAGACATCTGCTCTCAAATATCACAAGGATTGTGGAGACCCCTTTCACAGGGGGGAAAACAGAGGGTTGGAGAGGGCCGGTCACTTGTCTCAGGCCACGTGTGTGTCAGTTGCAGGGCTCAGTAGATGCCAGGCCTCATTTCCTGGAGCCGGGCCCTTCCAGCTGGAGGCGCTGTTTCCGAATCCTGTGTCAGCGTCCATCTGTGCCTTTGCCTGGATCCCATTGCCCTCTTTTCATTGAAGGCAAGGGTCCTGGAAGGTGCTCAGCTCCCCGAGGCCCTGTCCTCGGACCACAAGCATCACAACCCAGAAATCCTGCTGACCAGAGGAGAAACACGGTCTCGGGCATTCTCCTGAGCTCGGGCAAAAACTGCATTTGTATTTTCTCTTTCTCTCCTTTCTGTTTTTGGCTGGGAAGAGAAATATGTCAACACAATTTTTTTTTTAAGAAATCACTGAGTTATTATCATAAGCTTCAGCAGTGTGGGGTAGGAATGGCTGTTTTGTTACTTAAACTTTGATTACAGAGTAAACTTTGCTATGAAATGTGGTAAGTTGTTTCTGGAACCATCGCACCTGATGGGAGAATTGTTTTAGGAGTCATGTTCTCTGTTTTGATGGCCTCTTGGGGAGGGAGCTTCAGTGGGGCCAAGAGCCCGGAACACACCCAAGAGTCCATGGGCACGAAGTTGGAGGCCACTGGGCCCCCGGCCCGGAAGAGAGAAATGCCCCTGGTCAAGGACACAAGGGGACAATTACTGAGTGACTGTGGTTGAACTAGCAGAGCAAGAACAGGGGAAGAGGGGTCCTGTATGTACAATATACCTACAGGGTGCCACGTCCGCCAGATACCATCATAAATCACCCCCACAGATTTCAGCATCCTCAAATCATCACTGATCTTCTCCATTTAACAAAAGCACAAAGGTGTCATTCATTTGCCAAAGACACACAGTTAAAAGGTGGTATTCAGTTGGTTGAGCGTCTGACTTTGGCTCAGGTCACGATCTCACAGTTTGTGGCTTCAAGCCCCATGTCAGGCTTGCTGCTCTCAGCACAGAGCCTGCTTTGGATCCTCTGTCCCACTCTCTCTGCCCCTCCCTCACTTATGCTCCCTCTCTTTCAAAAATAATAAATAAAAATTTTAAAAAGGTGGGAGAGCCCCCAAAGCTATTATGTCATGAAGAAAGTTCCACTGGTGGGTTTGAGAGAGAAAAACAAGTTGACAATATTGAGTTTTTTCCAGGACAGATGAGGGGGGCAGACCAAATATGGCAAGGGGGTTAGGAGTACTAGAAGCTTAGGCCAAAGTTCTATCATCTTGCAGAAGCGCCCAGGCATGGGAGGTAGGAGAAAGGGACAGGAGAGGTGACGGGGAAGGAAGAGGCATCAGAGATACTGGTCTGCTGACCCCAGCAGACCCATGGATGGCCTAGCAGGGCCCAGCTGAGATGCGGTGTCAGATTCTAGAAGGAGCTAGAGTGAGTGTGGGGGGTAATGATGGCAGCTTCCCAGATGCCAGTTCTCCAGGCCTCAGGGAGGATGGCCACCCCAGCTGAAGCAGTAGGAGGAACCGACCTTGGCCTTTTACCTTACATCTTGAAGAATCTCTAAGCCAATCCGGAACCACGGGTGGGGGGAGGGGCAGTTCACACAGTGTCCACAAGAACTCCCAGAAGGTGCCTGCAGTGGCACTTTCTATGACTCAGTGGGCTCCTGAGTTCTTGCTCCCGGGAGATCAGAGAAGGGCTAGTTCCATTTTGAGATCCAGTCTTTCAGACCCATTCAGGTCTTAGTAACTCAGAAATTTATAAGCAAATCCTATATAACTGTCTGTAACTGTCCCCACAGAAATTGTTCGAGGACAGACACATGCACTATCAGTGCTGATGATGCTCCCATCAGTGCCTGGCCCAAAGTCAGTGCCTATAGCAATACTAAACATGCATGAGTCAACCTCTAAGGTCTCAACTGTGGCTTAAATCTTTCTTTTCTGGGATCCCCAAATTATCTTTTGAGTTTCCTTAGGATTGGTTGCCCACGAAGAGATCTTTGTTCCAAGGTTATGAGACTTATAAAATCACAGGAGTTAAGGGGCAGTGGGTTTAACAAGTGTAGACAGTGTATGTTTATAGCCAGAAATTAAGGAGTCTGGGTAGACCAAGGGTAAGATAGGGTCTAGCCTCTGCCTAGATTTTGGGGGGATTGGCTGGCTTTTTTTGGGAGGGGAGGAGAACCCAGAGATAAGGTTGTCAGGCAATAGTCCCACTGCCTCATTGTTTTCATGAAAAAGCCTGAACTGAAAGCTGAACAATTTCTTTGGGCAGATAAGCAAGGCCCTGGATGAGAGCATTGAAGAAACATATCAAACAGACCAGTCCATTTCTAGTCCTTTCTTTACATCTGTTAGAGCCCTGAGCCACGAGGTAAGGTGAGAGGTCTGGAATGTTCAGTGACTTCAGAAGCCAGTTAACTATGGAGAACCAGGTGCATAACCTCAGCCAGCTAAGTGGCTCCACTCTGTGTCCACCCTGGGAGCAAGGGGAGGGGGGGCACTGTCAGGCCCTTGCAGCCCCCTTGCAGCCAGAACCCACAGAGGACAGTGTTGAGGCTGGCAGATGGCCTGCCAAGCCCGAGATGCCTGGTGAGTGATAACGAGACAGAGGCAGCCCAGCCTGGCCTGGCATTCAGCCTCTAGGAGGAAAACCAAACAAGACCAGAGTGTGCTGGGTTTCTCCCAGGGCCACTGTCTCCTACAGGCAGAGAAAGAACAGGTTCTTATGAATTCAGGTAGGAACCAAGGGTCACTGACACTTGTTTTGTCAGAGCTCTGTGTGAAGGGTCTGCGATAAGGACTTAAGAAAGCAAAGGCCTCACCTGGATGATCAGGTCCAGTTGTGGGGGTTCCCTCCCAGGCAAACAAGACTGGGCACCCGCTTCGAGAGGGCTCAGACATTCCACACAGGTCACCCAAAGGTTCTGTGGGTTTCTGGGCCAGAGAAGAGCAGGAAAGTGATGCAGAGGAGAGAACAGACTTGTTTCATAGGTCACCCAGAGGTCAAGTTAGGGCCCAGAAGTGCAAGTTCAAGGGAGCCTGATTCCCATGGGATCTAAGCCTGTCATTGGGGCTCACTCAGAGAAGCAGACCAGTAAGAGATATGTGCTTTGGTGCAGGCAACTGACCTGACCCAGTCATGGAAGGCGGTTTGGCTAAGCCGTCCCTGAAGGCTGCTGTCCTCATAGCTGCTGCTCGAGTTTGCTGTCCACGCAACAGGCTGTCAGGAAGGGAAGGGCACAGGCAGGCCAGAGCTACAAATGGGTGCTTGGACACGGCCGAAACCGTGTCCCTTGTGTGGCTTTGGACCTGGTGACAAGGGTGTCCTGGGCCCTCCATCGCAGGGCTGGGCACACACACCTGTCCTCAGGATGAATCAGCAGTCAGCAGCAATGGATGTTTGTGCCACTTCCCAGCAGACATTCCCAGTCTCCCGAGATCTTCCTGGGACTCACCTTATCCTGAAACAGCTGAAAATGAGTTTGGGGAAATGCAGCTCAATCCAGCCAAGCTGACACATTCTGGAGCCATCCCAGTAAGGAAGACCCTTCTTGCTATCAGGGCTGTCCTGGGTGGGGATGAGCGGCTTCTTGAGCACCTGTGCAGAGCTCACTGCTTAGGACTGGCCCACTGTGACATGAACCTGCCCTCATAAGGGATCTGATGGTGGAACAGAGTGGAAGGCCTCCTGGAGTGAGAGTCAGGTAGAGAGCAGGGGTTTCCGCCGGCCCCCATCGCTAGCAGCCACCCCATGGTACATATTATGCAGGCCCGTGTTGTAGCCTCAACATATGGGGTGGTAGTCACTCTGGGCACCCAGAACAGCAGCCTGGGTGGAGACCATTAGGATCCAAACATTTCCCACCTTGAATGCTCAGGGTGTTACACCAGTTAGTACCTAAGCTGGCTCTGCCCCCTTCCCTCAGTACCAGCTGACTCTGGGTTTAGCAGGCCAAACCCTAGCCAGTCCCAGATTAGGAATCCTGGGTGGGAGGGATGGAGACATTAGCAGCTGCTGGATAAAGACCTCAAAAAGCCCACAGCAGGAAGCCCTTGGAAGGGACTCTCCCGGTGAGGGGAACGTGTGTTTATTGATTCAAGGGAAACTGTTGGAACTAATTACATCTCTCCCCCAAACTCAAATACAGCACTTGGCTACCTCCACACACAATAAAAAGGCGACAGCCAGGCTGGCCCCATCCATCTTCCACTTCCCCACTGAAGCTGATGGGCATCTCTAAACCTCAGGTTTTGTACCTGCCAGTGAGGAGACTAAGCTAATAATCAGTGCCCCATGCACAGGATGGGCCGCATAATCTGCAGGACCCGGGGCAAAATGAAAATGCAGGGGCCCTTGTACAAAAGTCACTGAGAATCTTCAGACAGTAACAGTATAGCATTCAAGGGTGTCCAGAGCTCCTCTCAATGTGGAGCCCCGAGGGCTGGACAGCTGTCACACCACAGAACTGGCCCTTGCCACGCGTATTCATTGCCCACAGAGGTGTTTCTGAAGCTTATAAAACTGTGCTGTTCCCTTGAAAGAAAGTGGAAAAAAAAAGTGTGTGTGTGTGTGTGTGTGTGTGTGTGTGTGTGTGTAATCTAACAAGCTTGGTAGTATGGATAATGCAGCACCCTGTCTTAGCCTAGACATATGAGTGTGGGTGAATCTATGTGGAGAGAGAGAAGGGGGAGGAGAGAAAGTCTCCATAAGACTTTGGTCTCTCTCCTTCTCTGTGCTCCTCTCTCCATCTCACACACTCTCTCTCTAAAAATAAAAAAAAAATTAAGAAAAAATTAAGAAATAATATTCTTACAATTTGTGCTTTGATAATGTGTAATTTATTTACTGTGTGAATATATCAAACAATTAGGTTGTCTTTGAATAGGAAATAAACATGCCTCCAAGTATTTAGTCCACACAACATATGTGTCATTTAACAAATGTAATCTCCCAAAGCATTTAAAGATAGCAAATGTGAACACTTCTTATCATTCAGTTAAAATCAGATGTTTAATATGACCAATTCTCTTAAGAAAATCTTAAATCTCTTAAGAAATCTTAAAATTAAAAAAGAAACTTACAAAATGTTACAATGATTTAAAATTGATCAATTGCGGGGCTCCTGGGTGGCTCAATCGGTATAGCTTCCCACTTCGGCTCAGGTCATGATCTCTCGGTTTGTGGGTTCGAGCCCTGCGTTGGGTTCTGTGCTGACAGCAAGCTCAGAGCCTAGAGCCTGTTTCCAAGTCTGTGTCTCCCTCTCTCTCTGACCCTCCCCTGCTCACGCTGTCTCTCTCTTTCAGAAATTAATAAAAAACATTAAAAAAAATAAAATTGATTATTTGCATTACACAAAGGGAATCAGTTACCAAAAAAACTAACCCAAGGATTAAATGTGTGCTTTCTTAGCTCTATTTTCATTTTAGTTTTTGATTCTTAGCATTACTCTGTGCTGAGAAGTATAGCTTTACCTATGCAACAGAGAGTGCGGGCCCCCACACCAGGCTGGCCAGGCTTGCTGGCCAGCTCACTGACTCAAAGTCAGGGTAGAGGTCGGGGGAGACTCCATGGTGAGTCTGCCCACATACCTCCTCCCTTGCTCAGGCTCTTTCTTTTAAGTACCACTGTCTTGAGTGTCAGATGGTGTTGTACCTTTAATTTCAATAAACAAAAAGAACTTTTAAAAGTCATGAGAAATGTAGTCTATAATATGTGCCCATATTTCTACTCTTTCAATTGTTCTATAATCCTGACACTCCAAGATTCCTTTCTTTATCATTTACATTCTATTTCAAAGAATTTCCTTCAAAGCATTTTCTTTTAAGGCAAGTCTGCTGATGACAAACATGACAAACTCATTTATCTTTTTCTTTGTATGAGAGTATCTTCATTTTTTCTTCATTCCTGAAGAAATTCCTGAAGGAACTTTGCTGGGTATGGAATTCACATTTGATTTCTTCCCGTGAAAAAGGTTGTGACACCTCCTTCTGGTTTCCAGGGTTCCAGATGAAAATCCTGCTTTTAATCAAATTGGTGGTCCCTATAAGCAATGTGTTGTTTCTCTATGGCTGATTCAATGTCTTTCCCTTTAATTTTCAAAAGCTTAATTATGATGTGTTTAGGCACAGATTTATTGGAGTTTATCTTGTTTTGAGTTTGCTCAGATTTATAAATCTGTGCTAAATTTGAAAAACTTTAAAGCCAGTGTTTCGAAGACTTTCAGCCTATTTCTTTCTTCTCTTCTTTTGAAACTTCAGTCATAATAATATTGGATCTTTCATTATGGTCCAACAGAGCTCTTAAGCTCTGTTCATTTTCTTGGGGGGTGGGTCTATTTTATCTCTGTTGTCAGATTGAATAAACTCTATTGACCTGCCCTCAAGTTCATTGATTCTACCTTCTACTATCTCCACTCTAGCACTGAGTTCATCTAGCAAGTTTTCTATTTCTGTTAATGTATTTTTTAATTCTATAATTTTTATTTGGTTCTTTTAAATAAGTCTTAGTGGTTTGATGAGATGTTTTATTATTCCGTTTGCTTTGGGAAATTTCATAATTGATTATGAAACATTTTTATGGTGGTTGCTTTGAAATATTTGTCAAATGAGTCCAACATTTGATCCCTCTCAATGTTAAGGTCATTCGATTGCCTTTTCTCATTCACGTTGTGATTGTCTACTTTCTCACTATAATGGATGACTTAGAGTGTACCTTGAGCATGTTGGCTACTCTAACACTCTAGGTTCTACTTAAACATTTTGCTTAGCAGGCAAGGTCCCTGTTTAAGTTAGCTCAGAGACCTGGCCTACTTCTGTCATCTGTGGTTCCGATGATGATATAATTTTCAGGGTCTTTGTGGTATTGTTTTGGTTTACTTAGTTTATCTCATTTTTTTCTGAGGCTCCCACTGGTTTCTGCAGGTGCAGAAAACATACCCTTCAGGTATGAAGGGAGGTAGGAATTTTCTAGAAAGCTATATGGATAAAAGAAGTTCCTGGGCTGCATTTTGGAGAGATCTCTCTTGCCTATGGTGGATGGAGAGCAATTCCTGGTCAGGTGTTTTTTGTGAAAGGATTCTCTTGTTGGTGCCACCGTGCACCTCAGTGTCTCTCCCTGGGGAAAGGAGCCTTGAACTTGAGAGAAAGAGGCTTCCAGAGTCGGGAGCATGTCAGGCTGGGATCTCTCTGCCAGTGCTGCCAGCTTTCTGAAATCTCTTGGGGGAGGAGAGTCTTGGGCCCAGTAGGGAAAACAAATGCTTTCTCTGAGACTCATTCATCAGACCTTGCCTGATGTTGTGCCTGGAAGAACCCCCATCTGGGGAGAAGCCCACCTAGGCTGACTTCTCCTACCAGGCTGCCTGCTGGGAAATACTGGGCCTGGATCTCCCTCTTCTTTCATATGAAGACATTGGAAGACCCACCGCCATGTTGCTCCTCCCACTCTGAGGTTCCTACACAATTTGCCTTCTCTTTTTCACCTTTCAAAATTCTCCTTTGGCTGACTCTTCATTGTTTTCAGGATTTATCATTGTACTTAGTGGGAAGGAACAAGGAGAAACAGGTCTATGCCATCTTGTCCAGGACAGAATTTTCTGTTTGTTATTGATTTTTAGCTTAGCTTTCTTATCCTAAGAGACTGTGCATGAAGTGAAAATTTTGGAGAGTCAGTAACATGGTCCAGAAGTAGCCTCCCTTACCAATAGAAACAAAGGAAAAGCCAGCCACAACATACAGGTTTATGATGCCCTTTTGGTTACAGTAGTAGCAGAAGGAAAACAGAGGTGGTTATCATGGTGATATGAAGGCTGGAAGCATTTATAGGACTGAAATAGCATTTTTACTGATGAAATCACTGTCAAGAGAGAAGGACAGAGATTTTCTTTTTTTTTTTATGGTGTTTGAAATGATGCTACCTAATAAGTGTGACTATCCCAGAGGCTTTGGATCCTAAAATGACCCTCAAATTTTCCTAGCTGGGAACCTATGAAAATATGCATAAATCTGCTGACAGTGGGAATTTGAGTAGATTTTCAGCCTTGACATAGAATCCAAAGATTTCATGGCTGTTTCATGCTTCTCTATAAATGAATCTCTTTCTATAATCTTATATTAATAGTGCTTTCAGCCAGGTGTGGTGAGACCAGCAAAGCAATGTTTATCCCAAATAACAAGTATTTTCAGAAGTGCTAGGCAGGAGCATGTCCATGAAATTCATGTATTTAAAACCAGGACCTGGGGGCCCTGTGGGTAGGTACTACTGAAATATTTCAACTGAAGCAAACATCCAAGATTTATTTTCCGACACCCTCAAATCAATTCAGTTTTCACTGTGCAGTTTGCAGTTTAGTCTGGCTCTTTCTGATGGAAAAACTTAGTTATCATGAACCCTACATCTCACCTATCAGTAGGTTTCACCTACTTCTATCATACTTCTGTCATATACACAATGTAAGAAAATTTAGTGACCATTATTGATGGCAGAAAAATTTTGGTGAGCTCATATATAAATGAAGGTTTACATGAAGTTATCATTATTCATGCAAGTTTCAAAGAAATTAGAAACCAAAGAAGGTACACAGTTTTAATTTTGTGATAAAAGTTTTAACTTTTTGTGTTTGCTGCATCTTTTCTCATTGGTTAAAATGTAACTTTATGGTTTTAAAAATCTTTGTTAGAAAAATGGAGCTGGAAATAAGCTTTGGCTGAAATGACATTCTTATTGGTTATGAGAGTTTTTTTTTTTTTAATTTTTTTTTTTTAATGTTTTATTTCTAGGAGAGAGAGACAGCATGAGCAGGGGAGGGTCAGAGAGAGAGGGAGTCACAGACCGAAACAGGCTCCAGGCTCTGAGCTGGCAGTCAGCACAGATCCCGACGCGGGGCTCTAACCCACGAACCGCGAGATCATGACCTAAGCGAAAGTCGGACGCTTAACCGACTAAGCCACCCAGGCGCCCCGGTTATGAGAGTTTTAAAGATGAGACATAGACTGTATGTTGAAGAGACAAATAACCATTTTAAAGGCATTATAACTCCTTAGCAAAGGCACCTGTGAATATTAGGTGTTATTAAATGAAATTGTGACCAACATGTTTGAAGCTGGGTCAATGAAACTCATAAAAAGACAGTATAGTCAATGGGGTCATCACAAATATCCTACCCTTCCACCACAAGTACATGTTAAAATTTGCTTCCCTACCCAAATGTAAAGTAATGTGTGACTAAATGATTTGGTTGGACAATGAAATGTATAGAAGCCTTTAAAAGATCACAAAAAATTGCTTTGTTCCTTTTCTGCTGTCCCAATGTTTATGAAAGCCCATAAAGAAAAGTAGTCTTGATAACCTCACACCCTTGAAAAACTACAATGAGTAGTATTCTCTGCCCTGCATCTGACATGCTATATGAGTGAAAAACAAAGTTGGTTGTGTTGAATCTCTGAAATGTAGGTATTGTTTATTACTGAAATGTAACCTAGACTATATGGACTGACACAAAGTTTAAGACTTATTCAACAATGTTGGTCAAGAAAGCTACTACTCTCCACTTTGCTTAAGTAACAAGAAAACAAAATTCACTAACCCCAGAACTGTTGATTATGTTCCATCTTCTATAATTTCTTTATTACCTCAAAATTCTAATCATTTAAACATTTAATCACTGTAAAAATATTAGTGATAACTTGTAATGGGTCTAATACTGTAGTCAATAGATTTGTGTAGAAAACTAGCAAGTAGTGTTCATAATCCATCAGTTTGTCCACATCTAGGAGTCATTCACTCATCCATGCTTATAAGAAGCATATGATCCCCCCAGGTGATGGCAGGAACAGAATGGGATGACCATAATGACTGAGCATCGAGTGATAACACTCAGAAACAATTGGTCACTGGGGCTGTCAGACCCCACCTGAGTCCCAAAATCTTCTATTTTGCTCCTTCCAAACCCCAGAGCCACTTGACTATTACACATATCATTATGTCTATTTTATACTTATAAGTTATGAGCATCAGTATTCATATTATTATTACTGCCCCATTTTTAGATGAGAACACTGGAACTCAAAGTGATTAATTAATTGGTCTAAAATCATAAGATTGTAAGTGACTAAACTAGGACTTTAAATTAGATTTTCTCAAAGCCCATGTTCTTTCCACAGCATTGACTACCTTTCCAGTAGCTCACGTCTGAGCTACAGAATTACCTCTCTCCAAAGAGAAATGTCAAGGAGCCAAAACTATAAGGCAAGTGGAAATGGTTAGGACAAAAATGTATTGAGATCTTGAACCAAAATGTAATAATGATCAGTTAGGATTTCTGCTCCTGATCATCACAGAGTAACTGGTTCCAAATTTGTCCTCCCACTGAAAATAACTATAATTAAACAAAATACAAGAGGAAACTCTTTTCAAGTATTAAACTAAAGAAAGAGCAGACCAGTGGCATGTCAGAGAAGTGAATCACATGAGGTGAGCTCCACATTCATCCTGTTTTCTGCCTGGCAGCAACTTTCAATCATCATGCAGAAAGGTAGAGGTGGGGCTCAAGCAGAAAATATTTCACTAAGCTGAGGGGGCATAAATGAGAGAATCAGGATATTTGTGCTGCTGAAGTGGCTAGAATTTGTGGGACAGAGCAGTGGAGAAAAAGGAGTTTCTCAGTGAGCCCCAGAGTCTGGATGGGGATCTTCCATAGGTCTTTTGTGAGGTCCAGACTGTGAATATGCAAGATGAGACTCCAGATGGCCTGGGGGTAATCACATACCAGGGAGGTTGTGCAGAGCTACGGTCTCTGGAGTTCCAGCCAGCCAAAGTTCAGAGATAAATCTGACTGCCTCAGACATTCACCTGAGAACCAGAAAGCCCAGATCTAAGAGGAAGGACCACAGCCTAGAGTAAGGTCCTTGCCTAGAGCTAAGTTAAGAAGTTAGGTTCAAAATCAAAACAAACAATCGACAAACAAACAAACAAAAACAACAGTTATACTCTTCCCCTAAGAGAAACCAAAACCAAGCCCAACAGAACAGAAAGGTTCTGCTAGTGATTCAACTGCCCACCAAATTCAACATCCTATGAAGGAAAATGATACAACTCAGACACCCTGCATTACCTAAAATGTCCATGCTCAATAAAAAGATTCTTACATGTGGGCACCTGGGAGGCTGTTATTTGAGCATCTGACTCTTGATTTTGCCTCAGGTCATGATTCCAGGGTCATACAATAAAGCCCCATGTTGGGCATGCAGCCTGCTTAAGATTCTCTGCTTCTCTCTCTCTCTCTCTCTCTCTCTCTCTCTCTCTCTCTCTCTCTCCCCCTTTGCCCCTCTCACCACTCTCCCTCTCTGCCTCATAAAAAAATTCCTACATGTGAAGCAGATGGAAAATATGACCTATTATCAAAGAAACTGAAACATGCATTTCATAATAGAGGCAACAAAGGGCCAACAGGAAGAGAATCCAAGATGGCCCAGATGTGGAATAACAGGCAAGGTCATTAAAGTAGCTGTTACAAATATTTCTAAGGACTTAAAAATATAGTCATATTGAAGTAAGTGAAAATTCTGGGATTGAAAATTAAAGTATATAAAATGAGTAATTCATTTGATAGGAATAACAGAAAATTAAAGTCTTCTGAAGAATGAACCATTAAATGTGGTTGCAGATTGATTCATATTTTCAAATATGAAGACCAAAGGAAAAAAGACTGAAAAAAAGAAAAAGAGCAGATCCTTGGTCTCCTGTAGGTTAATATTAAGCAGTCTAGTGTATGTATTATTTGAATTCAAGGAAATTAGGAGAGAGGATGGGGAAGAAAATATATTTAAAAAATACTTCCAATTTCCCCAAATTTGGTGGAAAATGAACTTATAGATTCAAGAAGTTCAGCAAACTACAAGCAAGATAAATACAAAGAAAATCACATGTAATCAGATCAAGTCAATGTGCTGAAAAGTAAATATGGTGGGAAAAATCTTTAAAGCAGATAAAGGACACATTATAAAGATCGATGATTAAAATAATGGCTGATTTATTATAAACTATAGAAGCCAAAAGATGATGAAACATCTTGTAAATGCTAGGTGGGGGAAAAAGTGTCAATCCACAATTCTATATCCAGCAAAACTATCTTTCAGATGTGTGAGTGAATAAAGACATTCTCACATAAAGGAAAGCTGAGAGAATCTGTAACCCATAGAAATGCTAAAGGAAGTTCTTCAAGCTGAAGGGAAAAGACAATACATAGAATTTTGTATCTGGAAAGGAAGAATAACAGAAATGGGATAGATAGATAGATGATAGATGATAGATAGATGATAGATAGATAGATTTATAATTATATAATATTTAAGTAAAAAACTAGTAAGTATAATTAAAAAAAAAAAAAACTAGCAACAGGGGCTCCTGGGTGGCTCAGTCGGTTGATCATCCCACTTCGGCCCAGGTCATGATCTCACACATGACTCATGAGTTTGAACCCCACAGTCGGGCTCTGTACTGACAGCTCAGAGCCTGGAGTCTGCTTCAGATTCTGTGTGTCTCTCTCTCTGCCCTCCCCCACTCACTCTGTCTCTCTTTCTCAAAAATAAATAAGCA
This sequence comes from Hyaena hyaena, assembly GCF_003009895.1. NCBI lineage: Eukaryota > Metazoa > Chordata > Mammalia > Carnivora > Hyaenidae > Hyaena > Hyaena hyaena. Next base: position 2,563,739 of record NW_024080710.1, on the reverse strand, counting down.
TTAAATTAAAAAAAAAAAACTAGCAATATAATATTATATATTGTATATAATTTCATTCTTTGTTGTACATAAATATGAATTCCAATATATTTAAAGTATATATACAATTCTTTTTTTTTGTATATATACAATTCTATTCTTTGTTATTATCATCATAAATTTTACATCCTTATACATTGTAAACATAAAGAGAATAGTGTTATTTTTGCTTTAACTAATCATATATTACTTTCTAAAAATAAAATATGATCTTTATAAGAAGATAGTTTTTTGTTAAATGATATAAAAATATATATATAATATCAAATAAAAACATATAATAAAAATTAAAAATTTTTATAGTCTTCATAAAAGACCATACATAGGGGTGCCTGGGCAGTTCAATAGGTAAAGCATCAGACTCTTGATTTCAACTCAGGTCATGATCTCATGGTTCATGAGATCAAGCTCCAAGTCAGGCTCCATGCTTACAGTGGGGAGCCTGTTTGGGCTTCTCTCTCTCTCCCTCCTTCTGCCCTTCCCCCACTTGTGCTCTCTCTCTTGGTCTCAAAAATAAATAAAATCTAAAAAACATACATATTTTATTCAAGTAAACATATATGACTAGTTAAAGCAAAATGATAGCTCTGTATTCTCATTATGTATCTTTATATGATCTATTCTATTACTTTACATTATATCACATTATATTTGTGGTGATAATTGCACAGAGTGGAATTTCAATGTTTAAGGTTCTCATACTTTACATGAAGTTACTATACTAATTCTATGTAGACTAAGGTAAGTTGTGTATGCATATCGTTATCCTTAGAGAAACCATTTAAATAAATACAAACATTTATAACTAAAGAGCAAAAGAAATTAAAACATGGGATATCTGAGAAAATTTAGTTAACTTAAAAAAAAAAAGACAAGGATAAGGAACATAGAAGTAAAACAATTGGCTGGGACAACTAGAAAACAAAATGATAGATTAAAATGTAATCTATCAATAATTGTATTAAATGTAATTGGACTGACTGGGTGTTGTATGGAAACCAATTTGACAATAAATTATATTAAATAAAATAAAATTATAAAAACAAATAAATGTAATTGGACTGGACTAAGCACTCCAGTCAAAACACAGACTTTATCAGAATGGAAAATGAAACAGATCCAACCATATGCTGACTACAAGAGATGCCCTTGGAATACAAATACACAAAGGCTATAAGTAAAAGATGGAAATATATGCATTATGTAAACAGAAAAACAAAGTATGTTCACATTAAAGTCAGAAGAAATAGACTTCAAGACAGAAAGTATTTCCTACAAATCAAAACCACACTGAGATACCACCTCACGCCAGTCAGAGTGGCTAAAATGAGCAAATCAGAGAACTCTAGATACTGGCGAGGATGTGGAGAAATGGGCACCCTCCTGCGCTGTTGGTGGGAATGTAAACTGGTGCAGATCCTCTGGAAAACAGTGTGGAGGTTCCTCAGGAAAATAACAATAGAATTTCCCTATGACCCAGCAATAGCACTGCTAGGAATTTACCCAAGGGATACAGAAATGCTGAGGCATAGGAGCACATGTACCCCAATGTTCATAGCAGCACTCTCCACAATAGCTAAAACATGGAAAGAGCCTAAGTGTCCATCAACGGATGAATGGATCAAGAAGATGTGGTTTATCTGTACCATGGAATACTACATGGCAATGAGAAACAATGAAATCTGGCCTCGTGTAGCAACATGGATAGACCTTGAGGGTGTTATGCTTAGTGAAATAAGTCAGGCAGAGAAGGACAAATATCACATGTTTGCACGTATAGGAGGATTAGGAGGAACTTAACTGAGGAGCATGAGGGAGAAGAAGGGGGGAAATGGTGGGGGAAAGGGAGAGAGGCAAACCATGAGAGACTCTTGAATGCTGAGAAACAAACTGAGGACTGATAGATGTGAGGGAGAGGGGGGAGATGGGCATGGAGTAGGGCACTTGTGGGGATGAGCACTGGGTGTTATATGGAAACCAATTTGACAATAAACTATTTGTAAAAAAAAAAAAAAAAAAAATAGAAAGTATTTCCAGAGATACAGAGGTACAATCTTATAGTAATAAAATGGTAAACTCATCAAGAAGTCATAACAATCTCAGAATTATATGCATCACATAACAGCATTCACAATACATATAGCAAAAAATAACAAATCAAGAAATGGAAAATTGTACAATTATAGTTGGAAATCTTAATACCCCTTACTCAGTAATTAGGAAAGCAAGACCAAACCAAACCAAACCAAACCAAACCAAACAAAAAACCAGTCAGATATAGAAGTTTGGACAAAATTAACAACCAACTTGACTTAACTGATATTGTTGGAACACTACACCAAACAATTGCAGAACATAAATTTTCTTTGAGTGGACTTGGAATATTCACAAGACAGACCACATGCCAGGCCATAAATTCAAAAATATTAAAATATAACACAGTGTATTATCTTACTACAGTGACATTAGAAAGCCCTAACAATAAATAGAAAAACCCCAAATATTTTAAAATTACGTAATATACTTAAAAATAATCTATCACCAGGGGAAAAAATTTTAAATTTAGAAAATATCTCAAAGGGAATGATACTTAAAATACAACATGTAAGCATTTGTGGGACATCATTAAGTGGTACTTAGGGAGATTTTTATGCTTTTAAATATTTATATTAGAAAGAAGGAAAATTTAAGATCAATGGTCTAAGTTTTCATGTGAGGAGCTTGAAAAAGAAGAACAAAACAAGTAGAGGAATCCTTGAATAGATACTTTATGAAAGAAGTCCAAAATGGTACAGCTGCTTTGGTAACTGTTTTGAAATTTCTTCCTCTAAGTTTAACCAACATTGACCCAGTGGTTAGACTAGTAGGTATTTACCCAAGAAAAATTAAAACATATGTTCATAGAAAGATGTATACATGAATGTTCATAGTACCTTTATTCAACTTTATTCAAAAAAGCATAAAACTAAAATGACCCAAATGTTTATCAAGCAGACAACAGATAAAAATAAATTGTCACATACTCATGCAGTGCAACTTACACATCAATGAAAAGAATTAATTACTGATCCACACGACATGAATGAATCTTGCAGACGTTAAACAAATGAAGCCAGGCACAAAAGAATATGTACTGTATGATTTCATTTTTCTGATGTTCAAGGGCAAAACAAACCCATGGTGATTATATCAATCATTTATTATTACATAATAAATTATGCCAAAACGTATCAGTGTAAAGTAACAAAGCTTGTATGATCTCCACTTCTGTGGGTCAGGAGTTCAGGCATAGCTTGTCTGGATGCCTTTGGTTCAGACTCTTGAAAGTTTGGTTCAAGATGCTGGCTAGGGCTACAGTCATCTCAAGGTTTGACTGAGGACAGACTACATGTTCCCAAGTTCACTGGTGTGGCTGTTGGCAGGTCTCAGGTGCTTGATGGCAGTTGGCAGGAGACATTAGTTCCTTGCCATTTGGGCCTCTCCTTCCTTGTAGGCCTCTCCTGTGGCATTTGGCTTCCCCCAGAGCTGGGGTTCCAGGAGAGCTCAAAAGATGATGAACAAATCAGGAGTCATAGTCTCTTTGTAACCTAACTTCAGAAGGATAGCAAGTTACTCGTCACAGCCCATACACCAGCAGAAAGGACCACACAAGGGCATGAAGACCAAGGTGAGGATCCTTATGACCCATCTGAGAAGCAGCCCACCATAGTGACAGAAATCAGAACAGCAGTTCCTTATAAGTAATGACTGGAAGAGGACACAAGTAGCTTTTCTGGAGTGATGGAAATAGTCTCTAATTTAATTGAGTTGTTAGATGATTATGTTAGGTCTTAATTTATACACTTAAGACCTGTACATTTCACTACACGTAACTTCTTCTTCGATTTTAAAATACATTTGAAAGGATGCAATTTTAAGATATTTTTTAAATGATGATTTGTCATGTTAGATATCATTCGAATGAATACAGACCCTTATACAGCAAACTAAATAAAGGTAACCACAGAAAAACACATTCATCTATCATGCTACGCTTCAAGTCCATAAACTTCATAAAGTCAAAGAAATACAAACGCTGTGTTTTCACAAGGCTGTATTTACTCTTTTCTGGGAAGGGTGTTCAAGGTTTTTAGCCAAACCTCCAAGACTTGGTTGGGGATCTGAGGACAACCACCACAGCCTCTTCTTTTAAAGTCCATCTCTACTTCTTGAAGATGGGGAAAGACAGGCAACCCTGTTTAGGAAACTGGGAGCTCTCCAGGGAGATGAGACATGAAGCTGAAATCAGGATTTGGACCGAGGGCTTTTGGCCACAACCGATTCCCTGCCTTAGGATGCAATGTTTCTAACAGGGGTCACAAGGATTTTTGGACAACAAACCCCTATTACAAAAGAGTGTTTTGACAAATCAAGTATAAGCGAATTAGAAACAGGCAGCTTGCATTTCTCTTAAAATAGACATGGATTTAAAAATTAAGAAAGGACTTGCTTGGCCAAGTACCTTTGAAGTTTTCCAGAACTAAAACATTTGGAAAAGGAGTTCCACCTACTTTGGAAACCCAGAGTGCGTGCAGATTGTCATCTTTTGGAATTGGGGCCACTGGAAATGAACCGTTTTGCTCCTTATTCCTTTCTCATTCTCGGATGGTAATAATGGATAGTTCTATTATCATGGGTTGCAGTGTCTCTATTTAGTCACTGAGACCACCTATTTCCCAGGCACCAAACTAGGCATGGGAAAAACTAGCTGGGTAGGTCTCCTACTGCCTATAATAGACTTAGCTGAAGGAGGGGAATTTGAACCCTCCTTCCAAAGATCTGATTGGCTGAACATACAGTCAGTTCCCACAGTAGCCTTGAGATCTTTTCTCTGGTAGCGGGATTTTAGCAAGAGTGATTTCAAGCACTGGCCTCCAGGAAACCAGTGACCGTGAGGACTTGTGGTGCCAAGATCAAGTACTTCCAGGGTTACTGAACCCCTGAGGCCATCTATCAGAGAGGAAACGTGCAAGGGCTTATGTGTGTGTTTGCTGGGTCTTCAGCTGGGCTCCATCCTCTCCCTGTGAAGCAGCGGGGAGGGATGCCTGACAGGAATGCAAATTCCAAGTAGCATGGTTTGGGAACATCACATCCAATAACAGTGTAACACAGAGCTGGGGCTGCTTGAAGTCCAGAGAACACTGTGCCTGAAGGAGAGTTCCACCACACTCGATCTCAGTGGTAGTGGAAGAAACTGCAGAATCGTAGGCCATTTTCCCTGTACACGCATAGTCCAGTCTTGGTTGACTTCTCAAAACTCAGCTGCTCTGGCAATTGCAGCAGACATGAGGCAATCTGGGGCCGGTAAAGCCACAACTAGTGTATCATCGCCTCCTCTCTTCACACATGGAAAAATGCTAGGAATCTATTTTCAGTTAATCCTAGAAATACCTTCAATGTCAAATTTCAAGGGCCTACTTGCTTTCTACAGCTGTCTTTAACAATTCTGGGTTGCAGCACGGCAGGGCAGAAAAAGTCATGGACTTCAGACCATTCTTCGGAGCACTTTCTTATGTAAATGATTTATTGTCTCTGGGCCTTACTAAAAACAAAAAGTGGTAATTGCAAGGAGTAGAAGACATTAGGAGAGATTTCTCAAGATTGGAAATGGGCTGCAATGAGGGTCATCTTACTGCACAATTCTAGAAGGCACTGTTGACATTTTATTCCATGTAAATGGTGCCTCTGGAATTGTGCCACTTGGTGCTACTCACTGCTATTCATAGGTTCAGGGCTTGGGATTACAACTCCTCAGAGGGCAAGATCTCTGAGCCCTTCCATAAGACTTTGATCTGAGACGCACGCAGACCACAGGAAGCCTAGCTGAATCTGGAAAACCACCATGAAGTAAGAAGAAAATTTGAAAGGAAAACATTAAAATAGCAACCAAAAAAATAAAACAGCCAGATGAGCCCAAAAGCTAAGAGAATGAAATAGGAAAGTATAACACTTGGAATGGCAGTTATCAAATTCAATAAATGGGAGAACTAACCTCCAGTGAAAATGGAAATTAAAAAGTTGTCTAAAAAGATGTTGAAATTGGTAAGTTTAAATTCCTAAAGAGACAAAGGAAGGAATACATTTATACAATAAGAAAAAGAAGTTGTGAATCAACTATCAGAGATTATGAACTAGAATAGGAACATACAAAAAATTAGAAATCTGGAAAGTATAGTTATTAAAATTTTAAAAAATAATGATAAAAGCCCTAAACAGAAGATTGAACAGAATCAAGGAGAATTGATGGTTGAGAAAACCAAACTGAAAAATCTCTTCTAATCCAGTTAGTACAGAGAGAGAGAGAGAGAGAGAGAGAGAGAAAGAAAGAAAGAAAGAAAGAAAGAAAGAAAGAAGAAGGAGATGAAAAACATGACAATAGCAAAGACGCTAACAGACAAGGAGGGCAGATTAAGAAATTTCTAGCACATAGCTAGCAGGGATTCCATAATGAAAGAAGAAAAGATAATACTTAAAGAGTATAACATTCCAGAAGAGAAGAAAGTCAAATGTCCTCAAATTGAAAAAGCTCACAGAATTCCAAATTAGATAATTTTTAAAATTAAGCTGGTACATTTCCAAGCACTGGCTAAAGGGGCTACTCTTCTACAGGGGGAAAAACTGCCACACCTGCCAACCCATTCCAAGACAGGGTGCCTTATGCTGTGTGCACAGTCATCCCCAAACTGCACGTCCCACTCACCCTCTCTCCTGGGACCCACGACATGAACACTCTCATATGTCTTCCATCAATCATCCTCATAGTCTACACCCCATGCCATCATTCCCCTACAGCACACCTGCTCCCACACATCAGCCAGCCCCCTCAACTCTGCAAACCTCATTCAGTCACACAGGCCATAGGCTTGTCTGCGCACTGGCCACCCCACCTCATTGACCCACACAGACCTTCTCTTTGTCAGTACTGTCTTCTCTCCAGTTCCAAAATCCTCTATTTCCCTTCACCAACCTTGTATCTACTATGGCGTTTCCCCTCAGACATGAAACCAATGACCATGAGTTTTAGGTAGTTGGAAGGGACATTTTAGAGTCAGAAAATTTCAGGCTTCCCTCTGAACCCCTCTTGCCAGTTGTCACGTTATCCACCTGTTGGCGTTCATTCAGACAGAGTCCCTAGAGAGGCTGATCTCTAGCGAGCATGTGTATTTCTTTTTTGTTTTTTAATGTTTTTTATTTTTTATTTCTGAGAGTCAGAGAGAGACAGTGTGAGCAGGGGAAGGTCAGAGAGAGAGAGAGAGACAGAATCTGAAACAGGCTCCAGGCTCTGAGCTAGCTGTCAGCACAGAGCCCGACTTGGGGCTCGAACCCATGAATCGTGAGATCACGACCTAAGCTGAAGTCGGACGCTTAACCGACTGAGCCACCCAGGCACCCCTAGCATGTGTATTTCTACTAGGCATCCTCGCACAGGCTTATCCAGTCCCTGCTGGAACTTTCCAGAGACAGTGAACCATCTACATTTAGTATCTGTAACTAGGAGGGAGAAATTTTTCCTCGTATTAGAAGGCAGACTCTTAGTCTACAAACCCAATTTTTATTTGAAAGCTTCATGATGTTAAGATTTTGGAAAAGTTAAATTGGTCATTTAGTATCTTCGCTTTTCCCCTAAAGGTGTGATTAGGGGCTCGAGGGACTTAGGCAGAGGCAGCGCCCGACTCTCAAATCCTTTGTTTGCTTGGACACAGTCTCATCTGCTGCAGATGCTGGGTCCACAAGGCGCTCCACTGAGGCCCCTCAGCCCTGTTGCTGTGGCTCCTGCTGCCCACCTGTGCCAGTGCTGGGGGCCCCAGGAATCTGCCTGTGTCTCTGAGGGATGTGCTGGGCACAAGAAACTTGTGAGGCTCTCAGTGTTGCCACCTAGTGCTCAGTTACTCCCTGGGGGCTTACTGACTCCTTGAGGCTCTGCCAGACTTTGCCCCAGAAGTGAGCATCTCCGTTCTAACCATGTACCCTGTTTTCTCCATGTGCCCACCATTCTCCATACCCACCTCAGTCCCCAAGATTTTTTTATAGCCCCTAGAAGACATCCTTCTTTTCCTTGGTGGTGACAATTTTTATCAGAGGCACAGAATGTCACCATAACAGGCAAAGATTTTTTAGAAATGCCAAAGTCAGGGAAAACCATTACCTCATCATCACCAAACTTGGACACCAAGAGGGAAATGGGGAAATACTTGAGAAAACAGACAATGGTGGTTAAATGCACAAACATTTGATCCACCACATTCATATGAAATTGAATGTGTTTTTGTCAGTTTTCTCCAGAGAAACAGAATTAATGGGAAATATATAGATCCAGAGAAAGAGACTGATTATGGGGGGCTGGCCCATGTGATTATGGAGGCTGAGAAGTTCCACCATCTGTCATCTGGATGCTGAGGGCCCAGGAAAGCCCAGGGTGTCCAAACTGTCTAAAACTGAAGGTCAGAAAACCTGGAGCACTGAAGTCCAAGGTCAGGAGAAAATGGATGTCTCATCACAGCAAAGAGAGAAGATTCACCCTTTCTCCATCTTGTTATGCGAGTCAGGCCCTCAGTGGATTGAATGATGCCCACCGAAAGTGGTGACGGACCTTCTTCACTCAGTCTACCAATTTAAGCACCAATGTCTTTGGAAACACCCACAGAGACATACCAGAAATAATGTTTTACCAGCTACCTGGGCATCCTTCCTTCTAGTCAACTGGCCACATAAAACTAACCGTCACAACGTGCTTCTCTTTAGCTTCTATCCATGGGCACTAGCTATTCCTCAAGGCCTGTGGGAAATGCCCTCCTGAGTCTTCCCTTCTTCAGGGAACGCATTCCAAGATCCTTCAGATATGTGACAGCTCTGTGATCTTCTCCCACTTTGGAAAATCTTCCTAGGAAAGTTGAATAACCTTGGACAATTTTCTTCACCTTTATTTGCCTTGGTTTCTTTCTCCATAAGATGGTGACAAACATTCAAACTACAAAAACCCAAGAGGCAGGTTTTTGCTATGTTCCCATTTTGCAGAAGGGAACAGGAGCAACAAATCATTTGGGAAACTTGGCTGAGGCCGGTGCAACAGTGAGTGTGGGGTCCTGCAGTCTGGCTTAGAAGGCCCCTGCCTGTTAGCTTTCCCACAATGCCAGCCATGGCCTCAAAGCCTTACATTGTTCCCAGTGTTTTCTCAGCCTTTTTTCCTTTCTAGCATCATCAACTCCTCCCCTCCCCTCCCTTCCCCTCCCTCTCCCTCTCCCTCTCCCTCTCCCTCTCCCTCTCCTTCTCCCTCTCTCTTTTTCTACTATAAACATTTCCCAAAACACCTGGGTAGCCCCGTTGGTTAAGCGTCTGACTCTTGATTTCGGCTCAGGTCATGATCTCATGGTTCATGGGATCGAGCCCCATGTCTGGCTCTGTGCTGACAGTGCGGAGCCTGCTTGGGATCCTCTCTCTCTCCCTCTTTTTATGCCTCCTCTCCCCAAAATAAATACATAAACTTAAAAAGAATATTTCCTATTTGTTGATTGGGTAAACTTATTTTTTCCAGCAATTAATCCAAATCAGTTTACCTGTTATCCCTCTTTCTAGTTCATTTCTTTGTGTTTGTATTTCTTCCTCCCTTGTTCTGTGAACAAGCGTCTTTGTTTCTCTGTTCACTTTTTAGGTCATTAAAGTTCCCTTAGCATTTTCATTAAAATTGCCATTTAAAGAAATTACTTTCCCTCTGAGAATGGTTTGGCCCAAGTCCACACACTTTGTTAGGGTATCTACATTTTAATTATTTTCATAAATGCTCTTACTTTCTTTGAATTTCCTCCCTGCCTCGTTGATATTTAAGAAACTATTTTTGGATTCCATGTGGCTGGGTACTTTTAGGCCCTGGCTTTTCTATTTATCTCCAGTTTTATTCTTTGAGGCTCAGAATGTGGTACATATACCCTAGATTTTCGCCTGCTCTGGGAACCTCTGGGCTGCCTGGAAAGTTTCCCTGAGAACATTTAATCCCCTATAAAGCCTCTTGTGGCCTTCATCATGGTAGATGCAAGGGGTCACTTCCCTGTGGGTTTGCCCCCCACCCCCACCCCGGGAAAGGAGTACAACTGTTCCAGGTAATGCAGAGGCAGTCACAGAGGGAGACACAGAGGGGCCACCAGTAAAGGCAGCCAGGGCACCCATCACTGGGGATGAGGAAGTCCACCTTTGGTGGCCACAGCCATTGCAGCCTGGATCCCTCTGCAGAGTGTAGTCAGAAGCATCTGGGACAACTCTGACATGGGACTGAGTGTTTGGACTCTGGGGAAGCTCAAATGGCAAAGGCTGGTTGGAGCCTAGCCTACACAGGTTTCACACGGAGCAGGTGAACGTGTGTTGAATCAATGGAGATGAACAAGGGCACAGAGCATTTAGCCTTGACCAATCACTCATTCCCTCATTGACTCATTTAGGTTTGTGTGCATTCCTGTCCACATACAAGGTGTGGAGGCTCCATCCCTCCGGGCTCTTGTGAATATGTACTGAAGAAGGCCAGAGACAGCAGAGTGATGCATCCACACCACCAGGTAGGGGGAAGTTATTGTCATAGCAGGAGAAGCCCACTATCAGACCCAACCATACCATGACCCAGAGTCTACAGAAATAGCAAAAAGCAAATCATGCAACTACATGAATGTACTCTCTCCTGAAAGGACTTGGCGTGTGAAGAAGTGTGGTCCTTCCTCTGTTGTGCTCAGATGTTATTTCCAGGGAGTCAAGCATATTGAATGACAGCCACAGCAAAGTGAATAGAGAAGCCGGGTGTAGGAAACACCGGCCTGCATCTGTCTCTCTCCTCCTCCCAGTCCAGGCCTGATTTCCAACAGGGGCACTTAGACAACCCCAACGCTTGACTTAGGCTGAGTTTAGCATCCTACCTGCTGTGAGTCCTGCTCTGGGCCTGGTGTCCCACTTCTGGTAACTGGATGTCTGCCTTGGTCCTAAGAGCCCATTCTCGACTGGGCCTCAGCTGCTCCTTGAGGATACCTCTCTGCAGCACATGGGACTACCCCGTTCTTTACACAATGAGGAAGTGGCGGCCCCGGGAGCTCAGCGATTCTCCAGTGCCAGAAGCCAGTCAGTCCTGGAGCAGAGCTTACATCTGTTGGCGTCCAAGAAAAGTCTATCTATTATGCCAATTGCCAGACAGGGAGCCACCTGACCCCAGAGGGCGCTGGCAGGAGGCATCTGCTGGTCCTCGGAGTGCAGGGAGAAGAATCCGAGGGAAAGTCTGATTCCCATACCCAACGAGCTTTTGACACATGACCTTGGACACTTTATTAGCCTCTTGGACCATTTTTCCTCTTCAGTCGATTAAAGAAGACGGCACATGCAGAGTTTGTGAGGAGACTAAAGGGAGTGTGCCCCCAGGCAGGGTCCAACACAGAGCGGCCGATCATCACCGCGAGGGCCATCATCCCCTCCAGGCACCTGCTTGGCACACGCCCAGCAGGTTTCCTGTGACCTCCATTTGGCCACACGACCTCGGTACTCGGGCTTTGCCACCTGGTCATCTCAACAGCAAACACTTTGATTTCATTGCAGCAGGAAAAACACAATCTCTGCCTAGCTTTTAGCATCCTTGTGGCCTTCATCCTATAATTAAGTGTCTATAAAAAACACACAGTTTGACCACAAACGAGACTACATAAACCAGCCCACACATCCTGAACAAAAGTGCTTTCAAACGCAGAGGCATGATTGGAAAGCTTACTGAGAATAACTACACTTCACGAAAAACAAAATCCGTGACTCAACCTGGCTCAGAGGTGAGAATGGGGAGGGTTTGAAATCAGGGGTGATCACACCCCTCCTTCTGAGAGACTCAGATTGGGACAAAGAGCTCATTAGAGGGTAGTGGCGTTGGAGAGGGGTTGCCACTGGGGTGGGAGCTGATGGGTTTGGCACAAGACAGTCCCAGGGGAGTCCAAAGTTCCTGCCAAAGCTGGTCACAGAAAGCATCAGGGAACATGACACATGATACCAGGCTTTGCAGATGTCCTGCTGAGGTGCTGGGGGATTGTGGCTACATGGGAAGGAGACGTTTGGGGCCCAGAAAATTCTCTTTATAATGTCAATTTCAAGAGCAAAGGGAGTCCATAAAACATGTAGGGGCCTCTGGTTTCTGACTCTGCCTTGTTCAAGTGTGAAATAAAATAGTGTTTAGTGTAAGGGAGAGAAAACTGTTCAGGACGTGCCTCCTGGCTCACAAGTCATCTCTGTAGGATCACACAGCCGGCTGGATGTTAGACCAATGGAGATGTCACGTTCTCATTTTGAAAGCTTGTTTAAATGAGATACACGCCCTAGATTCCCAAGGTGTATCTTCTACTTTCCTCCTTAGGCACGCGTCCATACTTCTATTACTCTGTTAAGCACCACTGCTGTATCTCCATCATCTCAAGGACCTTTGGGGGCACATTGCTGCCTCATTGGTCACGAAATCAAGACTAGAAATCAAGTATACAAAGGTGAGAGCTTTCCCTGCAGCCAGACATCTAGAAGGGGGTTCAGAGCTGGGTGCTGACTTAGACGGACCCAGCTCCACAGGCCAGCGTTCTAAGTATGACAGGTGTGAGGATAACGGGAGGCCCGGTCTGTCTCCGGAGACGCCTCCTGGGTTAGTCAGGGCTGCAGGGCCGGATATGCCGAGTGGGTCTGAGTTCAGAGACAGAGTCAGGCTGCCCCTGCTCCAGTAGACAAATGTAGCAAACCTCCACCTACCTAGTGATTTGTAGACAGAAAGGACTTGGGGGTGCTAACAGAGATGGGATCTACCTTTTCTCTAGAAAACGCCTACTCAGCCTGTAAGAAATACGCAGGAGGCAGAAGTAAACCAGAAGGTTACCCAAATAGCCAAAGGCTTACATGTCCTATGACCAAATGAATACCCGACCCAGGAAACTAACAAGCTGCGACCTGGAGCCAGCAATGTCCCTTCCCCAGGTCTTTCTTCTCAGGGGCATGCCTGAGGCTTGTTAGCAGGGAATGGGAAGACACAGTGGTTTGTTGGACGCCTCAAACACAGAAGATGGCAAGATGTTGTATTTGGACCAAAAGGAGGGGATGTCTTAAAAAGGAAGGAAGCCCTGATCCTTGCTACAAAGTGGATGAACCTTGAGGACATTGCGCTAAGTGAGATAAACCAGTCACGCACACGCAAACCCCTGAATACCGTACAATCCCACTTGTATGAGGTTCCTGGAGTAGTCAGTCAAATGAGTAGACAGAAAGCAAAATGGTGGTTGCCAGGGCTGGGGAGGGCAGAAGGCGGAGTTGTGTCGTGTGTGTAGAGTTTCAGTTTTGCAAGATAAGGAGAGTTCTGGAGATGGATGGTGGCGATGGCTGCACCACAGTGTGAACGTACTCACTGCGTCCGAACTGCACACTGAGAAACAGTTCTCCTTTTATGCTGAGTGTATTCTACACAATAAAAAAAAGAAGTTTTGAAAGAAAAAAATGGCTTGAGTGAAAAGAGAAAGAAAGAGAGAGAAACAGAGTTAAAAATACGTGTTCCTATTCTTGGCAGTCAACTGAAAAGAAATATATCCCCAATTTATAGTCGAAACTACATGTTGACCTAGTAAAGAGTATGAGACTCCGAGGTGGACAGACCAAGCCTCCTGTCCCTGCACCTCCAGTTCCTGGCTCGGGGGAATTTGCCTCTGAGACTCTCAGTCTCTTCATCTACTAACTGCAGTAAAATAATATTCAGGTTGTCATAAACCCTCAGTAAATTGATATTAAATGCTCTCGATGGCCCAGTGCATCCTGCAAGCCACTTAGAAAGAGGTTTATAAGCCTGGATGATAGAGCAGACCCTTGACATTTGCAAAGGAGTTACCCAGAGCTCTCAGTGAATCCTGCAATTCAAAAATAGGATTATCACAAGAACGCTTTTTAAACCATGTCTAAAACATGGTTATGCTGTGACCAGAGGTGCTGTTATTTATATTTTAAGATGGATGTCCAACAGAGAACAGTCAGTTCTTATTCTTGTCTTTTATTGGCAGACTGTTTGGAGAGCCTCATGCAGTGGAAGGCTATTCCCTGGATCCAGCTAGGGAGTACTGTCATCAACTTACATCTTTCTCCTGGGTGAACTTTGTACGGCTTATCTATTGTTATACAACAAATTGCCCCAAAACTTAAGTGGCTCAGAACAATGACAGCTCTTTATTTTGTCATGACTCTGTTGTTGGACATGTGGCTCATCTCTGCTCTGTGTAGCATCACACTGAGGGTTGGAGGGCCACCTTCCAAGATGGTGCACCCACATGTCTGAGAAGTGGGTGCTGGCTATTGGCTGGGAGCTCAGCTGGAGCTATCGGCTGGGGGTCTCTGTTTTTCTTCGTGCAAGCATCTCCACAGACTGCTTGGGCTACCTCGCAGCATGGTGGCTGGGGTCCGAGAATGAGTGACTCCCCCACCCCTGAAGGAAGTGCATGACATTGTTATGACTTAGCCTCAGATGTCACATCATGCCACTTTCTCCATATTCTATCGGTTAAGGCAGTTACAGAAGCCTGGTTCAAGGAAGGGGTCATAGATACCACTTCTTGAGAAGTCAGTGGCAAGCCCACAGAGCACGGGGGACAGAAGATATTGCTACTGCCATCTTTGCAAAACACAGTTTGCCACAAGTTTTGTCCTCAGCTCAGAGCCAGTACCTCTCCTCTTCTCAAGTCCATCCTGGTCTTTAAACCTCTCTAACTTCACTTTACCAGAAGGAAGGGCCTGTCTGGTGGACTCTCTAATGCCTTTCTCATGCTCCCAGGGGACTCTGAACAGCTTTCTGGTTTTCTCCCAGTCTCAGTCCTGCTGAGAAGCAGGAGGGCACCTCCTGTGTATATCATTCTTCCGCCACCTCGACTTTCTCTAAACTTCTCACTTGGTGCTCAGTTCCCAGCTGGAGCACCTCTCAAAAAGCTCCAGAACCTCTCCTTCTGGTGAGGGCACTTGCGCTGCATCTGGTCCCGAGGCAATACCTCATAGGCCTACTTCCCAGATGCTCCATCAGTGTCAAGTTAGAGTGCTTCTCACTGTGGCAGCTCTCGCAGGCAGAGGGTTAAGAGCCCTGCTCCCTTCGTCTATCACTGCCTGACCTTTGGCAAATGTGCCATCTCCCCACGGGGCTGAAGCCAGTAGAGGGTGCCAGCCCATGAAGCCATTCAAGCATGCAGACACACACAGCTCCAGGGGGCTGGGCTGCTCAAATCCCTGATGAAGGACTGGTGAACATGACCTATGAGGTGCTATTATTAATCCTCTCTTGCAGGAGAGGAGACTGAGGCACAGAGAGGTTTAATGACATGTCCATGGTTTCACAACTAGAACATACCAATTAAACATTTTAAAAGTTCATCTATTTATTTTTGAGAGAGAGAGAGACAGCGTAAGTAGGGGAAACGCAGAGAGAGAGGGAGACAGAATCTGAAGCAGGCTCCAGGCTCTGAGCTGCCAGCACAGAGCCTGACTTGAGGCTCAAACTCACTAACTGTGAGATCATGACCTGAGCCAAAGCTTGCCGCTTAACTAACAGAGCCAACCAGGTGCCTCTAAACATTTTTTAAGTTGAGTCCAGCAGGGCACCTCGGTGGCTTATTTGGTTGAGCAGCCTATCCTTAATTTTGGTGGTCATGATCCCAGGGTTGTAGGGTCAAGTCCCATGTTGGGCTCTGCACTGAGCCTGTTTTAAGATTCTGGAAGGAAGGAAGGAAGGAAGTTCACAACATTTCCTATAATATTACGCTTTTGGCTTTCCATACAGATGTAATGGATGTACCTCTGTAGCATTTACCTCATGCATCAAAGTATGACATAAGACCAACAAAGCGGAAATGAACTATTTTTTTTTTTTACAAATAGTTCATTGTCAAATTGGTTTCCATAAACATCCAGTGCTCATCCCCACAAGTAGGAAATGAACTATTGATACAGGCGACAACATGAATGAATCTTAAAATAATGCTGAGAGAAAGAAACCACACAAAAAGGAATATCTGTTCTTTCATTTATAGAAAACTCTAGAAAATGCAAACGAATGTAAAGAGACAGAGAGCAGATCAGCGGTTGCCTGAAGGTGGCGTGGAGAGGTGGGAGGGCGGAGGGAGGGACAAAGGGGTGTGAAGAAGCTTTAGATGTGCTCTCTGTTCTGATGTGGCAATGACTTCACAGATGTCTGCATGGGTCACAGTTGAACAGGTTGCACACTTTAAACACCCAGTTTACTGCATGTCTATTATACCTCAATAAAGCTGTTAAAGATGAATAAAAACTATTATGTGAGAGAGTGCTAAAATTATTTTGCAGCCAGGAAAAAGAATTGGAATTCAGTTGTATGAATCTTTCTGAGCAATTTTAACTGGCGAAAGATCTACAACAATTTCTCAGAGCAACAAATGCACCAATAAAAGCTGCAAATGGAGATAAATCCCTTTTCCTGGAAGGTGAAACCATGAGGAAACTTGGCTGTCCCCCAACCAACAAAAGGAACGTGTTGTGGTGGTTTTGTTCTAAGAATAATGAAAAATGTCTTTATTGGCCCCTGGCACTTCCCAATTGCAGGGTCTCCTTTGTCTGTTTCCTCCCTTGTCCCAAGTGGGGAGCCCCCTCCCCCTTCCAGGGGGACTGCCTACTCACTTCCTGTTGGTGCAGTTTGGTGGCCTGGAAAAAAATTCAGGAGGTGAGAATCCAAATCTCGTTCATTTTTAGCAGACGATGCCCTACCCTTGCAGGTTGGGCCCAGACTCTCTCTCCCCACCTCTGACCACCGCGATCCACTGCAGACAAAGTGATAGCTGATCGAACCAAATACATTTTTCATTTTTCAGAATGAAAATGATCGACGGAAGCAATTTCATGATTAACTTAATTAAATGTTTGTTACTGTTGGTGATGGCTTCCTTTTAAACAGTGTTTAAACATGGCTAACACATTGCAAGCATTCAATATTGACTGTTTATTGATATTGCCCCTGAGCATGTGCCCATAACAAGTGTTATGGCACTTTTGTTTTGGCACATAAATTGTTATGGCAATTTTCAGGGAAAATTTCACTGAAATTGGGGAAAGGTACTTTGGACTCCAAGTTGCTCTGGTTAATATTTCTTCTCCATTGTGCCCAGAATTAAATAGTGCCATGCTTCACATTACACTGTCTGTCGTGATTGTATGAATCAAACTCTTGTTGTCTCAGAATTTGTCATCTTTTTCTAGTTCATCCTGGCTGAATGTTAGACTTACCTGGGGCAATTTGTGAAGTTGAATCAGAGTCCTAGGGGTGAGGCCTGGACATTATTGTGATTTAATATAAGGCAAGGTTAAGAACAGCCCTCATTGATATGTAGAATCTATGAAATTCTGGGCTTTTGTCTGGTCTATTGATGCTGTTGGATGGACAGGGATCCACTCAGTAGGGTGTCCACCAGAGCTTGGCAGGACAGGAGAGGAAGGGCCCTGCTAAGATGAGAGGGTGAATGATTCCTCCTTGGTTCCTAGAGGAGGTACCCATGGGAGGGGACCATGGGCTACTACAGTGGGATAAGGCAAGGCTATGTATTTTTCATTGTATGCATATAACACAGTTTGTTTTTCCACCCTATTAGAAGTGAAAAGTGAATTATTTCTTGTTTGGTAAATTATGCAGAAACTGTTATTCTTATAAATTTATTTGAACATTAAATAGACATAAGCAATCTCTCTCACATGACTATAGAATCACGGATTTATTTTTTCAATATGTTATACTTCTTCTTACTTAAATTGTCTAAAGTATGGTTAGTGGGATCCCCTTGAAGTTGGCCCCGATATGCTTTTGACATATTTCTATTATTCAAGTACGTCCTTATGTTCTCAACTAATAAGATGATCCAGGCTAATCTTCTACTTTCCCTGATCCAGACCTAGAATCAGCCATTTCTCCAAGAATGGTTTATTTTAGGAGAGGGTCCTATTGAGAAACCAAGGTCTGTTGTTACTGGCACTTTGCCCTTTCAATGGACAGAGTTGGGAAGGACAGATCGATGTACAAGTGGTCACACATAAAATCGTGAATTTGCAATGATATTTCCAATTCCACTTTAATGGAACAGGATTGTTTTCTTTATTTTAGTTTGTACCCATATCTCTTTTATTTTATGGTGAAAATCTTAGTTCTCAATATTAATATATTCACATATTTGTTTTATCTTGTAATATCCATTCTGTTTCCTGATCCAGGAAACAAAAGAAATATCTTGGGATTCCTCACTAAATAAATAAGTAATTTTTTGCCCCTGAAATTCTATCTACCTCTCGTCACTCTTCCACATCCTAGAATGCATGGCTTTATACTTTCAAAGTTTTTATTATTTATATCTTGCTCTGCAAGTTACATCTTCCTTCTTTTATTTATTAGTTGTTTCTGAAAATCAAAATCCAACATATAGAATTTTTATAGTATGATTATGTATTCAGTTAAATCATATGAACCATTTGAAATCCCTTTTATTCAATCTCCTTTCACCTACAAAAAAATGTGGTAATTTCCTGTGGTTCAGCCAGATATTTTTATTAGACAAACATCTACATAAAGACAAGAATGTTTTCATAGGTCACTGAATCTTTGCTGCTCTACTGAGAATATTCCAAAGTTAAAGTCAAATGGATTCTCTTTTTTAAATGCCATTAACTGCTTAAGATTATGCCAAGTTTTAGCTTGTCTCATATTTATATGATGACTTTCTTTTAGAGCTTTTTGTTTTGTCTGGAGTATCTGATTGCCTTTCATTTTTCTTGATGACAGAAGGATCACTTGCCTTCTAAACCATATTTCTGTGATCTTGGAGTTTGTTAATCATATATCTGTTGGATTTACTAATATGTTTTGGAGGCCTGCTGCCAGCTATCATTACAAATTTCTGTTCATAGCTCTCCTGGGTTTCTTTTACCATTTCTTGGGTGTATGGTTATGATTTCTTGATTTCTTTCTTTCTTTTTCTGAACATGTTCTAATAAACTTTGTTATTTTTTGTTGTTCTTTTATCAGATAAGGTGCATGGGAGGTAAAGTTCTTGAGTTCTTGTAAGGCTGAAAATATCTGCCTTTACTCTCACATTAATTTGACAGATTTATAAGTGAACAATAATTTCTTCTTAGAATATTTAAGACCTTTCTGCATTTACCTCTAGATTTTGGTGATGTTGGCAAGAAGTCCAACTTAATTCTCCCTTTGTAGCTATTTTATTTGTTCTCTCTAGAAACTATTGGGATTTAAAAAAAATACTTTTTCCTCCATCTTCCCTGCTTAGCAGTCAGCAATTTTTTTCAGTTTGAAGATTTTCTCTTTCTTCTCTTTTCTTTTCTTTTCTTTTCTTTTCCTCTCCTCTCCTCTCCTCTCCTCTCCTCTCCTCTCCTCTCCTCTCCTCTCTTTCTTTCTTTCTTTCTTTCTTTCTTTCTTTCTTTCTTTCTTTCTTTCCTTCCTTTCTTTCTTTCTTTCTTTCTTTCTTTCTTTCTTTCTTTCTTTCTTTCTTTCTTTCTTTTTCTATTTTTTTTGAGACAGAGAGTGTGTGTGCATAAGTGAGAGGGGCAAAGGAAGAGAAAGAATCCCAAGCAGGCTCCACACTCAGTGAAGAGCCCAACATGGGGCTCGATCTCACCACCCTGAGACCATGATCTGCCCCATAATGAAGAGCAGGATGCTTAACTGACTAACCCCCAGATTCCCCAAGATTTTCTTTACTTTAGCCCAGAGAAATCTATTATTTTCCTCCTCCCCATTTTCTCTGTTCTTACTTTCTGGAACTTCTCTTGGATGTTGACTCTTCCGCATTTCATTTTTCAATCCATTTACCTTTTTCCTAATCTTTTTTGCACCTTTTAAATATGATTGTTTCATGTATTAGGAGATTTTCTCTACATTTTCTTTTGGGCCTTATGCTGAATTTTGAAGTTTGGGGATAATAATATTCTAACTTCTTTATATGCTTTCATGCTCTCTTCTAAGACAGAAAAGTTTTCCATATAAAGTGGGGGTATTTTATTGTAATGGTTTGTGGATGCAATATCATAATATATTCTTTGAATGATTCTGAGAATAGTAATCAGTATTTTACAGGGCATTTCACTAAAAGTCAAACTACTGGCATAAAATAAAGATTTCATGAAAATAGATAAATGTTATTAGGGAGAAGATAACAGTTAAAGACAATACAACCTGGAAAAAAATAATGTCTCAGAAATTACAAAATATGAACAAAAACATGTATTTGAAGATAAAAAATTTTAAATTTCCTGAAATGAAAGAAAATCTAAATCTGCATATAAAAACACATAACATGTAAGCAATAAAATAATTGCAAGTATAGACAGAACTTTCTTAAGAAATTGAATATAAAAAGTAAAGATAGAAAACCTCAATCCAAGAAATGAAAAACACAAGTCATGAATACGGCATGTCCCACAGCTACAATAACTGTTAGAAGATGATAAGAGTAATTCTCCAATGTACTGGGGAAAATAAAATATCCCCAACAGCTAAGTCTTATTAAATTCTGAAAGCAATAAAAAAAAGACATTTTTAAATATAGAAAACAAAAAACCTCAGGGCTCCTGGGTGGCTCGGTTGGTTAAGCGTCCAACTTAGGCTCAGGTCACGATCTCACAGTTTGTGAGTCTGAGCCCTGCATTGGGCTCTCTGCTGTCAGCATGGAGCCTGCTTCGGATCCTCTGTCTCCTTCTCTCTCTGCCCCTCCCCTGCTTTCATTCTCTCTCTCTCTCTCTTTCAAGTAAATAAACATTAAAAATTTTTAAAAAGCTCATGGAATTTAGAATCCAGGCAGAATTTTTAAAAGATAAAACAATTACGACAAAACTTACTCAATGATCGAATTCAGAGAACCAGAAACAAATAGTAGAGTGATAAAATCACAAAAGCACAGCTAACTGCAGTTCAGCATGCACTTTGTTGGTCATGTTTAACATGATTCTGGAGGAGGAACCCACTTAACACATGAGCCCCTTCCCCTCAGAACTGAATGAGGAAATGAAGTCAGCTTTTTAATTTTTTTAATGTCTTTTATTTTATTTTGAGACAGAGAGTGAGTGGGGGAGGGGCAGAGAGAGAGGGAGACACAGAATCTGAAGCAGTCTCCAGGCTCTTAGCTGTCAGCATAGAGCCCGACGCGGGGCTCAAACCCATGGACTGTGAGGTTATGACCTGAGCGGGAGTCAGACACTCAATGGACTGAACCACCCAGGTGCCCCAAAGTCAGTGTTTTTTAAAAACCAGCATCCATAGAGTGAAAACTCGACATCATTGTCCATTCATTTAAAAAGTAAAATCACTAGGAAGGTACAAAAGTGAATACCAGTGCCCTTTATCTTTTGATGGCAAACACTTTTTCTCAAAGGATGAGAACTATCGCCACTTTCTCTGAACAACCAGTAACAAGATGCAGAAGATGGTAAGGAGGTAGGACTGTATCCAGGATGGGCACTGGCACCCTTAGCCGCTTTGTCCATCACTGGAACCTTCCCAGTGTGGCCAGTTGCATTGTCATCAAACTGCAAATTCTCGGGGCGCCTGGGTGGCTTAGTCGGTTAAGCATCCGACTTTCCGACTTTCGCTTAGGTCATGATCTCGCGGTTTGTGGGTTCGAGCCCCGCGTCGGGCTCTGTGCTGACTGCCAGCTCAGAGCCTGGAGCCTGTTTCAGTCTGTGACTCCATCTCTCTCTGACCCTCCCCTGCTCACGCTGTCTCTCTCTCCTAGAAATAAAAAAAAAAATAAAAATAAAAATAAAAATTAAAAAAAAAAACCTGCAAATTCTCCTGCTGGTACCCTTACTCCATTACTCTCGTCGCTGACACTGATGAACTCTGCCACGGTTGTCTTGTAACCATTCTTCCTTTTACTGATCATGATCCAAAGAGCCATGATTTGATGAAGGATCAGTATGTCTCATTTGCTAGGTCCAACCTGGACTGTGGATGATCATCCCGTTTGGCTCATCCACTTCCTATGACCTCACAAGTACCTGAGTTTGCCTTTTCCATTCTTTTTTTTTTTTTTTTAATTTTATTTTATGTCTTTATCTCGAGAGACAGAGACAGAGAGCAAGGGGGGGAGAGGCAGAGAGAGAGGGAGACACAGAATCTGAAACAGGCTCCAGGCTCTGAGCTGTTAGCACAGAGCCCAATGTGGGGCTCAAACCCAAGGACTATGAGATCATGACCTGAGCTGAAGTCAGATGCTTAACCAACTGGGCCACCCAGGCGCCTCTGCCTTTTCCATTCTGGTGGCTGTCCAAGTTGCCATTTCTCATAGCCACTCTCCCATTGCAGACATTGCTAGGCAGACAGAGCCAGACCTCACCTGGAAAATAAAAAAGAAAAGAAAAGAAAAGATAAAAGAAAAAACAAAACACCAAAAACACATAGGGGCTTGGAGTGGACACCAAGTCCTTCTAAGTACAAAATGAGGTCAAAAGAGGTGTGAGAAATTAAATTTTATGAACATGAACAATATAAAAATAACACTACAATAAACATTGGGAAACAGAGTAAACACATGAGAAAAAACAGAGTTAATCAATCTCCTCCTCTTCCATGGTATGAAATTAAGATCGCAAGATACTGTCAAAGGTAGAATCTTGTGAAACAGAAAACTTCTTAAAGAAATAACAACCAGAATAAGCAAACACACAAATGATACACAGAATGATACACAAATACTAACTAATATATACTGATATTAAATATTTTTCTAAAAAGAATTTTAAGAAACTGTAAATAATGGTGATGAGAGAAAATTTAGTGACACTCCCCTCCATTATTGTATGTTACTAGCTATTTGACTTCACACCAGCTCACACATATTACAGGCAAATGTTTATATGTACCTAAATACACAACTCTGTGTGTGTGTGAACCATCCATTGCTTCTGTTTTGTCTTCCACTAGTAAGAGTATAAGTAAATGTGTGCATCTAAAGGGAGGTAGCTCATATAATTTTTGGTAGTTTTAAATCTTCTTTAAACGTTTTTGTCTTAAAATTAAGCAATAACGACCATCCAAAATAAATTTAAAATACAGAAGACCAACAACCAGAAGAAGTGGCTGACTCTCAGTAGTGAAATCACGGATCATTTTAGTTTAGTTTTGTACACTTTCATGTATTTATCTAGATTTTCTATCATTTGTTTGTATAATGAGAGATGCTGTAAAGTAGCAGTTAAAATAATGGGCTCTGGATCTGAATTCATGGTTTCAAATACTGGACTTGTTCCCTGGGCAAGTTAATTACCCTCTATGTGTCTGTCTTCTCATCTCTAAAATGGGGCTTATAATGGGGTCTACCTCCATCCAGGTGGCTAGCAGAGTTAAATTAGGAACTCATGTTTGAGTATCTAAAACAGAGTCTGGCCCACAAGAAACGCTCCATAAACATTGAAGGAGATGCTTTCTTTGACTACATTTTCCTTCAGAATATTTTTTCATCTATCTTTTCCAAGCTTTATCCCCTTTCTCTCCTTCCCCCATCTTCCCTCCATCCACCTTTATTTTTCTTGCTAAAGCAGTTTGCATCAATGCCTTGCCATTTGTTAAATCCTACCCATGGTTCATGTGGATGGCTTTTGTCTCGATCTTTTATTTCTGAAATGATCTGTCCTCATGTCATCCACATAAATCTCCCTGACATTTATCCCACATGATTCAAAGCCTATTATCTTCCCCTATGAGAAACAGTCTAGGGCTGGCTTTGCTGCCGATATACCATTGCAAAGGCGTGGCTGGGCCGGCATGCAGCCTTCACAGGGTGAGCTGGGCCTGTCAGTCTCTTTTGTAGTTTTCCTGTGGGTCCTGGGTGTGGGTTCACCACAATTCTTGAAGTCTGAGGAAACTCTTGAGTTTCAGATGTCCCCCCACCAGTTTAACCAGAGCTTTGCCGACATCTGAGAAAGCCACCTGGGGTGCTTCGGCAGTCTCTCCCATCTCCCAGAGGGAAGATGGGAAAACGGACAAAGCTCGTCGGGGCCAGGGTTAACAGTGAACGGAGGAGAGGAAATACAATGTGTGTCTTCTCGCCGCACTCACCTCTCCCAGGCAGAGCATTTTCCCTCATCATTTTGGCCATGTCTGTTCTTCTTGTTGGAGAAACTGAGCGCTGGTGTCCATGCACCCCCTGAGTCTCCTTTCTTGCCTTTCCCCCAGCAAGAGGCCACCTTTCTTCTCTCTCCAAGGTGAGGATGCAAGAAGCTGGGGTGGGCTCTGTGTCTTCACGCATGGTCCTGGGCTGCCTGGGGCAGACACTTCACTGCCTTCCTGGGTCAGGACTGGCTCTCAAGCAGGTGGAATCCTGCCCTGGGGACTGAATAGCAGCACCTTTTTGGGATGGAGTGCTGGAGGCCACCAGCACCCCCCACAATTTGGGCAGGTCAGAGGAGTCCTGGGGGCATAAAAGAAGAGCAGATGATGGGAGTCTGGACAAGGGGCACAAGGTGGCCATCCACCCCGCCTCCCTCTGGGCAAGCCTGCTCTGATGCCCATGTTCCCTGACAACCCTCGCCTCTGACCTGAGAAGACCCCTCCTGCACCCGTGCGCCTGGCATCACCTCTGGTCCCCTGACAGGGAAGGCTTTCCCCTTCCTGATGAAAGACAGGGACTGGAAAATCACTTTGGACTTGCTTCAAGCTGATTCTGTTTTACATTAGAAACTCATCTCTGTTCTGGGAGATTGGCTGCTGTTGTCAGAAAGGGAAATGGAAATTGAGAGAGAGGCCAAAGGCCACTCACTGCCTCCCAAGAGCAGGGTGGAGTACAGCGGAGAGGAGGAGAAAGGCCTGCCTCTTCCCTCATAAACTTCTTGGGTCCCAGCGTGGGCTGGCGGCCACCAGCCCCTCCCTCTCTCTGGGCAGGAGTGGCAAGGCAGACCCAATCAGCGGCGCAGTCCTTGCCTGGGCCCCGTGCCAGAGAGCCAAAGGCTGGCTGGTTCCACCTGCTTTTGAGTATTCTTACTACAAACAAAGAGCATCTCAGGGACTCTCCGAGAAAGAGATTATATGAAAAGAACATAATCACAATTTGAATAAACTTTGAGATTAAATTTTGCTGACCAGTTAAGTCCAGCAGAAACAACTACTCAGGGGAAGAATTTCCCAACATGGGTTTGTTCTGATCACCAACCTCCACACGCCCACCCCACGTATGCCCACAATGCACCCCTACAGGTGTCTGCCTGCACACACAGGCGTCAGCTTTGGGGAACAGGAATGTGGGGACAGGGGAGCATGGTCTTGGGTCCCAGGTCTGCAGTCCTCACACTGTGGTTCAAATCCCGTCGTTTTCCTGCTGGGTTTCCCTGCCCTCATTGCAAACCTTTTCTCAAATGTCCTGTCTCCTTGATCTAATTTCTCTCTCCTGGTCATAGCAGATGCCAGAACTATCTCTCCAGAACCCTCTTCTCTTCATCTGCTGGTATCAGCCCAAGTGGAAAGGGGGCCACATTTATCAAGTGCCATCCAAAGAGGCAAATACTATGCCCACTTTCTAGATGTGCCTAGAGGCTCAGAGACACAACTTGTACTGCTGGAACCAGACAGATGTGCCTGGCCTGCAGGTGGGGGGACACGGATGCCCCCACGTGTCCCCCGGGTCTCTGTCCCCTGCAGCTGCTTTCTCGCCAGGGTCCCCGCTTACCCTGGACTTCTTTCTGCTTGTGGCTTCTGAGTGGCTCCTAGGTGCTGGTATTTATGTCTCTTAGAGAAGCACCACGTTTAAGTTGCGAACATGGACTTCCTTCCTGAGCGACATCAAAGAGCACTGCCCCTCAGGAACCAAAATAAGCCCTAGAAATAAGTATGTGAAACTTTCTAGATCTTTAACCTGCCTCCCCATGACTTGTGAGAGCCCAAGGGTTCTTGACTACTCACCTCTAGGACCTCCCTGATAGGTCAAGGTGACATCTATGATGCACCTGTGGAAGTTCCTGAGTCTCAGACATTCTCTGAACTTTCCCTCATACAGAAAAAACAAAGTCTAACTGAAAGTCTTATAACAGTGATCATGTAGAGAATCAGCTTGGCTCCCTCGGTAGATGCACCTGCCAGCACAGAGAACACTGTACTGTTGCCCCGGTGGGAGGCAGGCAGCTTGCATCAGCCTCTCTCAACCCTCCACCCACGCAGAGGACTCCTCATAAAGATATCAGGTGCCATTAGGAAAGGAAGTGGCTTCTGGGTATGGGAAAACATTGCCCATGCACCACAGGACCAGACCAGGGTCCCAGCCGGGAGCCATGGGTCACAGAGCACATGGAGTAAAAGGGGCCCATGGGTTGTGTATAGGAAAGAAGATGGGGAGAAAAGCCGTTGGCATGTCCTGGACACCTTGTGCATATGCCAGTGGTTTTCATCCACTCAGTCCTTGTGAAATTGCTCTCATTATCTTATGGGAAAAGGAACTCAGGGCTCACCAAGGTGAACAGGTGCACAGAGCTACATGCTACAGCTTGCTAACCCAGGCACGCTAGAAAATTACTGTGCAAATGAAAAGTGCACATTGTGTGAAAAACCTGGAAGTATGTTTTGTTAAGAACATGGCAGCCCTGTATCAAAGAGGCCTGTCTTTAAACCTAATAAATGTGCTCTAGTTATCAGAATGGAATTAAAAGTATCAAGAGTCTGTGGCGTCCTGCAAAGGGCCTGTGGGTTACAGGAGCTTTGCCACATGACGATGTTTGAGAATCACCGGCCAAAAGGATCCAACTCAAAGTTCGACTCCGTGGGATTTCCAAACCTCCTCCCCACCACCTCTGCCTTGCCCAAGGCAGAAGGGAAGGGCATTCCAGAAAGAGGGCACAGCATGTGCAAAGGGAGAAGGTTGGGAGTACATACTGTGTGTTTCCCGAATGTAGAGAAGGTTAGCCTGACGGAGCCTGGACTGTGAGACTGGAGGGGAGGGAGAGAAATGTGCCTCCGGGCAGGACAGAGTGTGGAGGGCCCTGGTTCACCCAGATAAGGACAGGGCTCTTCCCCCCAGGCAGTCAGGAGACCATGGTGGATGGTAAGCAGGGAGATGTGTGAGCGGATTTCCACCTCGAGAGATTTTTCTGGTAGCCACGTGAAGGGTGCATTTGTGGAGAAGGCAACAGATGAAGCTGTTATGACAGATGACGACACCAGAGAAGGATGTGCAGTGGGCAGTGTGGGACAGAGGATGGGGGACAGAGACAGCCCCAGGTATTTGGGACGCTCTCACCAGAATGTGAGGTTGGCACCTGTGTGGATTGACGTGCACCTAGGGGGACCTCAAGCTGTTGCTCTGGGACATGGCTGTGATATGGGTTTGGAGACCAAGAGGTGGGTTCCACTCCGTTTCTATGGGAACCACGAAGGCTCCTCCACCATGGTTGTATCAGGCCCCCTGTCCTGACCCTGCCCCATATGTGCAGCAACACATGTGACTTTGCTAATTGAAAGGGACATGACTGACCTTTAATGTTGTCATGTGTCACCCAAAACTTTCCTGTCCCCTCACTCACGCCTGGCTCTCTCAGGGTCCTTTCTTCTCCTTGCCTTCTTCCCGTACCATGGGGGCAGCCTGGGGGTAGCACGACCCTCCCTCTGTGCCCTCCTCTGTGGGGACGTCAATGACGCGAAGCCCCCCAGCAGCGGCAGTGGGCCCAGCCTGCCGGGGGGCACCCCTCTATCCCCTGTTGCCACTCCCCCACCCCCCCACCAATTTCTCTCCCTCCCTGCTGTCCTTCATGATTTAGCAACAGTTCTTCTCTTCCTTCTAGGAAGAAGCTCAGTAGGACTTCTAGGATGGAGCTGTCCTGCTGGAGGGGAGCAGCAGCCTTTGAGCACATCCAGGAACCTGCTGAGCCTTCCTCTACAAACACAGTGGACAGTGTGCTTCACAAAGCTGTACCCTGTGCTGGGAACAGGGGCCGGGCAGTCTGCCAGCTGCCCCGTCCTTGCCAGAACTGTGTCCAGGTGAGCTTTCCGGGACACAAGACCGGAGCATGGTGCCTTCGGAAAAGGCTGCAGTCAGGAGAGGACCCTGAGCATGTCTGGGTCCAAGTATGGGTGTGGTTGGGGCCACAGTGGGCGTGGCTGAAGGTCAAGTCAATAGGACACAGAAAGGATTCTGCATGGGGTGGGGTCTGTGCTTCACAACCACACAGGGGCAGAGGGTCCCAGTACCAGGGCACCAGGATGGGTCACCACATGTGGCACAGGCAGTCAAGGTGAGTCCTGAGTCCCTCAGCCTGCAGGGAAGGACACTCAGGGTCTCAGAGGGCTGGCAAAGGCGAACTGCCAGGGTCTGAGCAGGAGCTCCCGCCCCCTCCAAAGGCCTTTCTCATATGGTCCCTGAAGCCAGAACATGCCCTCCTCCCTTCTCTCTGAGACCTTCCGCAGAGATGTGAATATTCATCAGCCCCGGAGCAGAGCCGACAGGAGCTCCCAGTCTCCTGGCACGGTGCTCGGGAGCCAATCCCAATCAGTCACCTCCATCACTCACCTAATCAGTCACCCCAGTCAATCAGTCAGGCTGGCCAGGAGCCCTGGCCAGTGTGTCTGGCCTGGCTTGGGTTTCCTCCCTCTCTCCCACACCTCGTTCTATGCCACCTTCACCCCCCACCTCGGAGACACCACGCTTTCTGTAAAGCCCACGCATAAACCCTTACCAGTCATTTACAGCTTGGTGTGACTCAGGAGTCCCTGTATTTGATGAACGCCCTCTGACCCACCATCTGCAAACAGAGGGGAGTGGAATAAAGGTGAACGAGCCACACTCTGCTCCCTTGGGGTCTTTAGGAAGGAGAAGGTATGTAGAGCTGCAGTGGGCAGACCCCATGGTGGCGCTCCATGAGGGAGGCGATGTGGAATCAGGCCAAAGAAGATGGGTATGCTCCTGCAGGCAGAAGCAGGAGACACCAGGGAATTGGGAAAGACATAAACCAAAGCAGGGAAGAGGACAGTGCCAGACCCTTTGGGAAACAGCTGGATACCCAATCGGTAAGACACAGTGTAGGTTTATGTAAGAGAGAGAGGGCAGATGACCTTGAACGCAGACTGCAAATGGCCTGGAATGCTAAGCCAGGCTTGGACTTTACTACTCAACACAGGGCAAATGGGGCCACTTGGGGGGAGGCAGGGTGGAGCACAGGGGACCGCGTGGAGGGGCCCAGGGGACCGAACGGAGGGGCTCAGAGCCCCAGCACCTGAGCCGGCAGCCAAGGGTGTGAATGGCTACAGGTCACGTGAGTATGCCAGGGAATCTAGGGAATGCAGGCCAGCAGACGGGCAGCGGGACATCTCGGCAGCCCTGCATCTCCTAACACATAGTCACGCAGGGGAGGGTAGAGTCGGGGCCCTCCTTCCAGAAAGACTGGACCGGGGGTGCTGGAGACCACCCTCCCCGAGAGACAGCACCCCCACGAAACCATCAGTAGCCTCGCCTCTTTGTTTCTGCTATATCCCAGGGAGTCTCTGCCGGGGAGGAGGTGGGCAGAGTCTCACTTTGTGTTTATTTTGCCTGTCTTTTCTGTCTTAATCACCTAAACTCATTTGAAAGTAGCCAAGCCTATAGCAAAGATCAAGGACAAAATACTCACGTCTTCTGAGCTGCTCTCCGAGCAGAGGGTCGGGTCCGAGGCCCGTGCAGTCTCCAGTGCGCCTACTGTGCTTTCTGTGCGGTCTCTCTCCAGCTGGGAAGGGCATGGCCAGCCGGGGCTAGCCCAGCTGCGGCCCGCCGCGGGGTCCCCTCTGCTCTTCACGCTCCACTGAGAGTTCTCAATTGACTGTAGCTTCCTTTTCAGAAATCCCATTTGGCTTCAAAGTTACAGAAGATTGTTCTCCTCGGGGATTGCCGAGATGTTCAAAGTTTGCCTCCCAGAGATGACCGGAATTTGCTTGAAGTGTTCTTTAAAAAGACATAATAATGCCACTATTGTCCTTGACCCTCAAATGCAAAAATTCAAATCCTCAGACATAAAGCGATCTTGAAACTCTCATGGAAGTATGTTCCCTTTAGAGCTGAGGCCAAAAATTAAAAATCTCCTCCCCAGAAGGGCTCTAGTCAGCTTAAAAAAAGAGGGACGCAGAAGGCACAGACTAAGAGGAGATTCTCGACGTACCAACCACTCCAGACCTCTTAACACAAAACTTCCGAGACTGCACAGGCCTTAATATGGGACAAGACTGGAAACACGGAAATAATAAAAGCCGTGCTATCATTTCGGTTGGAGATGAATGAGGGGAGAATGGGTTAAAGAGTGATGAGCTTGCCAGGGTGCTATTGTAGGGGGTCAGGCAGGACCCCCTGAGGAGGTGCTATATCACAGAAGAAGCCAGAGGGACAGGGAAAAGTGGGAGGTGGTGGGAAGATGGAGGGTACAATGGTCCTAGGGGGGAGTGAGCTGGGTACGTTCAGGAGCCTCGGGCTGTGTAGTGCGGCTGTATGGAGTGTGAACTTGGGAATGAGAAGAGATAAAGTCTCAGGGGAGGCAGTGTTCGGGTCCTTTAAGACAGGAGCCAGCAAACTGGCTCTGTAAAGGCCCACTTAGAAAATATTTACACTTTGTGGCCACACAGTCTCTGTCATATGTACTCAATTCTGCTGTATCATGAAAGTAGTCATAGGCAATATGTAAATGAATGAGTGTGGCTGCGTTCCAATAAAACTTTATTGGTAAAGACAGACGATGGGCCAGATTTGGCCAGAGGGCTACAGCTTTCTGACCCTCATTCTGGAGCCTCGTAGGCCAGGATGAGAATCTTTATACCTCTTGTTAATGTGATAGAAACCATTTGAGGACTTTGAGCCCAAGAGTAAAGTAAACTGATTTATGTTTTAGATCATTCTGGCAGTTGCATGGAGAAGGGATTATAGGGCATGAGCGGGAGTAGAAGTGAGCAGACCAGTTTGAAGCTATTAGAGCTCTTTGTGCAAGAGGGAATAGAGACTGGCTCAGCAGTGAGTGGACAGTTATGCATGCTGTTCACCTGTGTCTCTAGGTCTCCTGGGTCTGAGGTAAAATTACCCTTCCCACCCTTGTAACATTAGGTGTAGTCATGTGGTTTGCTTCAATCAATAAAAAGTGAGAAGTAGAAACCTCTAAGAGCTAGTGCACACTTCTCTCTTTCTTTGCTGTATCATGGTGACATTATGAATCCTCGAAGCTCTGTCTGCCTGGGTCTTCAAGTGAGGATGACATGGAGCAGAGCCCCTTCCCCCCATGTGTCTGTCATTTATGTGGAGCAAGAGTAAGAGATAAACTTTCATTAAATTCAACTACTGAGAGATGGGAACTGTGTGTCACTGAGGCATAACCCAGCTCCTCTGACTGATACACTTGTAGGGAGATAATGCCAAGGGGCCACCCTGGGAAGAAATGTTCAAGGCAAAGTTTGAGGGGCTTTGCTGCTAAATTAGTTATAGTTAATTTGAGCATAAGAGCTGGAGGAGGGATCCGAGGGAACGAGGCCTGAGTGGCTGGGGGAACGAAGGCCCCATGTAATGAGAAGCAGAAGGCTCGGGAAGAGCTAGCGTAGGACTATCTAGGTTTAAATAGCTGTTCATCACTTACCCGCTAAGTAACTCGAGCCCCTTGCCTTGCCTTCTCATGGTACGTTCCCCCATCTGTACAGCAGGAATAAAAATAGTGTCTACTTGATAGATCTGTCAAGAGGATTAATGGAGCTAATTCAAGCGAACTATGTGGCCTGGCCCCTGGCACATAGGAGCTCCAACATAAATGTTAGCTATTGTTATTGTCATCATTGTCATCACCATCATTATTATTATTATTATCAGTATCTTAAGAGCCCTGTTTGTGTTGAGCCAATGCCTTGTGCTGGGTTAGTGCCAGGCACCCTAAGAAGTCCATTTTCTGTACCTGCATGGCTGCCCGAAAGAGCCCAGCCTGGCCCGGCCTTCCCCAAGCCCCTCCTCCAGACAGACTGAGCCCAGACGCTAGCCAGCCCCCTGTCTGGCTCCTGCTCCCTGGCTCAGCTTCAAATGGCCATTGCTCACTGACCGTCTACAGGGGGCCTGGCCTTGCTTCCGTCTGCTTTTCCCAACTCCAGATGGCCTGAGAGGGCCAGCATGGGGGACTCTGATTTCTGTAGCGAATCCGGGGCGAGAAAACGATATCGGCTGGCATGCCTCTGGCACTGTCTTCTCCTTATCTTGGATTGCCCCTGTCTGGGGGGGGGGGGGGGGCGGTCAGTGGAATCACAACAGAGGTTCTAGTAAGTTCTAGAATAATATCACTCTCAGTGAGTGCAACTCAGTAGTTGCAGTTACCTGGTCATAAAAAGGAGGGAAACAGGAGCACAGCTTTTGCATATTGGTCCTCCCAGGATGAATTAAATTATTATTTTTCTAGGTCAGAGAGAGGCTGTGGTGCACCTAGAGTGCCGCCCCCCCCCCCCCCCGCCCAAATTTAGGACCAAGTCCCGTTCCCCCAGCTGCCAGTAGTGTTGGCCAGTGTGAGTCTGAAGCTGATGCGATGGCTACCTCAGCTCCCATAGTCAATGACTGATCAGCACAGGGATACAAAGGCCCAGCCCCCTCACCCAGCTGAGGACGATCCCAAAGGGTCATGTGGGCTCCTGCCCTCCTTGTATGGGTGGCTAAGACACCCGTTGGGACTGTCTCCTGGTTCATCTTCTCTGTCTGTGCTTAAGCCTGCTTCCCTAACCCCTCACATGTGTTGTCCTGCAAAACACCCCCAGCCAGCATCCTGCCTGAAAATCTCAGACCCAGAGCCTCTTTCCAGGGAACTCCATCTGTGATGAAAACACACAAGAAGGACTGAGATCAAAGGGACGTGCAATGATTTGTCACACAGGGAGGGAAGTCCCTGCGCCTTTCAAAATGTCTACCTGAAGAGGTAGATGCAACACACAAAACAATGTTAGGACTGAAAGGATTAGGATCCAAGTTGGGGGTGGGGATGGCAGTGGGGTCAGAGAGACCAAGGTTTGACTCAAGGTCCACCACATCTTTTTTAATGTTTATTTTTGAAAGAGAGAGAGACAGAGCACGAGCCAGGGAGGGGTGGAGAAAAGGAGACACAGAATCCAAAGCAGGCTCCAGGCTCTGAGCTGTCAGCACAGAGCCAGATGCGGGGCTCAAACCCACGAACTGTGAGATCATGACCTGAGCCGAAGTGGGACGCTTAACTGACGGAGCCACCCAGGTGCCCCTAGCTCCATCACGTTTTAATTGAAGATCTCATGGCCTCAGTATTCCACCTCCCTGAGTCTTAGTTTCCTTTTCCAAAAAGTGGCAATGCCGTTCATTGCTTGACAATTAAACATGACCGTGTATGAAGCTCAGCACCTTGCCTGGCCTAGAGTGAGCCCTGGTGAGTGTCAGTGTCGGGGGTACAGCACTGCAGGGTCATTTTCATCTCCACAGTGAACTGTATTTAAGGCAAATCTCTTCAAGTACACTTGAGGTTGATAAATGTAATAATACCGAGTCACAGCAACCCAGTCTCTTCCAATGTGACATTCTGCTCTTCTTTTTGAAAACTTGAAGTTTCCTTTCCTTTAACCCTGCCCCTCCCTTTCCCCTCTGACTCCCAGGGGAGGTCTGGGGCACTAAGGGGTTACTTTTCCTGTCTCACTGCCCATGTCTATCGAGGTGAGTCCTTCTAGATCCTATCTCCTGGGATGCTTCCTGGGCCCGATGGTCTGTGGGGTTGGCCACTGTCCCTGCAGCTCCCCGAAATGTGCAACCCCAGGAGTGTCCAGGAATGACATTCCCCACTACTATCAGGCTGCGGCGTGTCCCACACTTCCCCCTGCACACCTCTGGGCTGGCCCTTCAGCCTTGTCTCTCATTTACTCTCAGGGGCACCAGAGCTGGTTGTATGGGTGGGTGACCAATGCAGTCCCACAGGACCCCAGACTCAGGAGGGCCCCATACTTGAGGGTTAGGGTTCTGCCATTGCTGATCACCCTCTGGAAATTCTTCATAATCTTACCTTTGAATCTGTGTTTTATAAGGGAAGTCTCGTGGTACAGTGGACCGCGCCCTGGGACCTGGCGCCTCAGCTCACAGTGGTCCTACCTCCCACTGTCTTCCCAGCCCCAGGGTCCCCAGCCTCTTGAACCCACCCGGCCTCTGCCTTTGAACCTCTCTCTCAGTGGCAGCTGCCATCCTCTGCCCCTAGTGGAGACCTGAGCACAAGCACGAGTGTGGGGAGGGTCAAGGTCAGCTGTGTACATGCCCCGCATACCCTGGGGTGGGCTATGGCAATGGCTGTCCACTCCCCAGGTGGGCTGCACCACGGTCTGTTTAGTGGGGGCTTGGGTAGGGCAAGGCTCTCTTAAGTCGATCCGGGTGCTAGCTGTGTCCTGACACCGCGGGGTCTCCCGTGCGCTGCAGGCTGAGGCAGCAGGGCCCCTTGGGGAAGAAGGACGCCTGGCTCTATGCCCCCGCTATGGGGTGGCATGCAATGTGGCAGTCCAGTGGCTGGCAGGATGGGGACCCTGACCTGTGAGGTCTACACTCGGGCCTTGAGTATCCCTGCACCTGAAGGAGCAGGACAGGTAAATACAAATTGAAAACATCTGATAGGTCAAGAGAGGAAGACTGTGGAAACAAAGGAAAAAAATTATTTTTTTGTATCTTTAATGGCCTTTTGGCTTTTTAAACAAGAGATTTCTTATGAATTTTCATTTTGCCCTGGGCCCCTAAATAATGGAGTTGGTCCCGTGGTCCTGTGAATCCTCTCCATTTCTCTCAGGTGCTGTGAAAAATGTGGGTGAGGGAGGGAGGTGGGATTGACTAAGCCTTATATTTCCTGGGTGGCTCAGTGGGCTGAGCTCAGGTCATAATCTCAGTTCATGAGTTCGAGCCCGGTGGTGGCTCGCTGCTGTCAGCACAGAGCTCACTTCATATCCTCCATCCCCCACTCTCTCTGCCCCTTCCCCCCTCTCTCTGTCTCTCTCAAAAATATAAATAAACATTAAAAAAGAAGAGGGGAAAATAGAGGGTCCTTCTCAGAACTCTGCCCACGGAAGCTGGTCTAGGTCCTCTTTGTTCTGGTTTTCTCTAAGTTAGAGAGAAAATGTATCTCTTGATTCGTGTATTCTGCATCATATTTTTTTTGACCCTGTCAGTTAAAAATCTGGCCGCTCTCTTTGATCTTCAGGGCAGGGCTGGGTTGGTCTCAGAAAGTGCAGAATCCATTGTTAAGTGCCCTTGATGTTTCCAGTTACTGCTCTCGCCACATTTGTACACCACTTCACATGCGGCCACAGTAGCTATTATTCTTTTACTGCTACTCATATTATGTGTGTGTGCAGAAATGAAATTTTGAAGTGGATAAATCTGTTAAAAATCAAAAATGAGGCATTGGGAAAGTTGTCCTACATACACACTCCTTCCAAATATCTCACTGCCGTAAGCAGATCTGTGGTTTTTAAAGCAAAAAGCATCAGGGGGTTCCTTTCTACCTGCTAGAATCATTTATGAATCACTCCACAAATCGTTGAACAAAGCCAATTAGATCTTGAAATAAAATATCAAAGACCACAATGTAAGAAGAAAACACAGGCATAAGTGCTCATGACCTTGGATTTGGCAGAGGCTTCTCAGCTACACCACCAAAAGCATGAGCAACCAAAAGAAAAAAAAATAGATAAATTAGGATTCATCACTCTTAAAAATGTTGGCATTTCAAAGTAAAAAAAATCAACACACAGAGTGGGAGAAAATTTTTGAAAACTCTCTCTTTTATAAGGGGCTTACATCTAGAATATAAAAAGAACGGCTGTAATTGAATAATAAAGAGACGAATAACCCAATTAAAACATGGCAAAGGATCTGAACAGACATTTCTCCAAAGAAGACACAGAAGTGGTCGATAAGCACATGAACAGATCTCCAACACCCTGAGCCAGCAGTGAAATGGAAACCAAAAGCATACTGAGAATACACTTCATGCCCACTGGCATTGCTATCATAAAAAAGTCAGGTAACAACAAGTGTTGGTAAAATTAGAACCTTCATGCATCACCGATGAGAATGGAAAAGGTGTGGTTGCTGTGGAAAAGTCTGGCAGTTCCTTAAAGGGTAAAGCAGAGTTACCATACAACCCAGCAATTCCACTCCTAAGTATGAACTCAAGAGAAATGAAAACCTTTGTCCACATGAAAGCTGGTATGAACTAACAGCAGCAGTGTTTGCAATTGCCTCAAGGGGTAACCAACCCAAATGTCCACCTACATATAAATGGATCAACAAACTTTGGACCATTCATATACTGGAATATGAGTCAGCCGAAGGAATGATTACTGACGTGCTACAGCATGTGTGAACCTGAAACACGTGGTGTTAAGGGACAGCAACTAGTCACGGAAGACCACATATTATATGGTTTCATTTACAAGGAATGTGCAGATGAGGGAAACTGATCAAGATAGTAGCTTGGTGGTTTTCTACTGCTAGGGGAATGGGCCATTAGAGCTATCAGGGGCAGGTTACTGTCTGGGGTGATGAAAATGTTCTAAACTTGACTTTGAGGCTGTACAAGTCTGTGAATATATCAAAACCATCAGTCTACTACTTTCTGCCTTTGGGGTGAATTATAAGATATGTGACTTCTACCTCAATAACATTGCTTTTTTAAAAAAGATAATGAGGTTTTACTTAACGAGGTGGGCTTTTGTGCCTCCTGCAGCCCCGCTACAGATTTTGTGTGCCTGACAACCGACTCGACAAAACGCTCTGACCCCTCCCCCTGCCATGCCTCGCCACTCCACTCCTGCAGTACAATTGCGTCTGTATTTATTCTCCTTGTTTCCTGAAGCCAGGCCAAGCCCACCCCCGTTGGCCCACACTGGCAGAGTGTGATGGAGAGTGAGTCCAGTTAGAAGCCAGGCCTTGCCAGCTGCTCCAGGACGTAACTGACCCCCAGCTGTGAGAGAAGCCTGCCGGAGACCCACTTCCCAGTGCTCCAGCCCACGTGTTCTGGACTCCGAATATGTCCACGCCCAACATTGCATACCCAGGCCCTTTCTTCTGGTAAAGCAGGATGGATGTACATCTTACTCCATAGACAGATTGCATTTCAAACTGCACAGTTCAGAAAGGGCCCAGAAGAACGGTGCCAATGGCCCATGAGCATAATGTTCCATCACTCCCAGGGAAGCCCTCAGTGTCAGTCCCAACACTCAGGAGCCATGCCCTCCCATCCTGTAGATGCCACCATGGCTTGTAGTATGTGCAGAAGAAGCAAGTGTTTGCTGACTCCCAGGTGCCCTGGGTTTGGACCTCGGGACCATCAATGCAAGACTGGGTCTCCTCTCTCTGGAGTCCTCAGCCTTCTCTTGCTCCCCTACAACTTTCTGAGATAGATCAAATGCACTAATTAGGGAACACTGGCTGTTCTAAGGGAGCCAAGGAGAGTCTGAAGAGATACATCAGTGGAGCAGTAATGGAGCCATACAAGGGCATCATCCTAGCAGTAGATAAAGGGGAGACCTATCAGTTGTGCCAGGTTGGAGAGTGTGTTCCCAAAATTCATGTCCTTCTTAGAGTTCCAGAACATGGTCTTATTTGGAAATATGACTGTCACAGGTATAATTAGTTACGTTAGGATGAGCTCGTACTGGCTTAGAGTCAGTCCTTAATATGATATGACTGGTGCCCTTATAAGGAGAAGGGACACAGACACACAGGAAGAATGTCAGGTGACCATGGAGAGAGGGATAAGAATGATGAATCTACAAGCCAAGGAAACCAAGGATTGCCAGTAGCATTGGAAGTGAAGAGAGGTTCAAATAAGGCTCCTCCCTTCCGAGGGAGCACAGCCCCATCCATATCTTGATTTCAGACTCCCGGCCTCCAGAGAGAAAGTTTATGTTGTTTGAAGCCACCCGGTTTATGGTGTTTTGTTACAGCAGCTGTGGGAAACTAATACATCCATCTTTATTCACTAAAGCAGCCCATAGCTAGCTGTTCTCCTGATATCGACAGGTCTGTGTGGGGAAGAAAGACACTGAAGAGATAACCACAAATAAACAGGTATGTAAACATTGTCCGAGGAACTGTGATTAACCTTGCTGGAGAGTATAGCTGGGTTGTGGGAAGTGGGCGAGCATCCTGAGAAGGGCCATTCTGCTGAGACTATTTCCAGACTTTGGACAGAGGCGTAAGAGCTACATGAAAAAACAAAACAATAAAAATTTCAGAAGAAAAGAGATTATTTTTACAACTTTTGGGTGGGGGTTCCCTTCCACAGGAAGGATGATTCAATACCCAGAAGCCATAAAGGAAAGAACTGACAGATTAATCTCATAAAAAATAAAAATTTCTGGACATCAAAACACATACAAAATTAAAAAAAAAACAACAACATGAGGAGTTTTTTGACAAGTAAAGAATTAGTAGCCAAAAATAGATCTCCCACGTACAAAAAAAAAAAAAAAAAGAGAAAACAATCCAATAGAATAATGGGTAAGAGACTTTGAAGGACCATTAGCAAAAATGTAAGCGATGAATCACGGGAATCTACTCCCAAAACCAAGAGCACACTGTATACACCTTATATTAGCCAACTTGACAATAAATGGTATTAAAATGAAAAAGATGTGGGCAATGAATGTTCGATACACAAGTGGGGCTCCCTCAGTCTTGGTTTGGGAAGAAAAGGTCAAGGACAATAGAGTAGGTGCCCCTGAGGGTCTAAATGCTGGACCCCTGATTCAGAACCTGCTGAAAGGATTGTCTAATCATTTACCTCCTACCCATCGGGGAGGGAAGAGACAGGGCAGCTTGTTCCGGGGCAAAGAAGGACGAGATTGGAGAAGTCTCCAGATTGGACCAAGCAAAGAAAGACTGTGCTCCCAGCTCCTTGTGCAGTCTTGGTCTGTTTATCTCTATCTCCTCTTGAAAGTCCACTAAAATGGCAGTAAAGGAGGGAAAATAAGGGAAAAACTTCGATGGACAAAGAAAATGGAATGGAAGCAACAGTGACAGAATCCTGGAACCTGGAAGGCAACTGTATGAGTGGTCACAGTGCAGTGGCTCTGAGAAGCCGGAGGTCTAACCAGGCGCAGGGAAAACCAAGAAAAAAGTCAAGTATGCTAGAGCTGCCGAAAGGGGACAGGAATGTCTGCAAAGGCAGTGTGGTGGAAATGAAAATAGAGGATTGGTTAAAAATGAGTATGAGAAGATTTTGACCCATGGTTGCTTATCCCAATCCGTTTTTCACCGTACAGGTGAAAACTACCTTCCCAGCATCCTGGCAGAAGCCAGGGCTCTACTTTCCAGCGAGAGGGAGCCAGGGGACTGTGGACTCAGGAACTATGGGCACAGATACAGGTGAGGGCACCTGGCTGACAGTGAGGATCAAGTAAAGCCAACATCTGAGTGCCAAAATCCATCAAGCTTATAATCCTTGTGCAAGATTCTGGATGATTTCTTCTCTAGGGATACTGATCAGCCCATTTGAGTTTATATAGACACTGGTTGTTTGGAGCATCCCCGGGGCAAAATGGCCAAAATCAGTCTTCCTCCAACAAAACCCCACCCACATGCACAGAGCTTATAGTGTGTGTGTTAGAGTCTTATTCTTCACATAAAGTCAGAGATGAAAACTATCAAAGACTAAAAAAAGAGCTTAGAGGAAACAGACAATTCATGGAGCAGGGGAAAAAAGTAATATAATATAATATAATATAATATAATATAATATAATAATATAAATGCTGTATCCAGGAAATTAGATATTACATGCATCCATGAAATGAGAATGTATTGCTTAAAAAATAATAGCAAAGTAAGTTTTAAAAGGATCATTCAGAATATTAGAAGTATTCTTGGAAATTAAATTGGCCGATACCCAAAACTACATAAAAGAAGGTTCAATAGAAAGGTTAAGAGACAGCTTCCAAAAGGAACACAAAGAAAATGTGGAAAATAAGAGAGAAAAAAATACAAAAACTGAAGAATCAGCCTAGGAAGTCCATCATTGAATAATAGAAAGATTAAAAAAGAAAAAAAGGGAGAGAACAGAGAAAATATATTGGGGGTGAGGGGTAGGTGGTTAGAAAATAGCAAAAGAAAATTTTACCAGATTATGAGTAATCATCATGAACCTGCAGTTTGAAAGGACTCACTTGGTACCCCCATGTGAAATGAGACCCACACCAGTGCGCCTCAAGGATGAAAAGAAAATTCTGAACAATTTCAGAGACGAAAGTGGCCTCATGTGAAAGAAAGAGATGAGAACGGCATCTGACTTCTCACAGTCGGCTCGGCAAGCCAGAGACAGTGTGCAACAGCTTCCCAGTCCGAGGGGCAAGAATTTCCATCTAAGCTGCCAATCAAACGTGCCGGTGGAATAGCTAATTTTTGCATGTGCGGGCTCTCAAAACACTTTCCTAACACAGAATGTTTCTCAAGAAGCTATTGGAGAAGGTGCCTCTCACCAAGAGGGAGAAAACCAAGATAGGGCATTGGATTCGGCAAATAGGGACCCAGAGTGGGGAAGTCAGAGGGTCCCCAGGACCCCAGCACCAGAGCGGGGCAGCAGCACAGAGAGCAGCCCATGCACACACCACAGTGGGGGGGAGGGGTGTCAATGGGGAAGGAGCTGAGTCTCGGCACATGCATCTGCACGAACTCCGAGGAGGCCCCCTTCAGCCCAAAGTGTAGGAATGGACAGTCATGGAACACTAAACAAAGTGAAAGCTTGGCAGCCCCTCATTCCAAACCAAACAAAAAGTTGCACAAAATGGGAAATGCGCGCTACATGGTTTAGCTGTGAATAATATGCACATAGTCACAACTATGTAAATACTGAATATTGATTTGGCCAAAAATGACTCTATAATTACCGTGTCGGGCTTGCGGAGACAGGCTCGCATGCGTCCAGGGGGAGAGGCTGGTTTGCAAGAGCGGAGTTCTCCTCTGCCGTAGTAGGAATTCATTAAATCACATTTAAACTGGAAAATCAAGAAATGGCCGTCCAAGCATGTTATTTTAAAGTAAGGAGGAAATCACCAGTAGAATTAGCAAGAAGAATTCAGAGTGATGGCCTCTGGGGAGTGAAAATCAGAAGCAGGAAAGAGAGATGCTGTTTCTCATTATAAGGCTTGCAGAACCATTTGACTTTTAAAACTATGTTCGTGTATGACTTTGATAAACAGAATTTTTAAAAAGCCATCAAAGAAACAAGGAAAGACTACATGGGCAAAGTCAGCACATTTCAAACTTTTTCATTAACATCGCTCCAATGAGTAAAGACTTTGGTGTCTTCACATTTTAAGTGATGGAGAGGGGCTCAGTATTCGCAACTGCTTATTGTAATCGCTTATTACAATTATTTCAAGGATGAACCTTGTCCCCCCAGGCTTTATGATGCCATGTGTAGACCCCTCACCAGAGTGATGCTCCCTGTGTCCTGCCCCCTGCCCCTGGTGGTGATGAGGGACGGTACTGTCCCCAGTTGTAGTTTGGATGCGGGGAGCCGTCAAAAGGTGGCCCCCTCAAGACTCATTCCCTCCGGGTCTGCTCTCTGTGCTTTGGGTAAATCTGACTGCTCTGCTGACCCACTAGTTCTCTCCAGAGGACTTCCCCGAGGTGTGGTGGGGAGGATGGCAGCGGGGTGTGGCAAGGCCAAAACCCTGGGGGACCTCACAGCCACAGCCTACTGTGCATCAGCAGGGCCGTCAATACCTCTGTTGCTCGTCCTGCTGAAACCCGTCTCTTGCGTCTCGTTTCTCAGTTGGACATGAGCAGGGAAGGGGAATAATGGGGTGTTATTTATGAGCGTCTTGAAAGCTCCACAGCCATGTGTCAGGCGCAATGCTTGGTGCTTTGTAAATGCACCGTGCCCTTTGATCCCCACAGCCCTCGGGATGAAATAATTACCCTGTGAATCTGAGCCTGGGTCCCTGGGACTCCAATTCCGCTCTCTTTTCCCTGTGCTGCAAGCCTCAGTTGATAGATGCATGTCTGCCTCTCAGAGTTGGGTGAGAAGTCATTGGGACATTGTTGGGTGGGAGGATCTTGTCCCTTGGAGAGCATCTTGGCCTCTGGGTTTCTTTGTCTGTCGTGTCACTGATAATCCCAGCAAATTCTCCTGGCTCTGTCTCCCAATGGCCACAGATGTGGCGGCGATTGTGGCCCTGTTCCCTGCTCTTCTCAGCCCACACGTTCCCCTCA
The DNA here is from genome assembly GCF_003009895.1 of Hyaena hyaena. Taxonomy (NCBI): domain Eukaryota; kingdom Metazoa; phylum Chordata; class Mammalia; order Carnivora; family Hyaenidae; genus Hyaena; species Hyaena hyaena. The sequence goes on along the minus strand of NW_024080710.1, from coordinate 2,521,467 downwards.
GATGATTTCATCCGCCACATGGCTCCAATTACCATCTATCTGTTCAGATTTATGTCTCCAGCCCAGACTGTGTGCGTGGCTCCAGATGCGTGCCGCCCAGGCACATCTCACTCAGCGGCCCCGTGGTTTCTAGTGCTCACGGGTCCCCAGTGACTGCCTCATCTTCCTTCCCAGGTCTGCTTGTCCTCCAGTGTATCACAGTCTCCCTGACACCGTATCGCCCTCTGTCCCCCACCTCTTAGCCTGAGAAGATCCCTGATTTCTCTCCTCCACGCAGGCTGCTGTATTTTCCTGCTGGGTACTGCGATGGCCCCTTAACGACTCACCCATTTCCACTCTTGACTCCATCAGGGCCGTTCTGTGCACTGGCCAAGGTAGTATTTTGGAAACACAAGTCTCATCATTTTACTCCTTCACTTAAAGCTCTTCCAGGCTCAGCTGTCACTCCCTTGCGGGAAGACTTCCTCAGGCTAGCTTGGATTCCCTTAGCTGTTGCTCCTCTAAAATATGGGACAACTGGGAGAGAACTTACTGCGATTATACTTTGGTTACTTGTACTTCTGGGTAACTGTCTTCCCTGCAGGATTAGGGAGCCATGAGCATACCAGCCACTCCAGCCTGTTCCCCAACCATGTCCCAGGGCCTCGCTCAGAGGTAGCATATAGTAGGCTTACTCAATATCAGTTGAATCCATTGCTTGGAAGTGGCTTAAAATAAGTTACAAAAAACATTGAATAGTTTGATTTTTTTTAATAGACTTTTTTTGGAAACATTTTAGGTTCACAGTAAAATTGAGCTCACTACGACAACAGTGTTCCCATATGCCCCCTGTCCCCTGTCCAAAGCCTCCCGCATTTATCAGCATCTCCACCAGCGAGGTATGTTGTTATCACTGATGAGCCTGTGTTGACACATTATTATTATCCAGAGTCCAGAGTTTACATTAGGGTTCACTCTTGGTGTTGTCCATTCTATGGGTTTCAGCAAATGTATAATGACATGGCTCCATCATTAGAATGTCATAGAGAGTAGCTTTGCTCCCTTAAGAATCCTCTGGGTTCCTCCTATTCATTCCTCTCTCCCAAGAAACCCCTGGCAACCACTGATCTTTCTACAGTCTTCATAGTTTTGCTTTCTCTAGGAAATCATAGAGTTGAGATTATACACTATGTATAATTAAAATAAAATTTTCATGTTTACTTTTGAGAGGGAGAGAGAAGAGTGAGAATGGGGAAGTGGGAGAGGAGGGGGAGGCACAGAATCTGAAGCAGGCTCCAGGCTCCAAACTGTCAGCGCAGAGCCAGACATGGGGCTTGAATCCACGAACCTCAAGATCATGACTTGAGCGGAAGTTGGACGCTCAACTGACTTAGCCACCCAAATGCACTTATAGTATGTATAATTTTACCTATTTTTAATGAGCTCGTTCATTTTCTTATTGTTGAGCTTTAAGAGCTCTTTGTATATTTTATGTAGGTCCTTTTTCAGCTATGTCTTTTTTAAATATTGTTCCCCAGTCCGTGGCTTGTCATTTTCTTGAATTATATTGATTTTTTTCTTTGAAGAAGGAATTGGCTTTATTGAGCAAGTCGTGAATTGGGCAACATCCCATATAGTAAGTAGAGAGATGCTCCTGAATTATGTTGATTCTTAAGGACCAAAATAAACCTGATGCAATTTTAAGAGTTTGTAATCTACATAAGACAGATCCAGGGCCTACCTTGTTCTTGAACCCGTGCACAGTCACAGACTCACAGGAAATCCTCAGCCCAAGGGAACTGGTGTATTGGGAGTTATAGGGGTATCTTTGTAAGTGTTCCAATGAAGCTGAACTATGAATGTGGTAGAGCCTGTCACACCTGCTGAGCCACAGCCACCCATCTCATGTCTCCTGGACTGGCCACTGACCAGGCTAAGCCTCTGAAGTACAAAGGCCAAAAGTCCTTTGGGTAGAGAATCCATATGGCATTGGTGGAGGGGAGGCAATTCGGGACTGATGCCAGAGGTAAATTTACCTTCAAATTAATGACACTTGTAGGCTAGATCTCAATTTACAGGGTCCCATCCCAAGGCCCTGGAAGGGCCCCAGCAATATAAATAAGTAAGATAGCCTTCTCTTTGCACTAGGGTCTGCCGTCTGTCATGTGTTCTCCCTCTTGTAAGGTGGTACTGAAGGGGCCTCAGGCATTTGGGGCTCCAGCTAAGGAGAAGTTCGTTTGGGAATATATGACTTAACATATAATTTGGAGAAATGTTTTTATTTATTTTTTAAATTCTTTTTAAACTTTATTTTATTATTTTTGACACAGAGAGAGAGTGAGCAGGGGAGGCAGAGAGAGGGAGACACAGAATCTGGAGCACGCTCCAGGCTCTGAGCTGTCAGCACAGAGCCCGACTCGGGGCTTGAACCCAAGAACCATGAGATCATGCCCTGAGCTGAAGTCGGGTGTTTAACTGACTGAGTCACCCAGGCGCCCCTTGGAAAGATGTTTTTAAATGTTGCAATAAAACAGATGAACAGTTTTCCAATCTGGAAGTATGGTTTTGCCCTACTTAAATTTTTAAGTAAGAAACCGAGGGGGAAAAGATCAGATAAAAATGACTGGAATATAAGACAAGTAATAAAGAGGGGCCATGGAATTAATAGAAATTATTGTGAATCGCACTGACTTTTTAAATGTTCAGATTTTACTGTGAAGAGGAAGAGATGAATTGCTAATAGAAATAGTAAGCTCTTGGAGTGTTTAGTAATCTCATTAAAAGGGTGAGTTCTCTGAGAGACTGTGAAGATAATGAAATCTCCTCCAGAACTGACCAAAACTGACAATAACAAAGAAAACACACACAAAAACACCTCATAAATTCCATTGATGTGAACATTGTCATTCAGAGAACATATAAGATTCATAACCACATGGAGACTGGGAATGCCCTAAAATCTTGCAGCTTAGATACAAAAGAAACATGAAACAAGAGTTCCCCAAATCTGATAATGCTACAATGTACAGCATTATCAATGAGCTATGAAGTTGAAAGCAATTTGTCTAAACTACAAAAAAAAAAATTTAATGTTTTTGATTAGCCATGCCCTGAAGAAAGACCAAATTTGCTTTTTTATTATGACTATAGAAAATTGCTGTCATGTGGAGGGAACAAAAAGCACTCAGCCATCAATATAAGGAAAGTATTATAGAAGTAGGTATAGAACTTAGTAAAAATTATGTTTTTGGAGAGTTTTGTGATGTTTATGTAATTCATTGGCTTTCTAAAAAATGTGTCATTTATTGTGATTTTTGTCTCATTTAAAATAATCACCTTGAGGGGCGCCTAGGTGGCTCAGTCGGTGAAGTGTCCAACTTTGGCTCAGGTCATGATCTCGTGGTTCGTGGGTTCCAGCCCCACACCGGGTTCTGTGCAGGCAGCTCAGAGCCGGGAGCCTGTTTCAGATTCTGTGTCTCCTTCTCTCTCTGCCCCTCCCCCGCTTATACTCTGTCTCTCTGTTTCAAAAATAAATAAAAACTATAAAAAATTAAAAATAAAATAATCACCTTGACACCTACTTTTGTATGTGTACTTTTTTGTTCTTAAAGGAGTCCCCTAAGTAGAGGAACAAATACTAGAATTGAGACCTGTCAGGACTGACTTGGGTGACAAGGTTTGCCCACCATGCAACTGTCAGGACTGACTTGGGTGACAAGGTTTGCCCACCATGCAAACCCTCCTCTACCTCAGTTAGCCGTTGGTGGGAAGCTGCCTCATGGCCAAGGGCGTGCAGAAACAACCTGACAACCTGCAGAAGCAGAGCGTTACCTGCAGCAAATGAGCGAGGTCTCTGTCCCTGACACACCAGCAAGAGAGGACCCTTCCAGGAGCCCCTGCTTTAAGTGGGGACTGACTGGCATGTAGTCACTGGCTATCTAAGCACCAGATGAACTTTGGCTCTCATCCAGCCCTGCGTCTTTTTTTTCAAGACTGGTGGTGGGCACCATCACACTCCTGGAGAGCAATAAAGTGAGTCAAACTTTCTGGAAGACAGGTTCACGATAAATATTCATTGTGTTCATGCCCTCCAGCCCAGGGAGTTCCCCTTCCGGGAATCTATGAGTAGAAATGATTGAAAATGCAGACAAATATGCAAACAAAATGAAGTTCCCACAGCGTTTCCCATGGTTTAGTGATGATATAATATCAACAGTATTTGAAAAATCCCTCCAAGATGTGTCTTGCTCTAGGTAGCAATAACTAGAAGAAATTTATCAGAATATTTGTTAAAATGCTTCTGAGTGGTACCATTTGTGGTTGTGATTTTCTTTATGTATTTGTGTGTGTGTATGTGTGTGTGCATGTGTGTGTGATGAACACAGATGACTTTGATACTCAGAAGAAAATGCTTTTTTTTAAAGGGACCAGCATGGTGGTCCTAATTCACACCTATTCCCCCAGGAATATCTTCAGTACTCAGCACCCTTTCTTTAAAAGAACTGGCTTCTGCAGAGAAACGGGCCCCACCCACCTCCTTTCTCCAGGATCGCAGGAGCTTTGTACAGACACCTTGATTCAGTAATGCTGGTGAACTTGGAGCAGTCCTTTACAAGACTCTTTGCGCTGCTACATGGGGGTAGCTCTTACCCCGGATGCTTGAGCCATGGCGTGCAGTCTCTTGGGGCTGCCAGGCTATCTGTCCCCTGGGTCCTCACACCCACCAGAGGTGTGGAGATGTGTGGACTGGGATGCCTAGGAAGGCGTAACCTAGAAATGCCTGACCTGTGGCCAGAGAGGCCGTTAGAGCTTGGAGAGAGCCAGGAAGCAGAAAACTATTAAGAGCCTGCGCAAATGAACTTACCTCCCCTTACCTTCCGTCTACCAAGCCTCCATGGTGAATCTTGAAGACCACACAGTGTAGACATGGAGTCCACCCCATGCACACTGGTTGGCACAGCAGACTGGCCAATTGCCACTCATCCTGAAATCAAACTGCCCTCTCTAATCTCCGGGAGTCTCTTTTGAAATAAGGCTGGGAGTGTGGCAATACATAAACTGAACACGCTGTGCTGGCATACTTTTTTAAACAGAGATGAGGAAGGGAAAAGTAGCCAAAAATAGTATGCCCCCCCCCCACCATGTGCCTAGTTTGCACAGGGTGCTGTATATGTGTGAGACAGGCTGTGATCGGAGCCCTGGCCCCTGAGCAGATGCGGAGCTCAGTGCAGACACGTCCTCATGGCACTGCCCAGCACAGCCTGCCTTTACGGCAAGGACACGGTACAGCGAGTGTCCCGAACACAGCCGAGCTCCATGCAGGGGCTCCACACTGGGGGCTCTCCGTGGCACCTGGTACCACAAGGGAGTCTCTGCTGAGGGTTCTGGAGAGAGAAAGGAATGCCAGGAAGTCAAACTGGAGATGGAGCCCTGTGCAAGGTGCCAGGAAGTCAGGGCAGCCCCGAGGCCACAGGCAGGGAGGAAGCCCCCTGGACTGGGTGCCTGAACACAGGGTGGCCCATAGACCCCCACCCTCCCAGAGGCTCTGCACCCTCATGCTCTGATCTCCCTCCTCGTGACTTCTCTCACAAGGGTGTTTAGGCAGTTGGCAAAGGCCCCAGAAAAGCAGTGGAGGTGACCCTATCTGGACCCTATGCAGTCTTTGATCCTGTGTGTTAAGTCAGGCCAGGTCATGACGTGAAGGGGCCACCTGATGCAGAAGTCCTATCTTCAAGGAAACACTGGGTGCGGCCCCTGAGCTGGTGTTGGAGGCAGAGAGCATCTTAGAGAGGCTGGGGAAACTGAGATCAGTGAGGGGAGCCGTAACTTACTCAGAGTCCCAGCGGACGAAGGCAGATTTGGAAGCAACAGGGAAACCACACTCTGAATAACCACAGCTTGGCTTTGGCCACAGCTCCCTCGGGCGCAATTTCCCCCACCCCCACCCCACAGTGCCTGTTCGCGGGCTTCCAAACCTTCCACGTGGAAGCTCCCCATCACCAGTCCCCTAATGAAATGCACTTGGCGTTCCTGACCACGGCTCCACCGTTGCCGACCGCGCGGCCCCTGGGTCCCGGCCGCACGCACTTGGGGGTGCGCCACTCTGGCTGCAGGAAGCCAGTCTGCTGTGAGATGCCGGGAAATGGGCTGCAGAGCCCTGATACGTATTACTTTCCAAATTTATCACGGCTCCGTCTTCCAACATAGAAAATATGGTTTTGATTTGATTGTCGACACTTCTCCGAGCCCGGGTCCATCGGTCCTCCAGGATGGACCCCTCCCGGCGGGCCAGGCTCACAGAAGCGGCTGGGCCTTCCGGTATGGTCCTGCTGCCCAGAAAGGCCCTGGCCGTGCCCTCTCCTTACCGGCCGTCTGCAGACTCCCACCCAGCTTTGCCGGTCCTTTCCTGGCACCTCCCCAGGCCATCCACTGTGCTTTCCCTGGCACTCTGGGACCCATTGGCAGCAGCCATAACTCAAGTTCTCGAGCCCCTGGTACATGCCAGCATGGTCCGCCCAGGACACTCCCAGCACAGGCCATAAGCCAGGAGAGGTGGGCCAGGAAGATGGTGGTCAGTTCTTCAGGAAGGGAGGCGGGCACCCGGCTGGCCCCAGGTCAGGCCAGAACCCATGGCCCCAAGAAGCCCAGCTGTACCCATCAGGGCCATCCGGCTTGCTTTTCTTCCTGGTTCTCAATCTCTCTGTCTCTGTCTCTTTGCTTCTCCCTCCGTCTCTGTCTCTATCTCTCTGTCTCCCTTTCTTTCCCTCTCTATCTCTGTCACTGTCTCATTATCTCTGTTGCTGTCTTTGTCTCCACATCTCTATCCTTAACAGTCTCTGTCTCTGTCTCCCTCCCTTTTCCCTCCCTCTCTGTTTTTCTCTATCTTTATGTTTGTCTCTGTGTTTCTCTTTCTGTCTCTGTCTCTCTGTTTGTCTCTGTCACTGTCTCTTTGGTTCTGTTGCTATCTCTGTGTTGCATCTCTCTCTTGCAGTCTCTCTCTTTGTCTCCCTCCCTCTCCTTCCCTCTCTGTCTCTCTCTTATATTTCTGTTTGTCTCCATGTCTCCCTTTCTGTCTCTTTCTTTCTATCTCTGTCACTTTGTCTCCGTCTTTCCTCTCTGTTGCTGTCTTGTATCTGTGTGTGTGTCTCTCTCTAACAGTCTCTGTCTCTCTGCCTGTAGCTCTCTGTCTCTCCCCCTCCCCACCCCACCCCATCACCTCCAGGCTCATTTTCCCTGGCAGCAGCTGCTCTGTGCCCAGGGCCATGGGGGTGGCCTGGGGGGTGGGTCCTGCCCCACCTCGGGGCAATGTCCTGCCACCACAGAGCCATCTCTGCTCCTCCCAGAGTGTGAGCCCACCCCCTGCCGCCTCCCTGCGCTCCTGCCTCCCCTCAGCCTGGGGTAGAGACCAGCTGCTCACCTGTCTGATGCCTGTCTGGGAAGTCTGTGGTCTGTCTGGAAGCTTCCGGAGAGCCCAGGAGCCTCGTTTTGCCCTTTGTATTTGACTTCCTCGGGGTGGATCGAGTGTTCCGCGTCTGTGATGTGCCCGGGGCGAATGGGCTCGGGGCTTCTCTCTGTCAGCATCAGAGAAGCCAGAGGCCAAGCTGCCTGCAGCCCCCTGGGTCCCGCGGCAGCGGCGGCTCCCACGGCTTCCCAGCCTCATTCCTGACTCTGCTTCTGGCGTGCCAGACCAATGGCCTCGGTGCCTGTCACATCTCCCATGCTCCTCTAGGGCAACTGGGACCATAGCCGGATTGAGAGCCAGGGCCAAGGGTGCATGAACGGTATCCCCATCACCGGTGGGGGGCTGTGGTAGCACAGCTGCCCAGAGACACGCAGGCAGGGAACACGGGAGCGAAGGGGGGCACAACAGAGAGTGGTGGGGTCTGTGGTAACTCAGCAACCAGACCGGGCAGCCACCCTCCTTTTCCACAGGGTAGCCAGATCCTCCAAGGTTTTTAAGAGAGAAACTGCAAATCTGGATTTTCATATGAAAATTTTATATTTTATATTTTATGTTTTTCTATGGTGGGATATAATTAAACATTTTTTTTGAGAAGCACTCCGTAGGCCAAATAAAACATATTGACAGGACATATCTGGCCTGCATACCATCTCTGTGACCTGTGTTTGGAGTCTCTTCACACCCATTCCAGAACCTTCCAAGCATGGGGCAGGGGGCTCCTTGAAAGCCCTCCGCTCCTGCCTGGGCCACGTGCTCTGGTCCCGCCCCCAGAGCCACAGAGGTGCTCAGAGGATCCTCTTGCAGAGGTTCACTGCTGTCTGCTCCTGACGGGTCACCTCCCCCTGGCCTGCAGACCCCTGGGCCCTCACCCCCCTCTCCGACACTGCACAGCCCCTCACAGACAGAGCTGAGGCAATAAGACCGTCCAAGCCACGGGGAGTCCCCAGAGGGCCAGGCTGGGGTTGACATGCTTGCTTGGGTTTCTTTCCTTAGGTTTAAACACAGCTACTTTCTGTCCCCAGTCAGACAAGCAGGTCACAGCACCCTGCCAGGGCCGAGGCCCGCCATCCCTAGGGAGGTTCCCGCTGGCACACAGCCAGTCCCAGCATGGGGCTGCCCCTCAGGCGGCAAGAGGTGAGCACTTATGGGCTGGTCACTGGTGTCACGGAGCTAGAGCTGTGTGGTCTGGGCTAGTGACAGTCGGCTTGACCCACTGCTTCACCCATAAAATAGGAACACGGATTACTTCATGCTAGATGAAAAGGGGCAAAATTAGGTAACTTCCTCAAAGCCCTTCCCAATGATCCTCTGGGGGTTATCATCACCCCCCTCTCCTCCCCCCTCCATTCCACTTTACAAGTGGAATTCTGAGCTCCAGTGAGGTAAGGATATCTGTCCCTGGAGAAGCCCATATTTGAGAGTTTGGTTTTTCTTGACATTGAGTCTAGAAGCAGCAGGGAAGGAATGAAGCCTTTCCAGCTGGCAACAAGGACCAATGTTCAGCTCCTTCAGCTCCCTCACCCTAGAGTTCACCCCCTCCCCCAGGGTCTGCAATGGCCCCAGAGTCCAACATGTGAGTGAATCCAGCTGGTTAAGCACCCCACGGAGGCTGGGCCGCCATAGCTCCTGACGCAGACCTGTGGTCTTCTCCCACTTGCCCCCACACGCCTGGCCCCCACCTCCTGTGGGTGGCACACGGGCTTAGAAAGTGTGTGTGTTACACCAAGCTTGGCCCAACCAACTCCTACACATCCTTCAGAACCTAGTTGAGACACACCTTCCACTAGAAGCTGTGCCGGGCAACCCCAACCCCTCAAGCCACGCTGAACCCTTCCTCTGGGCCTCTCCAGCACCCATCTTTGCCTTGATAGAACACTCTTCGTGCAGTAGGAGTTCACAGTACAGTGAGCAACATAACCGAGCAAGGCGGCCCCCTCTGGGGAAACTACTCGGCCTGTGGCTCCCAGTGGCTCTTCCAAGGGCCCCCATTTCTTGCCTCGGATGCCACTCTAGACTGCTGTTCCCACTCCCAGCATACCACACCCTGCTGGGAAGCCCTGGGGCCACAGCCTGTGAGGACAGAGGCCACAGTCTGTGTTGGCCGTCCCACTCTGGGCTCTGGGTGAAGGCCCCCGGCTTCTATGTTACACTTGGCTGTCTCTGTGTGGATGGGGACACCTCCCCTTTCTTTGGCTCTATTTTCACACCAGGCACCAGATGCCTTCCCATCAGGGGCTGTGTGTGCCTTACTCAGGGCTGAGCCGCGATGAGGGGTTGGAGAACTCCAGGCTGCCCCGGATGTGACATCCTGTGGTATGATTAGCACAGGAGGCGATGAAGTGAAGACAGTTTGTCAGCAAGGACTGGGGCTACATTACCATCTAAGCGATGCCAGAGATGGGCACACACTCAAAAATGTGAAAATATGTCTTCCAGCAGTAGTACTGGGGCTAAGGGTGGAGGGGCACACGTGTCACTCGGCAGCACAGCTCCCCCTGCTGGTCACTCTGACGATGCAGCTTCACTAACAGGCGACCCCTGCAGCAAAGAGCCACAGAGGGGGCCCAGCAGGTCAGGGTATGCATGCAAACACCATTTTCCTCTCTCTCTCTCTCTCTGTCACACACACACACACACACACACACACACACACACACACCCCGACACCAAGCACTCCCTCTGCCCACTGGCACCACTCGCAGACCAATCACATATCAACAAATTCAAAGCACCTACTGTATGCAGACACTGACCCAGACTCACCCAACCCAGGGTGACCCCTGATCTTCACTCCCCGTCTTCGATTTGCCACAGAGTCCTTCTGTCCTCCCTCCAGTGTCCCCTGACACCATAGAACTGGCCCTAGCCCCTTACTCCCTTGCTGGGCCCTGTCCATGCCCTCACTAGGACAAGGGCCCAGGTTCCAACTAAGCACCCTACCTCTGCACACTCCTGGACACACCCATCCTGCACACAGCCCCCCATTCCACATGCTTCGGCTTCCTGCTCCTGAGCCTCCAGGACCCCTGCTCCCTGAGAGAGCCCAGGCTCCTCACAGTGGCAGTTAAAGCCTTCGCTGCTGTGACCAACCTGGGGACAGACTTCCCTGCCTCTTCTCCCCATGCATCGGGCCTCCAAGCAAACCACAGCACCACAGCACCGTTTCTTGAAAATGGCCCCCTCTTCCAGCCTCACAGACACCCTCCCAGCTCCCTCTCCTGCACAGGTATACCCCTCTTTACATGCAGCCCTCCCCACTCACCCCCCATTTGTCTTCCCCACTCCTGTGCCACATGTAGCTCCCAACCCCCACATCTAGAAGCACCCACTCCCCTGACATACTCCTGCTCCCACCCTCGCCCCGAGCTCAGGGTCCACAGAGAAAGAAGGTCACAGGCCCCGGTGCCCAGTTTCCCAGGAGGAGCCTTTGTAAGGAATTGCGCTCCTGGGAAGCTCTGGAGGGCAGCGGGCCGGCCGCCAGGGCCACGTGTGCAGGGGTGAAACAGGGCAGCCAGCAGGACTACTGTTCGTGCCTGAGCTGCTCGAGCCAGGCAGGCCCTGCCCCTGAGCCCCTTCTCCAGTTGTGGAGGCAGCCAGAAAACAAGGCCTTGTACCCAGGGGCCCATTGGCCTGTTTGAGCGGCTCTCCTCAGGCAGGAATTTCCCACATCGCCTTCCAGTGGGGGCAGTGCACCCGAGCTCTCCTGCCTCCACAGCAACGACACCTCCAGCCTCGCTTGGCACCGTGTCTGGGCCCAGAGCACAGGGGAGGCCTGCGGGGAGGGTAGGGGAGACGGCCTAGCAGGCAACTCAGGCTTCTGGCTGGCTGTGGCCCTTTGTAAGGAGCCTGTGTTCCCCAGACCATCTCTTTCCACTTCCTACAGGTGCCTTGGCCTGAATGGGGCGTGGGGACCCACAGAGCTAAACGCACATCACTGGGCCCCTTCCAAGCTACTGTGTCCCCAGGCAAATGACAGGAACTTTTCCTGCTTTGTTTCCTCATGCCATTATGCGTGGAGGACCCACGCAGAGATTAAGAGAGAACATTCTTTAGCACCTGGTACCAGCAAGTCCCTTCTAACGTATTCTTCTGCACTGCCATCCACTCAGTCTGTTTGCACCAAATTTCAGCTACCTCAGGGCTCAGAGACCTCCCCTGGACATGGTGGGCTGATCTCTCCCCTTGCCACTGGGCAGCCCCATTTTGGCTTCAGGGGACCAATGGGGTTTATTCTCGGCTCAGTCCGATGCCCAGTTCCCCTCGGCCTGCAGGGTCAGGTGTTGGTACTTTGCTTCTCCCGAAAGCTATTCTTAGCCATGCTGACTCCTTCCCCACCTTCTGGCCCAGAGGACCCCCTGGGCCCCACTGCTCTGCTCTGCCCACTGCCCCCCACCCGACCGGGCCACCTAGGACTTCTGGCCCTCTCTGTTCCTCTGACAGGTTGTGTGAGCCCCAGAGGTTTTACTTCCTCATACCCAGCCCCTCGGCAGGGCCAAGGTAACTTAGCAGGGTTTTTTGGTGGAGGGTGAGAGGGGTGGTGTTAAACACACAGGCATCCTCCGTGGTACTCTTTGAGAGAGGACATGGAGACCCCACTAGCAACCTGGGCTTCTTGTCCCCAAGCCTGTTTAGAGAGAGTGCCCTGTCCTGCCATCTGTGACTTCCCTTGGCCTGTTCCTTACTCATGCGATAACCTGGCCACCCTCATTCATGGTCCCTGAGCCCATGATCACATGGAGGCCCTACCACTCATAGGCCATGACTGTCATGGTCATCCCGTGGTTGGAAGCCTCAGGACACAGGTGCCAGGAGCTGAATGTCATCTCCTCTGAGGAGATGACATTTCTTAATGTTCTCTCTTAATGTTGAGGTCTCCTCTGAAGGGATCCCTCCCTGATTACAGGCCTGGACACATGGGTGGGCACACGGGAGTACCATGGATTCTCAGGACCTTTGAGCCTGCCCCACCTGCCCACACGGCCATTGGAGGTAAGACCAGTGACTAGGCTCCTCCTTGCTCTGGGGGCACCCTGCTAACACCCTGTCCCCATTTCTTCTGACCATTGATCCTTCTCTTCCCTCAGGACTGCTCTTAGCCATCATGGAATCTTGGCTTTGGGAAGACCCACCCTTATGTCCCCTCCTCCTGATAAGTAGAGGGTTATCCAACAGACAGTCAGAGAGGCCGGGGTAGAAGTGGGGTGTGGAAGGGCCCTGAGAGAAAGCAGGGGGAATAAGAGAAAAACAAGGCAAGCATGAGACAAAGGATTGAGCCAGCTGTAGAAAGAGTCCCATGCCATGCCATGACCATGACTACTGCTGCGGTCTCCCAGGATGTGAGGCAAAAACGCACAGGCCAACACAACCTGAGTGACTAGGCAGGGCCCAGAAAAGCCACAGAAGATGGTCCCCAGTGGAACACTGCAATAGGGTTTCTGATTTATCCAGGATTCTGTGTGACTTTCTGGGGAAAATGGGAGCTGGTGCCCTGTGAAGGGCAAGGGTCGCCCACCTCTCAGGAAAGATGTGCCTATGGGATAGGGGCATTTTGAATGGGGTGTGAGAACACCTGTACTACTCACAGCGTAAGAGCTCTACCTTACCAGGTAACCCCCAGTATCCCGTCATCTTCCCAGTCTCCCAGACCTCCCCATCTCAGGGTCACCATGCTCCTTCCACAGGCTCCCATGCTCCTGTGTAGAGATTAAAGTCCCCTTCTAATCTGTGGTGCCAAGAACCTCCGTGAGCCCCATCACTGGCCAGCCCTCCCGTGGAAGAAGGGGACCAGTTTTCCAGACATGTTGCTCCATCACTCAGTCTCACAAGGGAGGGCTAGAAGCCAACATGACACTGGGCTCAGCCCAGAGCAGGGGGAGTATCCCACAGTCTCTGCACGTCGGCCTGGCCCTGCTCCCTGGATGCTCCCTTCTGGGTCTGGATCAGCAGCTTCACTTTGGTCCCCCGACTCAGGGCACCAAGGCCCTGACAACCCTCTCTTCTTTTAACACTGTGGAGGGAGGCTCATCAGGGACTCATTCTCATCAGAGAAGATGCCAGGGCAGCGAGCAATGCCCAAGTTTCCCCTAGGGTCATGGGCAGGGCATATTTGGGCCAGGAGTTCTAGGCCATGTAGCAGGACCCCACCTCCCCAGGTCCACACCCATCACTGCCCAGAAACTCTGCCTGCTGTTCCCCCCCTCCCCCCTCCCATCCCCACCCCCGACCCACCAGCCTGCTCTCCACCAGGCAGACTGGGAGCCTGGGGCCTCACTCTCATGGATCCCCATGGCCAGATCATGGTGAGTTTTGCCAATGGCCCATGCACAGGAGGCAGCATGATGGAGACCCCTGCACCCCCACCCCTACCCCAAGCTCACCCCCTCCCATACAAAACACAGGAATTTCCAGCACTGGACATGGAGCCTAGGATATCTGTTCCAGTTTCTTCAGGAATATGAAAAATATTTGACATGACAGCTCAGTTGTCTTCAAACAGGATCCAGTGACCCATATGGGGCATTTCCCTGATGCCAGACGTCTGAGTCAAACAGTGAATGTGGATGAACTCTAATACTCAGATGTTGGGTGCCAGGGAACTCGAACTTGCCCGTGAGGACTTTGGGTTCTGAACGTGGGAACAATGGCCGTCACTTCACAGCTGAGTGTAAAGAGGATCGTTCCCATTATGCAGGCTTGACCATGCAGAATCGGGGTTTTGCTCCTCGAGGGTCACATGCCACCTGTAAGAAGGGCTATCTGTGAGTGCCCCGCACACAGAACGGAGCTACTCAGTCAATGCTGGAAAGTGTCCACTGACTTGAGGTCAAATGGGGAAGCGCGGCCTCACTGGCAGGCTTGACTCCCATATGCACCGCGCCCACATGTGCGCCTGCTCCTCGGGGCGAGGGAACCGCGTCCGGACAATGGGAAATCTTCTCCCTGGTCCTCCGCCAAGTGGGCCCAAAGCCAGAGCTGTGGTCCAGGGCATCCCTGCCAAGTTTCCAGGCTCTTGTCATGCTTCACTCTGACCCAGGGGGAAACCCCTGCACTTTCTCACTTCTTTTGAGACAGATCAAATTGAAGAGAGTTGGCTCGCATAGAAAACCAGGCCTATTTTCTCTACTCACATTTTTTTTGGAAGGGGAATCAAATGATTGTCCTTCTTTTCCATGAAACGCTGGTGATGGGCCCCGGGGGGGTTGATTCAAAGGCACCTGTTGCAAATTCCCAGGGCTGAGCAGAAATGGTGGAAACCGCCACCCGCCACAGGCTCTGTGGTCACAAAGAGAAAAGGCCCCCAGCATTCTCTCAAGTCCAGTGGTGGCAACTTGCAGGAGATAACTGGGGCCCTAATGGTGACTTGCTTGGGCACATTGCAATGACGAGGCAGGAAAGGTGTATCTCAATGAGTGGGAAGGAGGGCACCTCTTCCGCTGGGCCCCCGCCGTCCTGCACTCCTGGGAATTCGCATGGCGGGAGGGAGGGTGGGGGAAGAGCCCCTGAGAGCAGCCTAGGACAAAGGTAAAAGGGCAAAGTTGAGCTCTTGCCCCAAGGTGAGCCTGCCAACATGGCCTGAGGCGTTTGTGCCCCTATAGATGGACCATTGTTCGCCTGGTACAGCAAGCATGCTTTGAACGACCCTGAGGTATTTCAGGGAAAATCACCCAGGCTTCACTGAGGGTCTCCAATGCACAAAGTAGGGCTCGCCACCTGGGCCTGCGCACAGGGGCCTCCGTGTCTGCAGAGAGGGACCAGGCATTGGTCACGCAGTCAGTGACAAGAGCCCGTGACCCAGAGGGCAGAGGGAGAGAGTCCCAGGAGGAGAGCGCTCCTCAGCTGAGCCTCACTGGGTGACCTGCAAGGAAGGGGACCCTTCTCCCCACACAGAGCTCTTCCCAGACAGGACATAAAATGATTGTGGGGTGCAGAAGAGGCACACAAGCTTCTATTTTTTTTAACCTAAAAAGAAGGAAGAAAATGATACAGCTCAGCTCTGCGGACCAGATCACATTAGGCAGTGGCCGAAGGAATGTGCGTGCTCTGTCCCCAATTGTAGGGCATTATTTTCTCCCTCCCCCTCCTTCAAATCTGAGGCTGTCCTTGACGCCCCAACTCTTTCCCCTCAGCCCCTTCCTCCCTGGCACTTCTCACCACTGACAGCACGTGTCTGACTCGTTTGTGTTGCTATTGGTCCACTCTCCGCTGACAACGTACGTGTTGCTGTGATGTTTTGTGTGACCCCCCGCTCTGCTCTGAGTACTTCCCACAAATGCATTTGACTCTGCCAGCATGTCCCGTGAGGCACGTGTAAAAGGATCTGTTAAAGATCCCTCTTTTGGGGCGCCTGGGTGGCTTAGTCGGTTAAGAGTCCAACTTTCGCTTAGGTCATGATCTCGCGGTTCATGGGTTCGAGCCCCGCGTCAGGCTCTGTGCTGACTGCTAGCTCAGAGCCTGGAGCCTGTTTCAAAGTCTGTGACTCCCTCTCTCTCTGACCCTCCCCTGCTCACGCTGTCTCTCTCTCTCTCTCTCTCTCTCCTAGAAATAAATAAAACATTAAAAAAAAAAGATCCCTCTTTTACAGACGGGGAAACATGGGCCCAGAGACGCTAAGTGGCTTGCCCTAAGTGACCAACTGGTAAGTGACAGAGCAAAGATTCAGTCCCAGTCCTGCCTGGCCCCAGGGTCTGTGCAGTTAACCCCTGGGGCCATAGTGTCTCTAAAATGTCATTTATCCAAGGGCTGGGATTGTTGGTGGTCTACAGTACTGTTTTCCCAGAGCCTAAAACAGCATCAGGGTTTCATAAGTATTTCTCAAGTTAATAAATTTACATCACCTCTTTGGCCTGTCTCCTCAGTAAGGCCTCCAACCTCTAGGCTCTGCTGGGCCCCTCAGAACTGGACCTATACCCCCAGCAGATATGCACCCCAGAGAGAGCCCATCGTCCCCCAGGAAACACCCAGCACACTCTGGGATGCATCTTTGAGGGGTCCCCACTGGCTTACCAGAAGCCCCTGGGGCCTGTGAAAACAGTGCACACCCCCCTCCCCTCGAGTGAGGGGCAGGATGCAAGACCATACCAAGGGCAGTGTCCACACTGGGATCAAGGCCTCCATGCCTTGTGTCCATATTGGTAGCAAGGTGGTGCACAAGGCTGGAGGCGCCTTCCGGTCCCTGTACCCTTCCGCCTAACAGCTTTCTCTAGTCCCCAGTACAGCCTAGAAGCTGGGGCCTCATTGAGGAGACAGCAGCTTGTCACAGAAACTTGGGGGCAATGAAGGCAGTAAAAATGGTTGAATCCCACCTCCCTGATTTAGAGGCTATGTGATCTTGGACAAGTGTCCCCAGGCCAGGGCCTCAGCCCAGATCTGTGGGTCTGTACACCACACTCTAACTGGCAACATGCAGGCTTCTCACCTTGAGGACAGTCTTTCCTCCCTCCCTTTATTTAACAGCTCTGTGCTGAGCACCAAGTGGGCACCAGACTGGGGACATGGTTCTAGGATTTGGTGACATAGCAGTGAAGAGTGGCTCTGCTCTCACAGCGCTTATGATCCAGAAAGAGAAGAGAGATAGTAAATACACACACACACACACACACACACACACAGTTTAATGAGAAAATAAAAGCAGGATAAAATAGAGAGCTGAGTCCCAAGACTTTTCCATCTTTCCTCTTAAAAGAATGTGTGTTCTGCACACAGTTCAGTCCCGCAGAACTCCAGCAATGGGGCTGAGCTCCCCATCAGCCCAGGCGAGGACATTCAGAGAGCTCGGGTGGGGACCACAC
Source organism: Hyaena hyaena (assembly GCF_003009895.1). Taxonomy (NCBI): domain Eukaryota; kingdom Metazoa; phylum Chordata; class Mammalia; order Carnivora; family Hyaenidae; genus Hyaena; species Hyaena hyaena. The sequence goes on along the minus strand of NW_024080710.1, from coordinate 2,504,238 downwards.
AGAAGTGCTGGCTCGACATCTCACCAGCCTTGTAGACTCTGCTGAGGGAACTCCCTGGGCCCAGGGAGCATGGGTGCGGCCCCTATACAGAGCCCAAGTGGGCCGAGTGGGCTCAGGGCTGAGCAGCACCTACCCTCTGTGTGGGCAGAGCAGCTGCGAGGACGGTGGGTGGGGGGAGGGGCAAGCCACATTTCCATCCACGCTGTGTGTGAATGAAGGCAAGTGCAGGGCAGCTGTGGGGCAGGACTGGGGGAATGGAACCAGCCCCAAGGAAGGGTGTAGGGGCAGTTTCACACACAGCCTGGGGAAGGCACATACTTCTACCCAATGGGCAGCATGATCGTCCAATGTCAGAGTGCAGTCCTGGCCAAAGAGGCTGGGCCTGGGGGGGACTGAGGCCATCACCCACCTGTGCTGCTTGGGATGAGGCTTGATCCACAGCCCTGGCCTACTTGGGCTTGACCCGGAACCAATGGACAACACAGCAGATGGCAATGGCTTCTCAAGGTGGGCCCAGCCAGCCTGGTTCATCAACTGAGGTAAGTCCATCTCTCAGGACTCAAACAGCCATGCCGTCAAAGTGGTTCTTAAGTACATTTTGGGAACCAGACAATCTTAGGTTCAGATCCAACTTCTGCCCCTGTCAGCTCTGTGTCCTGTGGCACATATTTTACAGGCCCAAGAAAAGGCTTCCTAACCTGTCCCACGGGGGTGGTGACAGGTGCCTTGTAAGGCCCTCTTGAAAGCTGGCGAAATGGTGAACTGCAAGCCTCGAGCCACAGCAAGCGGTTGTATGGCTTGCAGGCCACGGCACACAGCCAGACCATGCTGTCCCCCCCACCGCCTGGCAGGCATGGGTGCGTCGGCTCTGCTGGGCCAGCACCTTCTCATCCTGCCCACCTACCTACCCAGGACTGTTGATGTTAATGTCACAGCTCTAAAATATTATCACTGGAGGCCATGAGATTTCAAAACAGTGCTTCCTTTCCAGAGCCCCGTTGCTCTGTCTATAATTAGTGCAAGTTTCCATGAGCATCTTGAAGAGGCGGGAGGGGCGGCCCGGCAGGCTAGGTTTGTTAATGTAAGGCATTCCTGGGGTTTCTGCGCGGCCCAGTCTGTGCTCCTCCATCCCTCGTTCCCTGGTCCCTGCCCTCGGCAGCCACCAGGCCCTCATTAAGGGATTAGCAGCATCGACCATGCACTGCCTTGGCCTTGTACCAGAGAACTGCTGGGCTCTCCACTCTGCCCCCCGTGCCCCTTATCGGCACTCCCCAAGCCATGTTTGTGCTCAGGAAATCAAAGCAGGACTTGACGGAAATCATGGACCACTGGTGTCATGTGCTGATTGAAGACACTGGGGCCAAGCATGAGGGAGGGGAGCAGACTTCCTCCATTCTGGGTCCTCTGCTAATGGGATGTCAAAAAACACAGCTGGGGCTACAGGCCGAGGAAACCCATGTTGCCAAGCCCTGTGAGAGCATGATAAAGGGATGACACAGTCTGCTGTGTCTCAGGGAAGATGACAGGTCTTGCTTAACCAAGTCCTGGAGGGGATGTTCCTATCTAGGCTCGGTGCCTGGGTCACAAAGGGGGTGGCTGCTGGAGTCCAGCCTCATGCCGTAAACACCCCCAGCCCTCCCCCCTCCCAGTGGCCCTCTGCTTTCATGCAGAAGCGGGGGAGGGGCCTCAGGGTAATATTCTCATGTTGTTCGAGACACATTGATGACTCACTAGAACACTTAGGACACTTCCGAGTGCCTACATCTCTGTCATTCAAAAAACAGATTGAAATTCAAGGATGATTGTGAATAATGGAAAATAACCAAATGTGTAGGGGAAAAAGTGATGTAACCCTGAACAGCTTCCACGTTGTTCTCTGTTTCCCAGGCTCTGGACCCACCAGACTGTGAGCTCCTTGAAGGCAGACAATGTCAGCCCCATCAATGTGACCCTTCTCTGCTCTTGTCCTCAGCAGGACAGGTTCAAGGTAGGATCCAGGAGCCATCTGAGTGAGTGAACGAGCCCACCCCCTTGCATGTGGGGTGGGATGAATCCCCAGGTAGCAGTTATAGCTCCCTCTGCCTCCCACACCCACTCAAGTTCATGTGGCTCCGAGGACCTTGCCCCGGCCTCACCCCAGCACCCAGCCCTCGTCCCGCAGCTCTTAGCCATCTGCCTCATCCTTGCCCCAGCCCCCAGCCCCAGACAGATGGGCTGGAGCCTCCTACTGCTGACTCCAAAGCAAAGGCTATAAATGTGAGGTCACTAAGGTCAAGATCTGATCATTTCCACCTAGACAAGAGAGCCTGACATGAGTTGCTGTGCAGTGAGTGTTCATATGCTCAGGAACTCTCTCCAAAGCTTCCATGGACCAGGAAAGAGGCTACGTGGGTACAACCTGACCTTAGCAAGCATGGCCACCCAGGACCAGGCAGCACTACAAGGGTTCAGGTCTGAGCCCTTGCCCCACCCATTGTCCTCTGGTCAGGACCCCAGTAAAGGCACCTGCCGTCCAGTTTGAAGTGATGGTCAATAGTGGCCCAAGACAATGGGGTCCCACTCAATGCACTCATCTGGCCATCCACCATCTAGTGGCCCAGGACCCTGTCTAGAAGTCCCACTGGAGCCCTGCAGAAGATGGAGGGTTCAAGGCCGGCTTGCCCATGGCTGGTGTGGCAGGCCAGAGCAGACGCTTTATGGTGCAATCCAATAATTCTCTGAGGAGAACTTCTGAGCCCAACTGTCTTCCTTCTGACTATTGTCATTGGCCCCTTTTGTTGAACATATTATGTTCTTCAATTTCTCTGTCATTCAAGCCAGCTTCCTCTGGCAGAATGAGCCTCACATATATTGAGTACCTGTTATTTTCTAGGACAGGCTCTGCCAACTCAAACCTGCAGGCAAAATCAAGCCTGCTGCCTTTGTGCCAATAAAGTTTTATTGGAAAACAACTGTGTCCATTCAGGTACATCTTGTCTGTGGCTGCTTTCGGGCTGTGGCAGCAGAGTTGAATCACTACGACAGAGACCACATGACCCACAAAGCCTAGCATTTACTATCTGGCCCTTTACAGGGAAAGTTTGCCAACCGTTGTACCAGGAGGTCTGCAGAAATTGTTTTGTTGCATCGTCCTCACGTCCCTGGGCAATAGACCCTGATTGCCATTTGAAGAGAAGCCACCAAGGCTTGGCAAAGTCAAATAGAACTCACAGCCAGTTAGGAGGCCAGACACACCTCAAACCCACATCATCTACCTAGCCCTGAAGACCATACTCTTGGCACTGGTCATTTCCTTCAAATCTTTGGTAGAGCAAGCCAAGATTTGATCCTGCTTCTAGGGTAGCTACGACAATGGCTCTCAAACCATCAGGATGTCTACTAACAAACTTCAACTTTTCTCCATAGAAAGCCTGATTAAAAGCAAAAGACGGATGACTTTCTCCCTATTTTCTCCCGAGGTCCCAAAACCAACCACCCAGGCAACGAACTCCCTCCTCTTCCCCTTGGGTTTGTGACGTACAAGTCAGTCAGATAATCAGCCTCTCCCTCCCCTCTCTGATTCAGGCGTTAGGCACTGGGGGTCCGAGCCAGCAGAGAAGGCTGAGCCACATGTACCACAAAGTCCTCTCTGGGACTCTTAGAGTTCTCCTCACTTGGTTGTGAGACTCCACATGGGGAAGGAGATTGGGGTTGTAGAGACGCTGCCAGAGGCAAGGCCTATAATTACTTAGCAAAGAGCCTTCTTGGGCATCAAGAACTCACTAGACTTTATCTTTAATCCCCAGGATTCCCTAGAAAGCAGACAAATTGGTACTGGACTCCGCCTTATTGACTGCCAACCTGTGAACGTCCTTCCATGCTGGGAGAACTGACCTTAGGGCGAGCTTTAGGGGACACAGGGTGCAGCCATCAGTAGAGCAACTAAGTAGGGTAGGGCGACTCGTCCATCTTTCTGCCTCCTACACCCACTTGGCCGCACCCCCTCAACTCTGCCAGCCAGCAGTGAGCTCCCCCAGGGTTCAAGGGCAGAGGTGGCAGCCCAGGGCAGCCGTGCCAGTATGGCAGCAGCATTGGCCTGGGCCCCCATCCTTCAGGTGGGTCCTGGCAGCCACACCCCAGGTGATGCTTGTCCATTCCCCGCGCCCATGTACCAAGCTTCTCTGTCAGTTTTCCTGGTCTCTTCCAATAAATTCAATTTCTCCTGAAGTTGACTCAGGCCTGTGCAGAAACAGAGCTAGGAGAGATTAGACGGCTTATGCAAAGGGACACGCATCGCAGAAGGCAGATCTGGGACTCCCTCTCAGCTCCTCTGGACCTAACAGACACATGCCTTCCTATTAGTCCACGCGGCTGCTCAGGGAGTGACAGCACTTGTTTCAAAACCTCAGAAATCTGCCACCACACACGTGCAGTGTCACACTGCCCTGTCCGCCACTTCAGTCAGCGGCCCAGCCACGGCCCCTGACTGCTGGCAACTGACTGCTCAGCCCCCGGGAGAGCCTCTTGAGTTAACTCCTGCCTTCTAGAGAAACACCTTCAAATCCCTCGACTATCACGTGGTTTCCAGACACAGAAGTGGAGTTTTTAATCCAATGGAATAGTGAGGAAAGGAGAGGTGGGCTTGGAAGATGGACAGTCTTACCCACGGGCACCGGCCGGGAGGACTTGGGGTTGGCGGGCACCAAGGCAGCTGAGGGCCTGAGTCCAAGTAAAGAATAGAGAGAGCACACCTGTGGTGACTTCCTCTGCCCCAGAGCAGGATAAGCAGGGGTGTGGCCACGGGGCAGACTGCAGCAGGTGGGGCGCTGAGAGGGGCCCCGGGAGAGAGGGGTGGCTGCGTGGGGCGGCAGGGCTGCTCTGTACCCTCCCGTCTGACAGGAGTCTTAGGGTCTCAGGTTTCTTTAAATACCTGAAGCTTAAGTTTCTGGGCCTAAGGACATGTGGCCGGGATAGGTGTGGACTTTATCTCTGTCCTCTGGCTCCTGTGTCACACCCTCCAGGCATGGGCTATCAGGGAAATGTCAGGCCCCTCCATTCAGGAACCAAAAGGCCCCAATTTTGCTGTTCGAGGCCAGGTGTCTATGCCTCTTGGCATTTGACTGTGCTCCCTCAGGGACGGTCCCGCAGAAGGAGAACGCGACAGCTCCCCGCTGAATGTGTCCCATCCTGAAGCGATGTCAGCTCTCAGGAGTACCAGGCGGACAACCTTGTTGGACGTGTGACTCATTTTTAAATCACAACAGTGAAAATAAATAAGCTCCTTAAAAAAATAACTGTACTTGCTTTTGCAGAAAACCTTAAGAAATTAAGTCAGTCTCATCAGGCCTCCAAGTGTCTTCAAATTCCCGTTGAAAACTTGGACAGGGGACTTGTAACATCCTTGTCGCCTGTCCTTATTAACTCGACATTTTATTTAAATTGCATTTAGCACCTGCCTCCAATTACTCAGTTCTGGCAGAGAGCGGAGCTCCGGTCGAGCGCCCGGCTCCGCCGAAGCACAGCCGCAGCCCAGTGGGGAGCCCAGCCCGGGCAGGCCGTCATCTGTCTTCATCAAGCCGCGTCTTCCAGAAGCCTGACAGCAGCTGCTCAGGAGGTAATAAGGACGGTTAGCGCGGACGGCCGAGATGCTAGCGACAGCCTCCCAGGCGCCCAGGGAGCGATTTGTATTCATTACTGTTCTCCCCACGAGGGTCCCCGGGTTTACACGGGCTGCTGGCGAGCCGGCCCGGGCGGCCTGGCCAGCCTGCAAAAGCAAAAAGGCAGAAAGGTTAAAGACGGTGATGATGCAGATGATGGTGACGATGACATTAGGTGGCAGCTGCCGGGGTTGCTGCCGATGAGCCAAGCACGTGCCCTGATGCTGCCCGGGGTCACACCCACAGCTGTAGGCAACTCAGATTCTCAGCTTCATCTTCCATTTGATAGCCAAGGCAGTGGAGACTGACCCCGGATCCCTTGCCTAGAAAAACTCGACCATGTCCTTCTGCTGTAAAGCCTGCCCACGGCCTCCACGAGAAAATGTGTGAGAAAATGACTCTGTCCTGCACCTTTCTCTTCTCAGAGACACTCTCCAGCCCGGGGGGTATGGGGGGGAGGGACAGGGGGCTGGCTTCCTGTGGGCACAGGGAGGACAGGTCTGTGCTGGGTGACTGTCCTCACCAGCTGTCACCTCAAGCAAACCCTTCACTGATGGGTCCCTTGATTCAAAAACGGTTATTACTGACTGTATTAGACATAGCCCATGTGTGTGTATGTGCGTGCGCGTGTGTGTGTGTACACATCTTAGAAGTGGAACACAGTAGGTCTATGAACAGGTGGGAAACGTCACAGTTTGTGGGGTCAGGGAGAGCCAGGTCGGAGTAGCGGCTCTATTTCCAACTCTGGGATCCGGGGCAAGTCACTCACTGACTACAGCCTGCCTCAGAGCAGCACCCCAGGAAGCCCCCCCCCCCCCCCCCCCCCCCAGGGCTCACCTTCACCACCGAGGGAGGAAAGGTCTCTAATCTTGTAAGCCAGTTTATTCACACGCAGGAACGCCATCCCATTCAGCTCCGGACTCCGACCTGCCCTACCTCGTAACCATCTCTCTGGCCATCCATTCCTCTCCCACCCCATTCCCACTGGTCGTGCCCCATCATGCATCACCCAGGCCGCTGCTATCAGAACAGCTGTGCTGAAATGCAGCCAGCACCGCTTCCCTGCCTAAAGCCATTTACAGGCTCCGTCTCCTAAAGCGAAGCCCCTCGGAACACCGTGCCCCTTGGCGGGGCCCTTGCTTAGCCCCAGTCTGACGTGCTGCCAAACCACTGGAAACCCCCCAGCCTGCCTGAGGGCCCTACCACCTCCACCTTTTCACATCATCCAATCCCCAGGCTAGAAGGATCTTCCCTCCTTTATTATGCGCCAACAATCAGACAGCATCCAGAGAGCTGCCCTGATGAGCCTGCATGTACTTTCTGCGCCCACCCCAACCTGTCCACTGCACAGACCCTACAAGAGACTACCTGTCCCTCATCACCACTGGACTACAGGGGCCGAAGTCAGCAACCACGACACATGCACATCCGCATGTCTACAGCACGTGCCCTCGCAGGGCTCCCTGGGAGGGGTTGGGCTCTCCCCGGACTCCCCCTGTATTATGTGCTGTCGCTTATTGGTTAGCACGCTCACCTCAAAGCTGTATGAGTGATGTCGGCTTTGCCTGTGCCCACCCTGGCCATCCTCAAAATAGTTACAGGATGGGATACCCCACCTGCCATTCTGTGATGTCTTCTTCATAAAAAGACTCCCCTCCCAAGAAGCAGAACAAGAACAAAAGGGCAGATAAATGAAGGGAAAGTAGAACCAAGTCGGAAAGCCCCACCACCCGCCATCCAGAGAGGGCTGTGTCACGGTTACCCTCTCAGGGAAGTGATGTCTGGCGAAGACAGGCCAGGACCTGTCCACCTCATGAACTGATTCCCAGTACAGCTGCCTGGAGAATGAGTCACAGAATCACCCTCACCTCAGCGCCGAGGGGACCTCTGAAGTGCAGTGGACCCATCTCCCTCGGAAAGGATGGGGCTCCTTCCACATTATCCCCCAAATAGAGTCTGGCTTCCACCAAACCGTCCCTGATGGACAGCATTTCCGCATGAGCAACAGCGCTGAAGTCAGAGAGCCCCTTCTAAGTCTTGGCAGACCTCTCGTCTGTCTCTTTCTTTAGGAGCTGTGGAACCACCCAGATGAAGCACCAGCAGGAAACAAATGCACTGCTCCTTTCACCCCTGCTCAGCAGGCAGAACAACCCCTCAACCACTACCACCAGACAGGTTACAGGCGCCTCTGTTTCCCTCTCAGTCTTTACTAGAAGCACCACCCTTGTGAGCTCTGAGCAGGCTTGTGGGAGCCTCTTGCCCTCGTGCAGGCAGGCCTACCCCTCTGCCTGGGCAGAGCACTTGTCGGGTCATGCTTCCCTGACTCACACTGAGCCGCTGACTTCCCCCTGGACCCCCACCCACAGGGGGCAGCAGAGCTTTGCTCCCTGCCCTCTGCACACATGATGTCTCTGATTCTTTTACATCACTGAACTCAAGCAAGGGTTGGTTCAGTGAAGTGTGACGACCTCAGGGGCTGTGCTTATATAAAGAGCAGCCTGGGCCCCCACTCTGCTGGTCACGATGCTTCTTGGGGGGCCCTCCCACCTCCCTCAGTGTCTCTGGCCCCATCTCCTCTGGCACCAGACCTGCATTTCCATCTGAAAGTTCTACAGCAGGTCAAACTCATCATGTCCCTAACTGAACTCGTTATTGACTCCTCCCCACTCACTCCTGTTCCCTGCGCCAAAGAATGACATCACCACCGCCCAGTCCCCACGCCAGAAACCTGGGAATCATTTGAGATGCCTACCCCGCTGATGAGTCCGTGCTGTGGGCTGCATTACCTCGCATTGCTTAAGTTCAGCCACCCCCGGCTTCCACCATCTTTCCCTGATTCACACTCTCCTCTTCTCTGGACTATTTCTGCACCTGCCCCTAATTAGTCTAGTCCTAATGTGGCTCCCTTCCAAACCGCCCTCAACATAGTTCTCTCGAGATGATCTTTCTAAATGTCCAACATGATTTCAGCCTTAAATATGTCGATAGTTTCCCATCAGCTTCAAAAAAAAAAAAAAAATCCCAGCTTCCTAGCCTGGCCCGTGACTACTTCTCCACCCCTCTGCCTTTCCCTCCTGCCCTCTCAACAGACTTTATTTCCCTGGGACCCCCTTCCAGGTGGGCTACTTCTCCTCCATTCCTAGCACTGAGCACAAGATAGGGCAGCAGCACTCAAATCTGAAATGTGTACACCACCACCCAAAGTTTTTCAGCCAGTTATGAGGACTCTGTTGACCGGGTTTCATGTGCATGAGTAATCTTAGGTGGAATTTCTGAATAAGTTAAGAGACAAAGCTCACATCATGCTCTTGCCATGGTCCAGAGGACCCATCTGAGTTTCCCTCCGTGACTGGGGTCTTGCTGTGTGCCTGGAGGAGTCAGTATCTTTCCCAGGCACAGAGGTGGGAATTGCGGGGTTCCAGACCTGGGATCCCTGACAGCATTCCCGTTACATCATTTGGATTTCTTTATAGACTGGAGAGCTCACAGCATCAGCAAAACACATGTTTTTGTGATTTTCCAATAGCCCCAATTCCTGCTACCATGTCCTGTTCCCAGACCACTGCCAAGCTCAGCGGACAAAAGCCAGCAAGCATATGAGCTCTCAAATGCACACAGCAGAGGCCTTCTCATGGAAGCAGTTTAGAGAATGGAAAACAGAGTGTGAAAGACCCAGAAAATGCTAGAGAAGGTGTTGGGGCATGGAACAGGCCAAGTAGTAGTTGTAGAGACTCCATGCATTCCAGAGGGACGATCAGTGTAAAGAAGACCCGCGTGCCTGGCACAACCATGCGGGCCACCACGGTCCCCCTGCGTCAGCCACCATGGGGCCTGAGGCCCGGGCTGGTCCACTCTGATCTTTGAAACAGTAGAACTAACTGGAGTAGCATCCATTATCGCATTCTTCAGCCTACCTTAACTCTGGCCCTTCCGTGGTAATCAGGGGCTTATCCAGAGAAGAGCTGGTGGTCACCCTGTGGTCATATCACCTTCTTTTTCAGAACTACCAGGGTTACAGGGAGGAATCTCAGCCCTTCTGGAAAGAGAGAGGATCCTCCCTGGGTCCCTAAGATCCATTTCTCTCTTGTGATGCTGTTATGGGCTGAACTGTGCTGTTCCTCGAAATCACATGTTGAAGCCCTAAACCCTTCTAACCATATTTGAAAATAAGACCTGTAAAGAGGTAATTAAGTTAAAACAAGGTCTTCAGAGTGGTCCCTAATCTAATATGGCTGGTGTCTGTATCAGAAGAGGAACTTTGGGCACAGACAGGTGCACGCAAGGAGGGAGGGCCGTGTGAGGACACGGGGAATGGCCACCCGCAAGCCAAGCAGAGAGGCCTCAGGAGACACCAACCGTGACGAAGCCCCGGTCTTGGCCTTCCAGCCCACAGGAAAGTGGAAAAATAGGTCAACTGTTTCAGGCCCCTAGACTGGGGCACGTTGTTACAGCAGCCCCAGGAAATGAGCACAGATGCTCAGGAGTGTTGGCCAAGGGGTGAGGAGTGCGGCCAAGGGTGCACCACAAAGGCCTCGGTGCCAGAGGTCCCCAGGTGTCGGGTCCCAGAGGTCTGTGCCAATGCCTGCACCGTCCTCTCACTGGGGAGGACCTCTCGGCTGGTTCCTCTGGGCGTCTCTGAATACCTCTCACTAACCATTTCTTGAGTGGAATTGGTGTGTGGGACCTGCAGCAGATGGCCTAGAAACAGGTCACTGACTGTGCGGAGACTTTACCCCGTTCCAGGCAGAGCAGTGGGGAGCAGAGGAGGCCGACTCCATGAGTTCTAGACATAGAGCCAGGCATAGCTGGGCAGGCAGCCCGCCGGCTGGGGGCAGGGGTGGGGGGCGGAGGCCGGCAGTCCAGGCATCCTGTCTGGGGCTGTGTGAACAATGGTGGGCAGGGGAGAGAGAAGCTGTGGCAGCTTCTCTGCAGGCAGACTGAGTAATGGGAAAAGGGAGACCGAGCAGGTGTGGCCAGGGACATACCTGCATGGAGCAATCTCCCATGAAGCCCTGAGCACGACCTATGGGCTAGGAATCCCATCACGTGTTGGCCCTGAGAGCATGGGTGGCACCTTCACGGCCCTGCCTATGCTGTTCTTCCCTGGCGCCACGATGACTCCATCAGCAGGTCTTCCACAGGACCCAGCCCGGCAGCCCGCCTGAATGCCCAGCTCAGAGATAGCCAAGCAGGGGCTGCTCCCTTCCCTCCTCCCCACTGCTCCTCACTGGCCATCCCTCCTCATCGAGCCACCTTTGCTTTCCTCAGAGAACACAGGGGAGACCTGGATTTCCTGCTGGGAGACAGAGGAGGCTTCCAGAAGTGCAGAAGGACGGGCCTGGCCTTCCGCCTCCCTCACCCCTACCAAACTTCCTTAGGGCTACTTCTCAGGTCTGCCCGGATGTGCCCCACTGGGAAGGCTCCTGCCTCCACTCAGAGCCCCCAAATTGTTAGTATAAATCTGTGTGGGAACTGGCTGTTGTGGACTCAGGGTAGGCAGCTCCAGACAAGCCTCGTGACTGTTGGTAGCCACGGCTCCCTTCTCCTTAAAGAAAGAGGTCATTAATGCCCACCTCATGGGGGGGAGGAGGATGAGAGGAAATGGAGTCTTGTCTCCCTGGCAGCCAGCCTGATGTTTGGCACGTGTCTGGATGGTAAAGGGCACAAGGGCCCTTTAAGAAGAGAAGTGAGGGCGGGAGGTGAGAGGTAAGGAGGATGAGGGCACGGGAACCTGCCTGTGCTGGGCACCCCCTAACAGCACGCTCTGCAATTCAATCCCACTTACTCATTACAGTCATCCTTCCAGAAAGAGAAACTGAGGCTCTGAGATGAGGCAGTCTCTCAGGCTCACGTGGCTGGTGGTGGAGCTGGGATCAAGATCAGGTTTGATGGGGCCAGAGCCTGTGGGCACTTCCAACCACTCAGACTACCCTGCAGAGCTGTGTGGGGATGGGCACACTGACGTGGCCTTTGGGCTCCATGATACTTTGCAGGGAATAATCCAGCTCTGGTCCCAGAGGAGAGCCTCCCCCTTCACTGTCCTCTGCCCCCCTGCCTACCTGTGGCCACCTGGTCTTGTCCAGATCCAGCCCATCTGAACTGCAGAGTGGTAGATAGACCTGCATGACCCTCCTTGGGAAGCTCAATGCAGCTCGGGGACCCACCGGCCTCCACCCAGCTGGACTGACTTCTCTTTCCCATGACCAGTCACAGGGATCCCGCTCAGGGGAGACAGGAACCCAAGAACCAGCCTGTCTGTGGGTGAGCTACAGACTCCTTAGAGGGCTGGGCAGGAGCAGTAAAGAACTGAGTTAGGCGCCCAGCGTGGACTCTGGCTACCCAAGAAACATGAGATTCCCAAGACGAGGGCAGCACTAACGGCATCTACGGGCCACCAGGCTGCAACCTCATGCAGACAGGGTCCTGCAATTGGCCAGCACCTGCTCGCACTGCTCTGGGCTCACAAGCCCTACAGCCACCTGCACCCCGGCAGACAGAGGAGGAGCAAAGCCCCCAATCATAGCCCTTATCTGGCCACAGTCTTCCTTTGGTCTGCAGTCCCTGATGTCCCGTACCCAACACCACCTCTTCACCAAGCCTGGCTCAGGGTCCGAGTGGTGGCACACAAAGCAAGTTAGTCCTGGAGAGAAGCCTGGCTTCCTCTACCTCCAGGCTGTGTGGCCCTGGGCAGTTGCTGAACCTCTGTGAACCTCAGGTTCGTCACTTGACAGGTGGTTGTGAAGATCCAATGCAGCTAAGTGTGCAAATGCTTTGCATGGTGCAAATGAAGGCTTCCCTGCCTCCCTGATATTAACTAGTGCAGCACTGGGGAGTGTACTATTAAGTCGATGTTCCAACAGGATTCAGGCCTGATGGCAGCAATTCCTAGCCGAGGTTTATCTGTGGGCCACAAACTTCTGACCCAGAACAGATCTGGAGACATAGATTCAGCAGCTGAGAGTGGATGGGTGGGAGACGGGACCATGCCTCCCAGGACTTGCCCCTGGTATTGGCATGGCAGCTGCACAGGCAGGCAGCGCCACCTAGTGGATGTGATCAGCACCATGAATCAGGATGCCCCTTGATGGGGTGGGTCTCTCTGTCTCTCTTTCCCCAACACCCGCCCCCCCCCCCCACTGTGAATGCATACCACAGGCCCATGCCCACACTTGCACCTGCACACAAACGTCCCCCAGCCTCCTGCCCACTGCATCACATCTCGTAGCTGGTCATCAACAGCCAAAAGGCAACATGCTTCCTTTCTCGGTCCAAAAATTGATTTGGTGACTATGTGAGGACAGCCAAGCTGTCTGGAAAGGAAATGGGGTGAGGTCACATTTGCTTAAGGTCTAGTACAAGCCAGCCTTCCAGCCATGAGGTAGGTGTCACTGTCCCCCAGAAAGGTTAACTTACCCAAGCCCACCCAGCCAGCGAGTGACTCCAAACCCCAGGCTTCACAGCTGATGCCTTCATGCCTCCAAATTCCACAGGTTATTCCAATTTTAAAAATGGTTACTATGGGTCCTTGAACTAGAATGCCATTTGAGACAGAACCAACTTGGCCCATAATTGTATTTTTGGTACCAAGATGATTTTCTAAGTGACACCAGAGCCCCAGTTCTCAATAATCATTGTCTTACCTACACTGTCCTCACTTTCCTCCCAGCAATGGAGTGTGTGAGTATGCGCGTGTGTGCAAGTGCATGTATTTGTAGGGTCTGTGTGGTGGTAGCATGTGTATGTGATGTATGGATGGGGTATGTGTGTAAGTATGAATGTATGTGTATGTGTGTGTATGTGTGTATGCGCATATGTGTGTATGGTAGGTGTGTGAGGGTACATGTGTGTGTGGAGTATGTGTGCTTGTGTGTGTGTGCACACGGGGCGATTGGAATTTGCCGCACAGATGCTGTAGTCAGAGAGAGGCGGGATCCAATCCCAGACCTGCCCCTGGCATCCTGGGTGTGCCCATGCCACCCAGTATTCCTGCCCTTACGCAATCCCACACCTTGAATATGGGCTGCCTCTTGGTCCTGATGAATAAAATGTGGTAAAAGTGATGTGATGTCTCCTTCAAAATTAGGTTACAAAAATGACTCTGGGTTCTGTCTCACTCACTTGTTCTGCCGGAAGCCAGCTACCATGTGCTGACCTGCCCTATGGAAAGACCTACGTGGCAAGGAAGCTCATGAGATTGGCTTCCAGAAACAAGTGGCAAGAAACTGACTGGCACCAACAGGCACTGGCTGAGCTTAGAAACAGACCCTCCCCAGTCGAGGCCTGAGATGAGACCACAGCCCCCGCCAACTCTGGAGGCAGCCTGAGTCAGGGGGACCCAGCTAAGCCGCACCCAGATTCCTGAGCCACACACACTGTGAGGTGATACCTGTTGTTTTAAGCCACCAAATTTAGAGTAATTTGTTACACAGTCTTTTCCTTGTCTTTCTGGGGCCCAGTTTCCCTGAGGACAGGCTTAACACTGTGCCTGACACATAAGAGGCTTAACAAATACTTCCTCTCTCCCTTCCACACTGAAAAGCAGACTTGCTACGTCACTCTCCCAAACAGCATGGTGCAACGGGAACCCCTAAGTCAGGCTCTGTTTTGAGGCTAGAGGCTGACAGAGAGCCCGCCCCTTCCCAGCCCATGACTGGGACACAGCTTACTCCCTCTGGAGCATCAGGACCCAGCAGCTGGCTAGAAGACCATCTGATGGTGTCAGCTTGGGCCTCTCTCCGTCTCCGGGTGGAGGGAAGGTGATCATGTTCAGCCACAGAAGCTCTTTGACCTCTGCCCTCGGTGGAGGGAATAGGAACCTGTCCAGGACCAGGATGGGGCCCGGGCTCCAGCACTCAGATGATCGGCTGGGTGTTTGCCAGACCAGGTGTGGACAGCCCCTGTGGTGAGCCGACTGCCTTTATCACGACCCTGGCACTGTCCGCAGCTGTGGGGAGGCACACTGCCCGGCTCCTGCTGTCCCATCCTTCTGTCCGTCCTCCAGGCTGAAGAGTGCAGGCAGTCCTCTCGGTTCCCTCCCCCAGCCAGGCCACCAGCATGCATGCCTGTAGTCTCAGTGGGAGGGCCCCAGGACCTTACTCTCCAGGATGGGCTCCGGAAACAGCATCCGGGGTGTGCTGCTCGGTCACATCGGGGTGATGCTGTCCAGGCCCCTCTTCTGCTGCTGTCCCTCGGGTCGGGTGCACTGGTGCTGACCCTGTAAAGTGCAGAGGACTCACCCCTGAGACCTCTGCATGGACCAGACTCCAAGATTAGGCTTCTACCTGCTTTATCCTCCCTCACAGAAATCTGGGCAGCCAAGTGTTGTTTGTCATACTTTCGAGATGAGGGAAGTTGAACGCCAAGGTGCAGAGTCTTTGGCAAGGTCATACAGCAAGGGTGGCTGTTCTTAAACATTCTTAAATCCTGAAATTCTTCAACACTTCTTCCAGTGAGGGGTGGGACTTGTGCCTGGCTGCTCTCTCTCTCCTTCTCTCTCTCTCTCTCTCTCTCTCTCTCTCTCTGAATCTGGACCCAGGGCTATTGGCCAAGAGCAGAAATGCTTCTGTGCCAGTTTGGGGACACGTTGTAGGAAACTGGCAGGATCTACTTCCTGTCTCTTAGGACTTTGTTCTTGGCATTCAATCCCCTTTCTAGGAGGAGGCCTGTGTGGGGGCTCACATGGAGAGGAGCCAAGGCCCTGGCCCTCAACTTCAGCCAAGCTCCCACCACCAGCCTGTCCCAGCTCACCAGCCACCAAGTGAGGCATGTTAGGAACGGGTCCCCAGCCCCCTACTGCCCCCCCCCCCACTGGCGCCAGGGAGCCCACAAGCCTTTCCTACCCCATGCTGCAGTTTCCTGAACTAAATAAACGTTGGGCTTTAAGCTACTAGGTTTGAACACAGCAAGAAGTGGTGAGTACAGTTCAGCTGACTTCGAAGTCCATTCTCCTAGCACCCAGCAGGTTGGCCTCCTGACCTTGTTGCTGGGGAGCTCACAGGTGCCAGGCTCAAAGATACCCCCAAATCATACCCCATCTCTCCAGGGCCAGGAAAGTCCCTTCAGGCATTTTCTCACTGCACGTCACCACAGTGACCACCTGCAGTCTAAGATGGCCCCCTACAGACCTCTTTCCTGTACAGTCTCTGTCCCTTGTCCTTCGGGTGAGGGTCAGACTTGTGAATACCAAATCAGTCTCTCGATGACATTGCTCATACTCAGGGGGACTTTGCAGATGGCATTAAGGCAACAAATCAGGCGATTTTAAGTTAGGGGGCCTTTTTTGATGAGCCTCGCCTAATCACATGAGACATTTAGAGCAGTTTACTCTGGCTGGTGGGAGATGAGGTAGTCAGAGTGAGGGGCTTGGGCATGGAGGGGTCTCCTTTGCTGAAAGGGAGGGGCAGGGGCCAGGACTCGAGGGTGGTCACTAGGTACGGAGGCAGTCCCCGGATATCAGCCAGCAAGAAAGAAGGGAGTTCAGTCCCTGAACCACAAGGACCTGCATTCTGCAACCCCCTGAGGGAGTGTGGAATCAGATTTACCCCCAGGACCTCCAGCTAAGATCCTGGCGCTCTGATTTCAGTCTTGTGGGACCCTAGGCAAGGAACCCCGGGGGAGCCCACCTGGACCTGTAACCTACAGAACTAGGAGATGCTCACTGCGTGTCAAGTGGCTCAGTTTGTAACTTGTTACACAGCAGTGGAAAATTAATACACCCTCAATCCTTTTCCTTCCAGACTCTTCTTTTCCTGGAAGTATCCTTCCTTTCCTCATTGCCAATGTGGTGACAGATAGGCCTTCGAGCAGTGTCTGGGGAGGGGTCTATAGCCTGGGCCCGGGCCCTGGGGAGTAAGTGGTTCCACCCATCAGCTGGCCCCAGTGTGAGCCTACGGTGAGATGCCTTCATGTCCACCAGCCAAACCTCTGTGGCCTCCCAGAGCCATGGAGGGCAGGGTGAGCCTCCAGAACTCAGGATCCAGGGGATGGTAGCATCAAGCCTACTGGCCTCCAACTATCAGGCTCCTAGACTTCCCATTAGGGTGACTAAGTCCAGCCTTAATTAGCTGGACTCTGATGACCTGGGCACTCCCAATTCCCTCATTTTGGGACAATAATAGTTCCCTGTTCAGACAGACTTTCCACCCACAGGACCAGTCCCAAACTCCTCATACATCTGATCTAATCTGCTCTCTGTCTGAGCCAGGCCTTCACTTCACACTCACCTTCTCTGACCTCGGCAGCATTCTGGTCTGAATCCACAAGGACACAGTCGAAAGAGCAAGCCCTCATGCTTGCTTAAGGTGCTGAATGTGCTCAAAACCCCTCTCCCTCCACCCCTTACCCATGCCCGGCCATACTCCTAGGAAGCCAACCTAAGTCACCAAGACCATTTTCCAGATGAAAACCCTGAGGCTGAAAGCACTAACATGGGCTGTGCCACTTAGGATGCCACCCCAGGGGGGCTTCTACTCACTTCATGTCATTGCAGTGGCTGCTTAGGTTTTCAAGGGCAGTGATTTTGTTCTTCATTTACCACTGAACTATCCTCACCAGAAAGAAGCACCAGCCCGGACGTACAGCAGCCTATTCAGAAAACTGCCCTCGTGATTGCAGGGTGGTGTATTTACTTATCACATCAAGCAGGAGAATGTTGTTGAGATTCTCCATCTCCTCCCCGTTTGCTTTATCTGTGTGTGTTTTCAGTTTATATAGAAGTAAATTCAAGGGGCACCTGGGTGGCTCAGCTGGTTGCGTGTCCAACTTCAGCTCTGGTCATGATCTCGCGGTCCATGAGATCGAGCCCCATGTCGGGCCCTATGCTGACAGCTCAGAGCCTGGAGCCTGCTTCGGATTCTGTGTCTCCCTCTCTTTCTGTCCCTCCCCTGCTCACACCTGTATCTCTGTCTCTCAAAAATGAATAAATGTTAAAAATTTTTTACAAAAGAAGTAAATTCGAATCTCCCATTACGCTTATGGTTTTGCAATTTCTTAGAATTCTGTCGGGTTTTGCTTTATGCATGTTGAGGCAACATTGTCCTTAATATTCCCGGGCTACATTAAGTGCGCACAGCTCATCACTGCAGACTCTATCTTTTAGGATAATGCACTGTCCTGCATTATCCCCCAAATGCCATTTGCTGTCAACTCTGTTTGGTCTGTTATTAATTTTGCTTCACTGTCTTTATTTAGGTTCGGGCGTGCCTGGTAGAGTTCATTTTTTCCCTATCCCTTGATTTTTCTGCATGGCCTTGTAGAGGTGTGTCACATGTAAGCAGCATATAGACAGCGTTTTACATTTTCAGTCCAATGATATCTACCATTTAATCAGGCAAGTTAAACAGCTCACCTTGTGTGTGACTGCTGATGTAATGTGACTTATTTCTGCTCTTTTATAGTCCTGGTTTGCCATGGCTTCTCTTTTTATTTCCGTTTTCCCTGAAGAGTCAGTTTTCGCTTCTTTTATGGGTTTTTTTTAAAACATTTTTTTATAGTTTTTTAAATTTATTTTTGAGACAGAGAGAGACAGAGCATGAGCAAGGGAGGGGTGGAGACAGAGAGAGAGGGAGACACAGAATCTGAAACAGGCTCCAGGCTCTGAGCTGCCAGTACAGAGCCCAATGCGGGGCTCAAACCCACGAACCACGAGATCATGACCTGAGCCAAAGTCAGACACTTAAACAACTGAGCCACCCAGGCGCCCCTCCTTTACGGTTTTGAAGTGATCATTATGTTCCTGCCCTTGCAGTTGCTCTTTTACCTGTCCAGCACACATTCCTAACTTTACTTTCTTCTCGGAGCAAGTCTGCAGTATTTGTTGTTCCCATTCCAGATGAGCCATGGACCTTGCGAGATTGCTACCCATGCATGCATCCTGTCCTCCATGTGTTCTTTCTGTCTAAAGTCAGTTTTGCCTTTGACCTTTACATACAAAACATTGCTTTTAATTTTTATAATTAAAATCTAATTATGGCTTCTGACACAGGTCAGGGATTCCACGCCCATTCTCAAAGGCCCCTCTCAGGTCACTTTCATCCCGGAAATGTGCAGGTAACTCTCATCATGCACCGCTGTGATACACATGAATAGCACTCATTCTGCTCCCAAGATTTCTCCTCTGTTTCCAGTTTTCAGACTTTTGACTATGCTGTGTCTTCTTGTGGACCTCTGGGGTGTGAAATAACACCAGTGCTCCAACAACATGGTCCAATCTTGTATTTGAAAAAGAAAATACAAACTTCGCAGCTAGCCCTTGAGTCCACTGATCATGACCAGTGACCAGCCATGGGACATCTTTCAAGGTCTGTTGGCAATTGGCCCTGCATCACTGGTACTCAGTTCCTGTCCAGACAGCAAAGTGTGCAGTTATACTATCTTTTCATCGACTGGTTATATTTTTCCAAAATAGATTTAAGAAAAAGAGTTCAAATAACTGATTGTAAAAAATAACTGATCTTATCTTCAAAGGTAAGTATATTGCCCCCTCCCCCACAAAAAAAGAGAGAGAGATAAAATGTAACAAAGAAACAAAAAGCGATAATGCACTAGACAGACCTTGAACCAGCAAGCACTGTTCAAACTACTCTTTGCAAGTAGGCAGAGAGTACAAGGAAATAAAACCACTTAAATTCTCCCCCATTTCTAATATTTTAAAATACAGTGTATTAAGTATGTGTTACTTCTACTGTATTTTCCTTCTCCTCTATATTTGTGTCAAGCAGTGAGAAAGTATTCTTTCATGACTTGACAAAAGTTTTTAAAGGGCACCGAACAATTGTAATTTGTCCCATCGCTTATTAAGACAGCTTTTCAGTATTTCCGCTGCACGGTTCTCTCTCTGGTCCCAGTGACGGCGCCAAACAAAGACTGAACATGTTTTTGTAACAGCTCTTATCCAGATCATCTGATGGATGTAACTTTGTGGGACCTTTGTATATCTTTGTGTTCTTACTTCATTTTTCAGTTTAGCCTGATAGGAAAATCAAATCATAATTATCTTCCATCAGCATTTTGAAATTGTTAACTCCATGTGCTCCCGGCATCTCTTGCTGCTGGTGGAAAAACTATTGTCACTCAACCATTCCTTTGGAAGTAATTGGTTCTCTCATACTTGGTCTTGCTTGCTTGATTGCTTGAATGATTGGCTTTAGTCCTTACTCTGAAATAGCTATCCATATGCTGGCAGTAGCAAACAGTACAGAGAGCTCCTCTATCCCCTTCACCCTGTCTGCTCAGTGGTTTCATCTGACTTACCCACAGTGCAGCATCAAAGCTAGGAATGTGACATTGGCAGAGCGTGCATACAATGGCCGGATGCCCTTTTCACACTTGCGTAGATTCACTTACCCACCACCTCAACGCAGACACAGCTCTATTCCACCACCACACAGATCTGGCCCCCTCAGTCTGCTCCCACCTACACACCCCCATCACTAACTCTAAGCAACCATACATCTGTTCTCCATCCCTAAAACATAATCATTTAGAGAATGCTTTATATATGAAGTCACGCAGTCCATAGCGCTTTGATAATGGCTTTTGTCCCCTCACTGCCCATCAGGGTCTGAAGCAGCCACCTAGTGGCTGGTGAGGTTGAACATCTTCACAGCGCCTATTGGCCATGCATCTATCCTCTTCATTACTTTTGCCCATTTTCTGACTAGCTTATTTTTAACAGTGGAGTTTTGCAAGTTCTTTGCATATTCTAGGTATGAATCTTCTCTTGTATATGGGCATTACCAGTGTTTTACTTTCCCTTCATTTTTGAAGGATATTTTTACCAGACATAGGATTCTAGATTCTTCTCTGTCAGCACCAGAAATGTGTTCCACTTCTTCCGGCCTCTGGAGTTTCAGGTGAACAATCCACGGCCACTCTTTTCCTCTCCATGCCTGTGCTGTTTCCCACTGCTTTCAAGGATTTTTTTCTTTGTCGTTAGTTTGCACATGTTTTTATCATAATATGTCTTCTCATGGATTGCTTTCGGTTTACCCGATTGGTTGTTTGTTCACCTGTTTAATCTATATCTTTATGTCATTTTCCATATTTGGACATTTTTCAGCCACTCCCCCTTGGCATACTTTCTCAGCCCCAACTTCTTTTCCTCGTCTGGGACTCTAATGACATGAATGTTAGATCTTTCCCTGCCTTCCTGATGCTGTGTGCTTCATATTTCTTTTCAATCTATTTTCCATTCCAACAGTCAGGTCCTAGCCTTCACCTTCCTCTAGTTCTCAGAAGCATCTGACACCACTGTCCTCTCCCTCGTTCTTGAAGCACTCTCCTCGCCACGACACCTCCCGGTTTTTCTGCCATATCGAGGACAGCTCTGTCTTTGTCTCCTTTGGTGGAGCTTTCTCATCTCTCCAACTGCTATGTTTTAAGTTTGGGATTTTTAAAAAATGTTTATTTATTTATTTTGAGAGAGAGTTGTGAGTGGGGTAGGGGGAGAGAGAGAGAGAGAGGGAGAGAATCCTAAGCAGGCTCTGCACTGTCAGCGTACAGCCCGATGCGGGGCTTGATCCCATGAACCGTGAGGTCAGGACCTGAGCCAGTATCAACAGTCAGCCATTAACCAACTGAGCCACCTAGGCACCGCAAAGTTTGTGGTTTTTAACTCTTCTTTTTTCTGTCTACACTACTCCAGGTGTAGCCTCATGCTCTTCCTATCTCTTTCATGGCAATAGTGCCTACATTTATAGATGTAGCCCTGACCTCCCCCAAGCCCCAGACCCACCCTGACCCCTCAGCATCCCCACTTGGGTGACGCCTGCGTAGTCACTCAGCAACCTCACCCCGCCCCTCATCTTTAAACCAGAGGCCCCGCCTCTCTGTTCTCCTTCCCACCTCTACTCCAGACATGACTCTTGGGACTTCAATATCCACTCTGAACTCTAACCACCTTTTCCCCATAATGTGAAAGCTTAACATTCTCAAGTTCAACCACCTTCCCATCTCCCCATCTCAGAGATCCTAATTACTTTGTGAGTAACTGACTCCATTACTCCTATTAACCTTATCCCATCACATACATCGCTCTGTGACTTGGCACCAGAGCCTGGAACACTCATAAAGAAAGCAGAGTTGACCTTGTACTTTAGAAACCCTCGTCCTTGCTATAACCCCACCGTGTGGTCCATTCCGTGGTGGTATTTTCACCATATCATCAGAGAATAATGTTCCTTCCCAGACCCGTCTCCCACCTGTTTTCCTGCCGTCCATGACTCTCCTCAAGTCCCCTGTCTTCTCAGAGGATGGGAGCCCAAGGCCCCCAGCGCTCCTCTTGACTCTGTCCCCCCATCATCAGTGCCTAGGCTCCGGTGAGGATAGAGGATAGGGCATCAACCCAATGCTGAGGACTCTTCTGGAACTCTACTTCCCAAGCCTCTGGTGGACTCTGATTCCACTGTTTTCAGTGACACACAGACATGTCCTCTCCTTAGGTCTCTCCACCCCTAAAGAATCGCTCCAGCTCCAGCTCCAAGGCCATGCCCTCTGACCACCCTCTACCTGCCCATCAGCCTCTCCCCAGCTCTTGTTCACCTGCTTTTCATCTGCATAAAGATCACCCATTGTTTTCATCCTGCAAGTGCCTCATGAAATCATTTTGAACTCTGTCCTCCCATACAGCCCCAGATCCCTGGCCCTCCTACATGTTTCCATTCCTGCCTTGTCAGGCACTAGCACTGTGATAAGCCACCACCTGGCTTCCTCTCTCCCCTCCAGGCCCATGCAGCATGGAGGGGGAAGCCATGTAGCTGTGTGCCTTGGCTCCTTGACAAGTCAGCCCTTGCTAACCTCCACCGGCCCCTCCGGGCAGCTGCACAGCCCAGGTCTGCACCCCTTGCTGGTGTTCCAGCAGATTCCCCCAGCAGCTGTTCCCAATCTTCCTCCTATCCCCAAATCCACAAACCCACCCCCATTTCCTGAACTCATACCAGATGAATGCACTTCATAATTTATTGAGAATTTCATCCGATAATGACATTCTCACCTTCTCTCCTCCTTTCCTCAGAATGTTTCTGCCTTCCCCCAGCGGGTCTTTATTGAGAAATATCCTTCCTCTTTTCAAGACAAACCTTTCCCCCTGGATTCTGGATTCCCTCACCTTCCTGATTCCTTCCTGACCACTTTCCATTTTTCTGTCTTAGGGCTTCCTTTTAATTTTCTTAGCTCTATTGAGATATAATGGATAAATCATGCACACATTGAATTTAAGCATCTTGATGAGTCTGAACTTAGGCACACACCGTGATACCATAACCACAACCAAGTCACCAAGGCACTAAAAATATGCAACACTTCTAAGACATTTTTCCTTGTGTTATTTTTCCATTTTTATTTTTTGGTAGGAACGCTTAACTGAGTTCTATCCTCTCAATGTACTTTAAAGAGTAATTCCAGACATTTAACATGTAGGTACTATGTTGTGTAACAAAAATTTCTAGAGCTTATTCATCTTGCATCTTGCATATACCCATTGAAAAACAGTTCCCTATTTCCCCCTCCCCCTAGCCCCTGGCCATAACCATCTGTTATCTGTTTCTATGAGTTTGACTTTCCTAGATAGCTCATGTAAGTGGGATTGTGCAGTATGTATCCTGTGACTCGCTTATTTCATTTAACATAATGTCCTCTAAATTCATCTGTTTTGTCATAAATGGCAGGACTCCTTTCTTCTTTAAGGCTGAATAATATCCCATTGAGTATATGTACATTTCTTTACCCATTCATCTGTTGCTGGACATTTGGATTGTTTCCATATCGGTTGTTATGAATAGTAGCATAATAAATATAGGGGTGCAGATATCTCTTTGAGATCCTGATTTAAGCCCGTTTGAATATATATTCCTGGGGCATAGGGGTGCCTGGGTGGCTCAGTCAGTTAAGTGTCCAACTTTGGCTCAGTTCATGATCTGACAGTCTGTGAGTTCGAGCCCTGAGTCAGGCTCTGTTCTGACGGCTCGGAGCCTGGAGCCTGCTTCAGATTCTGTGTCCACTTCTCTCTCTGTACCTCCCCTGCTTGCACTCTGTCTCTGTGTCTCTCTCTCCAAAATAAATAATAAAATATTAAAAATTATAATAAAGAAGTATAATTGCTGGATGATATGGTAGTTCTATTTTTAATGTTTTGAGGAGCCTCCACACTGTGTTTTATAGTGGCTGCCCATTCTACATTCCCACTGACAGTCTTATAAGGGCTCCAATTTCTCCACACCCTTCCCAGCACTACTTTCCTTTTTTAAAATAATTGCCATTCGAACAGGTGTGAGATGATATCTCACTGTGTTTTCGATCTTCATTTCCTTGATAGTGAAGTCATATTGAGCATCATTTCATATGCCTGGTGGCCATGTGTGTGTCTTCATTGGGAAAGTGTCTATTTAAGCCCTTTGCCCATTTTCTAATTGTGTTATTTACTTTTTTGCTATTGTGTTGTAGGCCTTATATCTGTTTTTAATATTTTGGATATTGACCAAATATCAGACAGATGGTTTGCAGATATTTTCTCCCACTCCGTAAGATGCCTTTCACTCTATTTATTATTTGTTCTTTCCTTTCCTTTTTAATTTGATAGAGTTCCACTGACCTGTTTCTGGTTGTGTTGCCTGTACTTCTGGTGTCAAAGCCAATAAGTCATCACCAGGAACAATGTAAAGAAGTTCCCCCCCCCCACACACACACACACATTTTCTTCTAGGAGTTTTACAACCTCAGGTCTTACATGTTAAGTCTTTCATCCGTTCTGAGTTGATTTTTGTTTTGGTGTAAGATAGGGACCCAGTTTCATTCTCTGCATGGGATGTCCAATTTTCCCATTTTTTAATTTTTATTATTATTTTTTATTTATTTCTAGGAGAGAGAGAGAGAGAGACAGTGTGAGCAGGGGAGGGTCAGAGAGAGAGGGAGACACAGACTCTGAAATAGGCCCCAGGCTCTGAGCTGGCAGTCAGCACAGAGCCCGACGCGGGGCTCGAACCCACAAACTGCGAGATCATGACCTAAGCGAAAGTCGGACACTTAACCGACTAAGCCACCCAGGCGCCCCTAATTTTCCCATTTATTGAAGAGACTGTCCTTCCACCCATTGGATATTCTTTCTTACCACTTCTCTTCCTCCACGAAACTCACGAAAACCCCAGTTATTCACTTAAAATACTTCCTCAGCCTTGTTGCCTTTCAATTTCCTACCCCATCTCCTTCCCCACTTCCCTTCATGATACCAAGTTGAATACTGTGTCGTGAGGTTACCACTTCCCTTCTTGCCCTCACTCACACTCCCCTGCAGGCGTCAACCCTGTAGCCCACTCCCACCACAGAGCAGCCAGTGTGGCGCCTTCGTGGGTCTCTCTGCCTTCTCCACCTTGTGACTTGCGACCTCCTCATCTCAGTTTCTCTGATGTGACAAGCACAGGCTCTCCCCCTCCCTCACATCAGTCCTCAGCCCCCTTCCTGGGAACCTCTGGGATTCTGCCTTTGACCCGCCTCTCCTGCTACATTTCACCTGTGGTTATCAACCGAGAGGCACAGTCCTTTAAAACTCATTACCCAAACTGGGACTCTTTTTAAGAATATAAGAAGCACCATTAATAATTATGTAGGGCAACAGGTGTCACGCAGGGCTGTCCCGGTCACCCCTACCTACTGCTCGCCATACCCATAGGGGCTGTCATAAGGGTGGCTAGGATTCCTTTTTAATGTTTATTTATTTTTGAGAGACAGAGAGAGAGAGTGTGGGGGGAGGCAGAGAGAGAGGGAGACAGAGGATCCAACGTGGGCTCTGGGATGACAGCAGAGAGCCCGACATGGGGCTTGAACTCATGAACCCTGAGGTCATGACCTGAGCCAAAGTTGGATGCTTAACCAACTGAGCCACCCAGGCTCCCCTGGGATTTGTTTGAATCAGATGGTCTGACACGAAAATGATTTAAGACATGCAGACACAGGAATGACTGGCATGAAGGAAGACATGTGTTATACGCAGAGGTACCCAGCGGCCGGAGGCACAGCCCACGATGCAGGACCACCTGAGAAAGCACCAGGGACAGTAGGAGGCAGATGCCGAGGGGACAACGTGGCCAGTCTTTCCACAAGAAAGATTAGATGAGCCAGGGTGAGCAGGCTACGGGGTGGCTAGTGTGAAGAATTTCGGCAGGTTCTGGGGCACAGGGTGTGTGGTACCTGGCCCTGGGGGCATTAGAGTAGATGGATAGTGACTTGGAGTGTGAGAGCCCCCAAAAAGGAAGTGGGCTCTGGATTGGTTGGTTTGCATTTGAAAAGCACACTCTTAGGGCAGTGGTTTCCCATCTTCAAGAACCTTGGCTGCTCCTGGGAAGGGTAGCAGGGCTCCAAGATGTCAAAGCATCAGAACACCGGAAAGAAGATGGGATCAATACTGTGGTCTATCAGAGTCCCTGAAGAGACTCTCCCCAAAACTACACTCCACCCTCCACCCCCTTCCTACCTGCCCAGGTAAGAATGACTGTCTGGGTGAGCCAATCACCAATGCGTGTGCCCCAGCCCTTGGGTGTATGAGAAAAGGAAGCATGAGAACCTCTGCTTTACACACGGCCACCCAATGCTACCGCTTATGCTCACTTGACATACCTAACACTTCGATTCCAAGCCTGTGTCCTTACCCTCATGCCCGCCGTACCCCTGAACTAGAGTTCCACCCTTCTGCCTCCTACGACCTTTACTCCCATTCTTTCCTCAACCCCTTCTAACCCAATTACACCTGTCAAAGAGTTAGCTTTCGTTCAAGGCCCCATTAAAATGCTGCTTGCTGCTTGCTGGAAACTCATCTTGGTCACCCTCTCCCTACAGCCGTTTATGGGACTGCCAGCACGGCCCCAGCTTCCGTCGTGCACACCCCCTTGTGGGTGTGTGAGAGCCTCCTATCCGGGTCCTGTGCAGGGAGCAGGGGGAGGAGGGGCAGCTGCACTGCCGAACACAGGTGCTCTTGACTGAATTGTGTTGCATTCCTCCTGAGTAACGTGTGTGTGTTAATGTGCCAATGCATTACTCCCTGGCAACATATTTAAATAGGAGCAGAACCTCTGGGAAATGGTATCTTTTGCCAGTGTTTCTCATAATACACTCCAGGGAACACAGGTGTCCTGGGTGGCGGGAAGCATTGTGTAGAACAACAAACAAGTTTGACTCTAGGTTAAGCAGAGCTACAATTGTGCTGAACTGTGACACTTCTCACAGCTTTAGATACCAAGAAGCCTTGAATAAAAGCAATCCTCCCAAGGGGAGGAAAGGGGAATTTGCAGCCTTTTTTTTTTTTTTTTTTAACATACTTGGCTTTTTTTCCCTCAGGCTCATGGGACCGGTGGTTTTGAAAAACACCACTTTAGTCTAAAAGAAATGCTCTCAGGAGGCAGTGGGGCTGTGCATGTGCAGATGGGTCCGAGGGCAGGTCACATCAGCTGGACTGTCACCTATTTCATGGGCGTGCAATCATCCCCCACCTCCAATTAAGGTGACCTTTGTCCAGAAAAGCTAATACGTCCCATCTGCTCCTTCTCTGTGGTCACCCCCGGGGACAGGAGCTAAGCCAGCCCTTTCCCCTCGCCCCTGGCTTCAGTCAAGGGAATGAGCTTGCAGTTTCCTGAAAGCATCAGCTGCTTCTAGCTCCTGCGCCTGTTCCCACACCGCGAACTTCAGCTGAAAATCAAAGATATAGAACTTTATCTCTTAATGCACGTAAAACCCCACTTATATAAACATATATATATACATAAACCACATATCCATGGGTTTGGGATGCATATATATTTGGTCATATTTGTATATGTCTATAAACCTAATGGGGAGAAAGAGCCAAAGTAGACAAAGTGAAAATAACAGGTCAAGTGGATTCGACCATGGATCCGTTTTTCAACATCTCAAATGTCTTATTTCGAATGTCAAAACCTACCGTGTTTTTCTTCTCACCTTCCTCTCCTGCCCTCCAGAATGACTGCTTCTATCTTGTCCTCCTGAAATCTCCCATTGCGCGCTCCCCTGGGCCCGGGGGGTGGGGGTGGGGGTGACCCTGCTGCACTTCCGCTGGGAGTATCCTCGCCTTCCTTCCTTCCCTCGGGCTGCTCTGTTCCGGGCCGCCTGAAGGTGGCGCTGCCTCCCCTGAAGGGCGCCCGCGGGCCTGAGGAGAAGCTTGCCGGCCCTCACCCACCTGCAGTCCCGACCAGACATCAGTGCGGCCTGAACCCTGAGCACAGGCACATTCCAATGCCCTGTGTCCTGAGGGCACCCTCCCTTCTGTGCTTCTCATCTCCACCAGTCACTGTGAGATCTGGTAAATGTGGACATTTTAATCTTCCAGAAGAGTCTGGAAGCACCATGTGAACAGCACTATGTCTACTTCTGCTTACTAGGTTCTCCCCGACCCTTAAAAATGCTCCATAATCCTAATTGACAGAAAGAGTGTGAGTGAATGGATGAATGGGGGTAAAGTTTATAACACCAGTGTTGGGGACCCTTGATCTGATAAGAACAGAAGTTGTGGCTCGGCAAAGACGCTCCCTGAGACTGCCCCGCCCACAAACTCTTGAGGTCTAATTAAATTTCCCTCAGTAATTTCCCGTCCACTGACCTCTCATGATCAGCAGTCTGCCCTTTGGTGATACGTCCCTAGCTTCCTCTGCTCTACTTGGAGATGGGCTCAGGTCTGCAGTGAAGTCTCTCTTCCCTACGGCAGTTATTCAGATACAATCAGTCTTGCTGCTTTTAACAAATGTCCAGTGAAATTTCTCTTTGATGGGCTATAAATGTGCACACACAGACCCCGGTCTGGGCTTCCCTCGCCTGCCTTGGGCAAGTCTTGATGAAGCATTCCAGGTCATCATCTTGGACATGCTGAGCCCTCAGCTTTTTGTGACGAGTCAGAAGGTGACTGTCACAGTGCTGTGTGTGCCTCCTTGGCGTGGAAGTGGTGTATCTGCACTTCCGTCTGAACCAACACTGTGTCGTTCATTGTGTCAGAATTGAGTCTGGGCCCACAGGTCCCACAGTGGCAAAGTATTATTGATCCATATTTATCCTTTTGTCCCTCAGGCTACCAGAATCAAAGATGGCATCTCTAGAATCAGGTGGGCATGGAAACTGGAGAGAAGAGTTGGGGAGTGGACACTGGTCCAGTGGCTACGATGTGTCTGGCTCTCTGTTAAGCACCGTATCCATGTGAACTCACCCAGTCTTAACAGCATCCTTCTTTTTATATTGATTTTTTTTTATTTTTTTAATTTATTTCTAGGAGAGAGAGAGAGACAGCGTGAGCAGGGGAGGGTCAGAGAGAGAGGGAGTCACAGACTGAAACAGGCTCCAGGCTCTGAGCTGGCAGTCAGCACAGAGCCCGACGCGGGGCTCGAACCCACGAACCGCGAGATCATGACCTAAGCGAAAGTCGGACGCTTAACCGACTAAGCCACCCAGGCGCCCCATTAACAGCATCCTTCTTAACGAGATAGTCTCACTGGGTTTCCCAGCGGGGTGCTCATCATATGGCCCCTCTCTTCACATGGCCTCGCAGGAAGCGGTCTAGCCTGAGCTTCTTTTCAGCAAGGTGTAGGCCGCCCCAGAAGAAGCAAAAGCGGACTTCTTAAGGATCAGACTTAGAAGTGGCTTAAAATGATCACTTGCCTGCATCTCGTTGGTCAAGGCAAAAGAAAGATCTGGCCCTGGGTCAAGTCACCAGGGATGGAGAGTACTCTCAAACCAGAGCACTTTACAAGGAGAGGAGGACTGAAGGTGACTATCTTTGGAGACCACTTACTGTCCACCCTGAACCTGGAAGTTCTACCTTGGGAAGGAGCTGCTGGTAGGCGTTCTGCTCACTGAGCAGGGAGCAGGTATCAGAAACCTGTGGGGTCATGAGCAAGATGTGAATTTGACATACCTGGACCAGATGCAGGTGCTGAGAGAGTCAGAAAGGGATGAGGAGACTCAGTGCTGAATTCTAGGACAAACTGACACTTGCTTACTATGCCACATGCCACAGATCCAAGATGGCCCCGGAGAGGGAGCCATGGCCTCTTCCGACCTAGGTCTGGTGATCACTGGGCCACAGCAACCAGGCCACCTGTCCGGAAGAGGCTTGGGAACCTGAGGAAAGGGCTGTTCTCAGGGCTTGCTGGTGAGGCTGGTCGGGTGTGGAGATGTATCAGACTCCAAACCTCACCTTCCAAGCTTTCCCAGAACACAGCCTTGGAGGCGAAAACACCTCCTGGTTGTTCTCATTCCCCAAATGTCTGTGTTTTATGATGTGTTAAGTTTTGGGGGAAAAAAGAAAATTCTTCCAGCTGTGGAGTTATCCCAGCTGAAGGCTGTGCGAGATGATGATTTATGATCTGCTGAGTGCCAGCAGCGTGCTCGGCTCCATGAGAGGGCCTGTGATGGGGAGTCCCGCCCAGGGCACTGCACCCTGACCCACAGGTATAACCTCCATCGAGACCCTCCAGGCTGAGGGGCCTCCCTTGTGGGTTCACGACTCCCCACATGCTGGAACCTTCCCCAAGCCCTCTGAGCTATGTAGCTATAGCTGGAATAGCCTGCTGTTCCAGTTACAGTGAGAGGTTAACAGCCCATCAGAGCACGGCCTTGGTTCCCGGAGATTCTCTGGCATGAGCAATGGCCTTCTAAACTAGAAGCCCTGTGGGCATCTGTCCCTGGCCCCAGACTCCCGCAGCCTTGCCCCTACTCGGTGCCTGGGCGCAGGGTGAGCAGGGCCTGTCTGTCCTTGAGGCCAACCCAGTGCCCTCAAAGGAGACTTTGTCTTCCAGCTCCCCTCCTTCTAGACCCAGGTGTGAGGGCTGCTTTCTGCTGGTCTCCTTCCACAGGAGGCAGAAGGCAGAGCCAGTGGAGATGACTTTTCAGCTTACCCAGTGGCTTTTGAGCAGAGTAGCCTTATTAGAGGTGTCCTTTAGAGAGAGGCTCTCCAGGAGGGCCATGCACAGCGGCTGTTGTGTGTGGGCATGTGGGTGGGATGTGGTGGGGCATGATGGAGACGGGCAGGGCTTAGTGGCAGGAAGACCATTTAGACGTGGTTATAAAGGATCTAACAAGGCCTGATCCGATAGCTTCCCTCCTTCCCTCTCAGGGTTCCCTGGCAGATGCCCCTATCTTGGCAGCTGCCTGTAACTCTGCATCAGTGCTGGCTGGAGACTGGGATGAGCAGCCTGCAGCGTGAGAACTGGGAATTTTAGTAGCACTGCTACTAAAATCAGGGCCGTAGAAGCCACCTGAGCCAAAGGACAGGCCCCGGGCTCAGTGGGCTCTGTGGGCCAGTGCTGCTGGCGGGTAAATGATGGGGGTACAGGAAGTCCTGGTGCCCAATGGGACTCTCCAATGGGAGGCCCACTTTCAGATCCAAAGCCAAGCAGAGAATGACTCCGGCCAGAGAATTCTCATACACACCGCACCCATGCAGCCCTCCCCTTCCCTCTCCCCTGACCACAGGAGAGCCCTAAGCCCCACCAGGAGAACCCATGCTGAGCATCAGGTGCAGGGAAGGAGCGGCAAGCTGAGCACGAGTCCTCACCTCCAAACAAGAACCAATGAACCTCTCTCCCCCTCCCTCTCGCCTCTGTCTCTCTTCTCTGTCTCTGTCTCTCTCAGGAGCCACTGTGAGCTACGGAGTGGAGTCTGCACTGTGTGGTGACCTTGCTCTGCAAGGCCGCACAGACCTCACGCTCTGAGGAAGCTGGAGCCACTCTCCCTGCCGCTCATGCAGACTCGGCACTCGACTAATATTTAGCGTTGGGACGAACTCACCCCACTGCCCATTTTTATCACATTTGTTTACTTTAGTCATTCATTTCACTAAGGCTCCTGGGGGCCGGAAAGGACGCGAAGCACTGACAATACAAAATGAACATGGTAAAATCAGAAATGCATTAGACCGAGGTTAACTGAGAGCTAAGTTGTGAACTTATCACCCCAACCATTAACTTTCAAAGTTGTGGCTTGTTTTCTGGGTTTTTTTTTTTTTTTTTTCTTTCTCAGGCGGGAGGATGGATTTCTGTAAGGTGAAATTCACCAGAGGTGTGCCTGTTCTAAACCCAGCCTGGTGCCAAACTCCCCATCTGAAGGGACCCTAGGGGGAGAAAGAAGTTAGCATATGACCAAGAAAGAGACAAATGAAAGTCGAGCCCAGCGAAGGTCCTGCCCGGCCTGATGCCCACAGCCTTCCTTCTCCCCAGCTTGGAACACAAGGCAGGCGTGTGTGCTCCATGGACTGAGACATTTCTGGCCGGGGGAAGGCCATTACCCTGAATGGGTCTCGGAATGGGTGAGAGGATGAACAGCCGCTGCTACTCCTCTGAAGGAGAAACACATGAAAACCGCATCCACAAAAGAGGACCCGGCCTACAGGCCAGGGCCAGTCTCCAGTAAACACGAGCCAGGCCACACGGAAAAAGTGAGTCACACCCAACGGCAGTATTGTGAGGGGGACCCGTGTGCACCCGTTAGCTCCTTCTCTCTCTGTTCTCACTTGTGCCTTTGGTTGCTCATTTCAGACTCTTCTCAGTGAGTGAGTTGTCACTGGTCAGGGTCCAGGAGGAACAGGGCTCTGAATCACATGCCCACCTTTGACCACTGGCGCCTTCTTCCCCTCCCTGAGACACATGGGGCAGGGGGATTAAAATATTGGAGCAACGACACATGTGGAGAGCAGGATCCTGGGGTTGACGTACACTGTGGCTTATTTTTAACCAGTAATCTTGTTTTATCTGTTATTAGCAGAAGCTGCTGGGCAAAACAGGAATGCCAAAATTCAGAAAGATTAGCTTCATGGAGATTTCCCAGAATGTGTTATACAAGCCACAACAGGAGTCAGGATGGCGACTGTACTCTCATTAGTCCTGGCTGGCCTCTCTTGAAACATGGCCTGGGAGAGAATGAGGCTGAAATTGCCATTTTGTCTGTCCGATGTTATCTACTAACAACTCCAGTAGGCGCTGTGTAATGAAAATTCCCTGTGTCGCTTTTCATTCCCCCAAAGAAGGACAAGTCCTGAGGGTCCTCTGTGACAATTCTTAACCTATTTATTTTTGGCTCTGGAGTGGCTCTTGGTTTCTCTAAAAGCAAAAGAACATTTGTGGCAGCCTGCTTCACCAGAACACGAGGAATATGCATTGTGCAAATAATTTGCATTCATTCACGTATGCAAAACTCTGAACTACTTGGAATTGAGCAGCAGGGACATGCACAGAGGACAGTGGCACTGAGAACACATTTAGAAATGACAGAGAAAAGTCCCAGCTGCCAACTCAGCCTCCAGCCCTCAGCCCCTATACCACCTTCACCATTAGCTGGTAAGGAGAGGGCTTCCTTTCAAAGGGAAGAAG
Source organism: Hyaena hyaena (assembly GCF_003009895.1). Taxonomy (NCBI): domain Eukaryota; kingdom Metazoa; phylum Chordata; class Mammalia; order Carnivora; family Hyaenidae; genus Hyaena; species Hyaena hyaena. The sequence goes on along the minus strand of NW_024080710.1, from coordinate 2,471,252 downwards.
AATGACCATGGAAACCATTCAAAGGTACTAGAAGGCAGGAAACAAACAGCACAAAGGTAGTGCCCATTAGCTGACAATTAGGGCTGCACAAAACAGAAGCTAAAGGTGAGAGAGACACTCAACAAAAAGGTAAAAGGAAAAGAAAAGCTTAAAAGCGAGTTGGCAGTGCTTAGGGAAAGATTCTTGTTCCTTGATCTTCTTGCTGGTTTAGCCAGTAATGAGTTAAACGAAAACAATGAAATGTGCCCAGTATTTGTATGAGAATTTGGTTTCAACACAGTGGATTCCTCCAAAGCAGGATAAAATGCTAAGTAAGTGAAATAATATGTACAAAACACCCCAAGTGAGAGAGAGGAGGGACATATGGATTTTATACAGAGCCAAAATGCCATGTAGGCATCAAAACATCTTCAAATATGCCAGAAATCAAAGAATGTGGAACTCATGGGCGCATCTTGAAAAAACTGTGGGTGAGCTCTAATCAAACTGGTGGAATTTCTGTAGATCCTCTAGAGAGACAAAACCAAGATGTTTACTTCACTCATCCCTCATCCTCCGGCCGTAATTTCATACAAGGGGCCGAGAGAGAGATGACATTTTTGCACGCAGGCTGCCCTCCAGTCCCAGCAGATGAGAGCGAGCTAATGTGCTCTGTGGAAGTCCAGGAGGGGCACGTGGAGTGTGTTTCCCAAACTTCTTTGATCCAAGAACGTTTCTCTTATTGGCTCTCATGGAACGTTTCTGTGGAAAAGCCTTAGCATTTCAGGCTTGCGTGCTCATGGTGTAAACCAATGCCCGGAGTGAGCCACACTCCAAGACACTGACATTATGTGATGGGGAAGTACCACAACATCTCTGTCCATTCGCTCGCCACTCATCCAACTGCTGTTGAGGATGTAGGTAATCGTGTCTCAAAAAACAGAATAGAGCACAAGCAAGTCGTGGAAGAGCTTGGAGGAAAGCCGTCAGTCAATAACTGCGTAACATGGCATTTGCTGTTGTGATGGCACATGCACTATGCGAGTCTGGGGCCACAGTGACAAACGCGTATTATGTTTCCGCATCTGCACCTGCATTTCATAACTATGCTCACATTTGGCAGGAGAGGGCTGGGACTGAATCGGACGCTGTTCCCTCCTGCTCTGCTCAGAAGAAAGGTGTGCCGTAGGGAAAGTGCAGAAGAGCCAGGAGGCGCATGTACCCTGTGTGGGCGACCAGGGAGCGCATGAGTTACATTCACAGGAGAGGCGCTGGAAGCCATCTTTGTGCATACCAAGAGCAGAGGCCTTGGCAAGACTAGCCTCCCCAGCCCAGGGCCCCTCTGCCCGCAGACTGTTTTAGGGTCTCCCAGCCTGCCTCCCAAAGCTGCTGGAGATCCTCCTTGTCCCCCCCCCCAACTGCCCCCAGAGCCCTGGCTCCTCACACCCCAGCTCTGGCAGGACACCCAGCTGGGCACAGGTACAGATCCAGTTCTGGCCTCATCGCTACAGTGAACCCCAACGATAACATATTGCCAGACGGTTCCTGTCACACAATTTTGACTCCCTTTTATAGCACACCCTTCCATTTCCCTGCTCTTAACTTGACATGCTTTCCCTGAAGGTCTAGAGCCAGAGAAAATATAAGCACCCCCTGCTCAACGCCAGGCCTCCCTTAGAAATCCCTTATTCATGGTCCTTGCCTCTGTCAAGAGCCTTGACAGTCTCTTAGCTGACCTGAGAAGTTAAGGGGTGGCCACTGTGCCCGAATGCCCCGACAAGAAGAATGTCGCTTAGCTCTGGAGGCAGCAATCAGTGCCAGCAGGCACAAGCGTTGCCTCCCCCAAGAGGTCACTGGAACTCTGCTGCTCCCATAAGTGTCCCAGCCCAGACATCCGAGGCTGGCCCCAACATGCCCCCATTCTAACTGACAATCCAGCTTGGACAGTCACTAAGAGACCCACACAATTTTCCATTTTGTAGCTCCAGTAATGCTCAGACTCTGGAATGCTGTTGACCCTTTGTTGCAAATGACTTGAATGTTGCACTTTGTTTTCTGCTTCATACAAGCAGAAATGAGCACTCTAGCACTAGGATACTGTGCTGTGAGGATGTAGTTTCCTGGAGAATAAAATACTGCTAACACATGCATTTCTGTTGGGCCTGTGAAGTACTTTTTATGCATAGGGCTTTTAAAAGGATTGGTACTGCATTGCCAACATCTTCACGGTGATCCTGAGCAGAAAGGATACTGGAAGAGAATTTGAGAGGTGCTCTATGGGGTATAATTAATCCAAATCCACTCTCTTCGTACTCTGGTTTCTCTTCGGATCGCAGAAATCTTTCGCCTTTTACAAATCCACTCTCTTCATATCTGAGGCAGAACTTTAAGAAGCATCACCGGTGAGGAAGACATGATCTTTTGCAGAAAAGACTTTGTCGTTTCTTTAGGGTTATTATCCAAGCCTGGCTGTGTGGTGGACTCAGTTTCCCCAGTTCCGCTTCCCCTTCCCCACACTTTTCAGAAGACAAGTCCAAGACAATACTTGACTTATAGGCGGGGAACAATATTTGCTATTGAATATCTGCTCTAAGTGTGCTGTAGCTATCTGCTGACAGATTAAAGCAAAATTCTAGTCCTACTTTGTTAAGTATTTTCTTTTCCTTTTCAAAATCAAGAATGGATATCAAATTTCATCAGAATTTTTCTTCTGCATCTATTGAACTATCCATAGGATTTTCTTTAATCCATGAGTGTGATGAATTATATTCACTGGTTTTTACAATGTTAAACCAATATAGTATCCCTAGAATAAGCCCAACATGATCATGACATATTATCCTTTGTATATTGCCAGGAAAAATGTGAAGGGCCCTGAAATGAATCAAACGGGTTCCTTGACGTTCTCAAAGGAAAACTAGAAATTTTCTGATTTTAGGTTTTCTGATTTTATGGGAACCATACTTTGTATAAATGATATTTTATAACTCTGTAAATTGTACATAATTAACCGTCATGCAAATGATTCTTACCCATAGACATGCAAGTTAATTCTGCTCAGTGGAGGAATAATTGATCCTTCTTCCTATCCACTATAGTAAAAGCCAATTTGTCATCTATTTGTAAATTTCAGCATTCATGTGTGGTTTTTGAGTTTTCCTGCGAAACAGCTTATGGGCGCCCTCATTAATTGATGAGTTAAATAAAATCTTTCACTTGTGTATATTTAATATTAAATGAGAGGAATAAATACATTTTCTTCAAAAACTATCTTCTAACAGTTTATTTCTAGATCCAATTTGCTACTGCTTTAAGATACATGCATTTATGCTCATAAGTGAAATTGACCTGTCATGTCTGACAGTTCCTTTTTTGGGGTTTTGGTATGGCTGTTATGCTAACCTAATTCTTTTCTCCCATATAATTGTATAAGATCGGAATAATTTCTAATTCATTATCTTGGAAAGCTTGCCAGTGAAGCCACCTAGGCATTAACTTTTTATTGTGGAATGTTTTTAATTATGAATTTGATTTCTTGAAATTTTAGACCTATTACAGTTTTCCATTTGGATGGTTTTGGTTTTAATACTGCGCTAGGAATATGTTCATTTCATATTTATTGGCATAACCTTATTCATAATATTCTCTCATTTTATTTTTTCAGTTTTTAAAAATTGAGCTATATAGCTGACATAAAACAGTATATTTGTTTCAAATATACAACATAATGATTCTATATTTATATATAATGCAGAACAATCACCACAATAAGGTCAGCTAATGTCCATCATCACACATGGTTCCAAAAAAATTTTTTTGGTTGTGACTAGGACTTTTAAGATCTACTCTTCTAGCAATTTCCAAGTATGTAACTTAACATTATTAACTCATCACCATGCTGCACACTACAGCCCCATGACTTATAACTCAAAGTTTGTACTTTTTGACCCCCTTACATATTTTGCCCATCCCCTGAACCACCCTCTAACAGCCAGTAATCTGTTGTCTATGTCTGTGAGCTTGGTTTTTTTGGCTTGTTTAAATCCCACATGTAAATGAGATCATATGGTATTTATCTTTCCCTGTCTGACTTATTTCACTTAGCATAATGCCCTGAAGGTCCCTTCATGTTGTCACTAATAGCAAGATTTCACTTTTTGTGGCTGTATAGTATTGGGGTGTGTGTGTGTGTGTGTGTGTGTGTGTGTATCATTCATCCCCTGATGAATATGTAGGGTGCTTTCATATCTTGGCTATCACAAATAATTATTTCTTTTTTATATACGTATTAAGGCTACAAATTCCCCTTTAAATACTGCTTTAGCTGTTTCATAAAAGTCATTATCAGTTTGAAAGTTATTTTAATATTTACTATGATTATTCTTTTGTTCTATTATTTGAAAATACATTTTTTTCTTAAATAGTTTATTGTCAAGGTGGTTTCCATACAACACCCAGTGCTCATCCCAACAAGTGCCCTCCTCCATGCCCATCACCCCCCTTTCCCTCTCCCCCACTCCCATCAGGCCTCATTTTGTTCTCAGCACTCAAGAGTCTCTCATGGTTTGCCTCCCTCCCTCTCCAATTCATTTCTTAAGTTTCAGGTATATGGGGTTTTCCAGTTATCATTTTGTTACTTTCTAGCATAATTGCATTTGGTTTAGAAAATGCATATGATTTCAATATGGATTTTGGAAGAAATTGGAACTTAATGTTCCAGGGTATGGTCATTTATGGTGGGAACATATTATATGTGTCACAGGGCTTGAAAAAAAATCTATATTCTGCAGTGTTCTATACATATGTTCTTTGGTCAGCTGGTTACTTCACGTCCTTCCATAATCCCACTGACTTTTTTCCTTTTCTTTTTTTTTTTTGGCTTAAATACCAGAAATTTATTTTTTTCACAATTCTTATTGTTTTAGAGGCTAAAAGTCCAAGAACAAGGTACTAGTAGGGTTGATTTCTTCTGAGGCCTCTTTCTTAGGCTTTTGGAGGGCTATCTTCTCTATGGAGTATAAATGATTTTTGTCCACTTGTTCTATTAATTACTAAGAGAGATTGGTTAAAATTCCCAACTATTATTTGTACTCTTTATCATTTTCATGTTTTATATACATGTTTTGTTTTATATATGCTTTATATTTTTAAGGTCCTGTTATTAGGTGTATGCAAATTTAGAATGTTCAGTATACTTCCAGTGAACCTTGCTAGTAATACCTTTTGCCTGGATTCTGTGTTGTCTAAAAGCAGCATACTACACCAACTTTCTTTTGGCTAGTGTTTGCATCCTTTTTTTACACCCTTTTATATTCAACCACTTTGCATCCTTGTGTTTTAGATTTGTCTCTTGATATTTTTCATTTACCTTAAGCATTTGACCCACTTCTCACTTATTGTAATAACTGATATCTTTGGGCTTCAAGCTATTTTCTTATGTGGTTTTTATTTGCACCATCCTCTAGGTTCCTTTCCTTTTCTCCCACCTCCATTCCTTCCTTCCTTCTTCTCTCCCTCCCTCCTTCCTTCCTTTCTTTTTTTCTGTTTTGCCCATTGTTACCTTCTCTTAGTTTGGAGATTATATACGGTTTTCCTATTCTTTTAGTAGCTATAATAGAAATTATAGAAAGCATTTTAAAGTTACCAAAATCTAACATTAACTTGTAAATGTACCCTTCTTGTGAATAATGCAATGACATTATAACAAATTAAAATTTATTTACATCACTTCTGAACAACATGGTAGTGTTATAATGTATTTTAATTAGTTGTGTGTATTCTAAATCCAACAAAATATTTAACCCATTCTCTGCTCTTATTCCATCATTGAGATTTTTTTTTTAATTTTAGAGAGACAGAGAGAGAGAGAGAGCACATGAATAGAGGAGAGGGCAGAGAGAGAGAGAAAGAATCTTAATAAGGGTCTCTGGTCAATGCAGAGCTTGATGCAGGACTTGATTTTATGACCCTGGAATCATGACCTGAGCCAAAATTAAGAATCAGATGCCCAACCAACTGAGCCACCCAGGTGCTCTTAATTTCTTTTAGGAAATTCTGCTTGAGGCCAACTCTCAGTTTTGTTGCATCTGGAAATGTCTTTATGTCATTTTCATTCCCGTAAGATTTAGAAACCAAAATCTGGGCACTAGTGATGCTCATTTTTACTGGTTGGTCACTGTTTCCAGGCCATTCAAGTTGACAGAGCATTTCTCTATCATCTCTATCAGCAATTATCTTTTTATCTACCTGTCTATCATCTATCTATCTATCATCTATCTATCTATGTGCCAATCATCTAAATACTTTCTTAGTTCATATTGTCATTTCTAAGTGTGAACTATAGGGTTTTTACTTTACTTCTGTATTATGCCTGTATCTTTTTTCTTTCACATTGAGAGTCCTCATTCACAAGGACACAAAGGATGAATGAATTCAGATATTCTATAATTACTCATTTGCTTTACCCAATATTGCAGTAGTCTCAAGATAGCAATTCAAAACTACTCCACCAATTATTACCAA